>NC_142584.1:39375765-39676446 GCF_965207765.1 Zootoca vivipara
CTTCGACTTCCAAAGTGCACCGCGGAACGGATCGCCTTCGTAAGTCGGGGTACCACTGTACTACAAAAAGCATATTATAGGATTCACAGCATTCATAATCTATAAAACAATATTAGCAACATTAGCAAAATAGCAATTAAAAGTAATCTTAGGACTGATTAATTCATATACACCCTCACCACCTCCATGACTCATAATCTTCCACTCTATTCAGTTCACTAAAGGACACATAAACGTAATGCCTTTGGGAGCAACTCCATTCTGAAGGCTCTTAGAGCTGGAGGGTGGGGCAAGGCATTGCCTGATGGCCGTCATAAAGTTTCTCTCCCTTTTTTCCGCCTATGTCTGGGACTCAACCTAAGTTATTTCACTATATAGGAAAAGCAAGTGCAGGTGATTTGTATGCCTTCTGGGTGAGTCATGGCTCTTAGCTTAAGGCCATGAGTATCTCTTTTCCAAAAATGAAAACTATCGGACCACTTTTGTGAGGTTTCAGCAAAGTATTCTTTTATGTGCACTCTACTTTTAAAAAGTACAAATAATATGCATGGTTTTTCCAGTTCGAGAGATCATAATATGACACCTGTAGCTACAAAAGAGAACTTCAATAAAGTATGAGTATGGGTAAAGTTACTGTGCTTGATTTTTCCCTATAGTCCCTGAAAGACTTAAGTCTGTGATAGGGCTAGGAACAGGGATAGGGCTAAGTGATAGGCAGAATAGAGAAATACATAGGCTACATAGACTACACCTACATTTGATAAATGCTTGAATAGTTTGATGACACATGTGTAACTTGCCATGTTAAAATTGAAACTTGGATATAATGGCTTCTACTTCGGCCTGAAGGAAAATTTAGCCAACATATCTTCATTGTGTAGGAAGAGAAGGTGCAAATTGGTTCTGTTCTTATGCAGTATGTATTGAAGTTTCCCTTATGAAATATCAGTACAGTAAAGTCAGCACCATTAAATCTAAACAGTTGGATAAAAGCACTATAGAAACTTCGTATCAGTTTTGATTACACTTCTGATAGTGAAATAAGCCCACTTTGGCAGTAAAGATGCCCAAATAAATCTACTAGTTCATATAAAGCATATCATTTCCTGTCCTATGCTCATTTTTTATAAACTTCCATCATTTTGATTACCTTGTGTTAGATCCAGAGTTGTCCTTCTGTTCATGGAAGCTATTCCATTTGTTGAAGGGACTGCAATCCAGCAGAAACCACTGCTGGAGGAAGAACTGGGGTTGGTTGTTGTTGTTGTTGTTTTTAATTTTCTGGAAAGACTCCAAATCTAGAACAAAACCCTAGCTCCAGCATTACGTAAGTTGAAAATGCCTAGGCAGAAGCATCACCAGGAAGTCTATGGCAAGAGCTTTTCACTGACCCTATTTACTCTTAAGTATTTTTTCTTTTACAAAGTCTTGAGTGCATAGTGGCACAAAAGTGATGGCTGTAAAATAAGGAAGATAACCAGAATTGCAGCATGTTTATTTTGTATTTAGGCATCATATTGACTTGTGTTTCTACACTTCCTAGATGGCAGCTGAACATTTCAAGAAGGCTAGTTTCCACGTAGCTAAGAGTGTTTTGAATAGCAAGCACATTGTGAAAATGCTAGAAAAGTACCTCAAGGTAAGTAAGCAGGATATTTTGTGTGTAGTCCTGCTTTTTCACAGAGCAAGAGCGCAGGAGCTTCAGCCTGGCCTCAACAGAGCATTACAGTAATATTGCTGAGTGTGCTGCATGTGTCTTTTCACATAAGATGGAGGGAAGCAAAGTTATTTCTTTGCTTTCTTATGCATAATCTGAACCTTGAGTAGTGTCTTCCTCTGTAGCATTCACTCCCACTCCTCCCAGATGTGTTGGATACTCATACTAGCAGACACTGGCTGTATTCACACATTACACTAAACTGTAGTTAAAGGCTTACAATGAATGCATGTACAGGTCTCATTCACTTCTTCCCGAGCAGTGCAAGCAGAAGCGAGAAATGGCAGTCCCTGGTTTAGCATTATGTCCAAACCTGGGGTCATGGTTTATTTCACTGCAAACAAATCATGATTAAGGAACCAAGAACAAACCTTGGATTCACATTGATTTGCTTGAAGTGAAACAAACCACAATCCCAGTTTCAGGCATAATGCTAAACTAGGGATCTGCATTTTTATGGCAAACCATTTACTGTGGCTTACTGTGATGTGTTAACGTGGCCAGTATATAACAAATTTCTAGCTGCTTACAACTAGATTAATTAGCAAAATAAATGCTATCCTCAGGCTACCCTCTGCTAACGATGTAAAATATAGCTGTGTTGAGGGGGAGCATTGTGCCCTAAGCACTGCTTGAAAATTAATCTGGTTAGTTGAGAAAAAGCATTTTTTTCTTGCTCACAGCATGGAATGGACTTTCTTGAGTAGAAAGATAATGCTGAAAATGAGTTTTCAGTTTTCATGTTAAAGAAAATAAACTTGGGAACATCATCCAAAGTCAAAGCAAATTTTTGTTAGTCCCAATGTTATTCCAGATATGACTTGTGGGAGAAAGTTGACTTCAGGTGATCTGATCTCAACTGTTGGGCAGTGCATGACATGAGTGAGACAGGGCCTCTCCAAAATATTTTGCTATGGCTCTGTAAATCAAACTAGCCTTTTACCCTGCTGAGCATGGAAAAGACGCCACTTATCTCCAAAGCAGGGGTGTGACGAGCCAAAAATGGGAAGAGTGGTAGCCTAGATGAGTATTTGCAGGTCATGTGGAGACTCCTGTGTGACCATTGAGGGTTTGCTGATGTAGCATACATGGTCATATGTAATTGGTGAGTTCCACTTTTGATAGGAAAACCTGCAGCCATCTGACCAGGTGAAGATGAAAAGAAACAAGTTTGGCTGCTCCTATACCTGGGAATCCAGGAGTATCCCAAGATTCAACAGGACCCTCTCATGGCAAGCATAACTAATGGGGGAGCAGATATTGTCATTTCCTCTACATGTCCGCTCTGTCCCTATGGCAACACTTCGGTCTTAACCAGACTGAGTTTCTGCCAATTAACTAGTCTCTGCTAGGCAGACACTAGAAAAACTGAGACTCTGCTCTCTGGGTCCAGTGAAAAAAATTAAGCTGAGCACATCAGCTTGAAGTTGACACTGATGGCCTATTTACTGAGGCTGTGTTCCCCCAGCGGCCTCTCATACACGTTGAACAAGAGGGGTGACAGAATAAACCCTGCGTAGCTCGCATGAGAGAGCCCTTGGGGCAGATGAGCAGTTGCCCAGTGCCACCCTCTGGGATCTCTCGGAGGAAAAAATGGAACCACTCAAGCGCAACTCCGTCTACCCCTGCTAGGGTCCGCAGGTGCCTCAGCAACACCTCATGATCAACAGTATCAAAGGCTGCCGACAGGTCTAACAGAATCAGCATGGACACCTGAACTTTGTCCATCAGCAGGAGGAGATCTTCGACCCACCCAGCACAGTCTCCGTACCATACCCAGGTGCAAAACCAGGCTGAGAGGGGTGAAGGAAATCTGAGGATTCCAGGTAATGCCAGAGCTGCCCCATCAAAAATCTTCTCAGCACCTTCCCCAAGAAAGAAAGGCTGGAGGCAGGGTGATGCAGTTGGCATCAAGAAATTATTCTTGAACATCGGCATATTACTTCCTCCCTTAAAGGATGCTGGCACCTTGCCCTTCCTGAGGAAGCTTTTGACTTTGAATCCCCACCCCTTTAACTGGCGATTAATGGACACATCCAAATCGCGGGGTAGAGCCTAGAGCTCTGAAACCACAGAACATCAGTGAATAAAGCTGGTTGGCTGATTTTCAGTCAAAGAAGATGGCGCTACTTGTCTTTCACCTGCATGGATCTTCTTTCATGGAGGCAGTTAGTCTCTCAACTGGGTCATAAAATATAAATGTTTAGTTGCTAGGTGCAGAAATCCTTGGCAATACTGTATCTGGCCCAATTTTTGTGGGTTGGAACTGCATGGATATAGATGGAAAAGCAGGACCCCAGAAGAGAACTTGGAACTCATGTGTCTCATGAGTATTGGGGTTCAGAAATTGTCACTTTCATTTGATCAGGATAAGGGCTAGATTTCTGTATTGGCATGCTGCCTTTCTGTTGTACATCAGTTGCAGGTCAGCCACGAGTGATCCACAAAAGCAGGGTGGGGTGAGGGAGAGAATGGTTTTAACCCCCGTACATGACAGGCATTGGTTTTGAGAATCAACAGAACAACACTAGTGTGTCTGCTGTTTCCATATTGTGTTTCCTTTAATAAAGAACAGAAATTCTAGCAAGAGCAAAAGAGCACTGGCCCTGATATGGTCAGTGAGAAGCCATGACCTCAGTCTGAATGAGTTTAGTGTGACTGCTGTATGAGTGGTTCCCAGTACAGTCATCCCTTAGGTTTCTTGGACACAAAGAGTGTTCTGCTTAATGAGATCACAAAAATGTATGAGTACCCATCATTGGTTTATAGCCATATGTCAGCATGTAGACTTGCTAGTGTTGAATAGTGTGGTAAGAGAGCTGAGCACTTCATAGCTGTGATGTAACTGGGTGTTTCCTAAAAACAGTTTCTGCCTCTAAGCTGAAGGCTAAAAAGGTGTGTTGAAAATTATTTAAGATTCCACTGGATTTTTCTGTTGTGGAATTACATCTCTTGATGCTACAACAAATATACTGCAGCAAAGTGCATTCCAATCTTACTCCTGTGAGGCAGACACATTGTCAGCTTTCCAAATAGTACCATAGGCTTTAGGGTGCTGGCAGGCACATGTGAAAGAATTTAGCAAAAATGTAGTCTGTTAAGTAGTTTGAGGCAAGAAAGGCTATTGTGCTTTGAAGTGAGGGTGCTCAAATTTCAATCACTCAGTTGCAGACTTCTGCATTCTAGGTATGAGGCTGTCTAAGGGAAGTTCAGACAATTTTGTGAGTCAATAATAATATGCTTCTTCCCTTTGTCAGGGTGATGACCCATTTACAGATGAAAACATTGACCAAGATGTTGTTGACTCTGGAGCCTTAGAGGGAGCAGAAGGTGAAAAGTCTACAGAAAGTGCTGCAGTAGAGAGAAAAGAGAGTGCTGCAGATGAGATCACAACCACGGAAGTCAGTGAAACTGCTAAAGCAGAAGGGGATGAGAGAGCTTGCTCTACTATAATCTTTTCTGAAGATAAATCTGCGGAGGAGCAGGAGCAGGAAAAAGAGAGAATCAAGCCAGTAGGAACAACAGAAGGACTGTCTGCCCATCCTCAAAGAAGCCTTGAAGTGAGAGCAGCAGAAAGCCAAGTGGAGGAACAAGAGCATTTGGAGATGGGAGAAGGGAACTCCACTGAAATGGCAACAGCTGAAAATAGTGACATCAAGGAAGAACCAGTTATTGTAGCAAATGCAGAGCTGCCATAGGAATGACCATATAAATGATTGTATAAATTGATTGTTTGAAGATGATTTTGTCTGGCTTAGCTGTATAATCTCTCCCCACATACACCCTGGGGGGGGGGATCTTATGTCAGTGCAGTACCTGTATGTGCATTTCTAGAGTGCTGCCAATTTTGTTATTGATTTGAAGAAAGGAATTCATCTATTCTGTTACGGAAGCAGTCTTGTGCTTCATTGTTGTATGGAGAATGAGAAGTCTAATTCACTTTTAGGTTGGAGGGTGTGCAGAAGGCTGTATATTCTCCAAGAAAGATTTGGTGACTTATTCATTGTGGAATGAACAACACTATTTGAAAAAAACAAACAAACACCAAAGTTGTTAATCATTCCGCTCCTCCCAGCTGTTCATTTTTCAGTATTGAAGGAATATAGCTTAATTTGGAAATGAAATTTCCCCTCTTTATGAAGGTGTAGATTAGTTAAGTCTGTGTGTTTTTGCTTGTGAAAATGTTTGCTCATTTAAGTTCTTAAAGAAAAGACTTGCTGCCTTGAAAACTGTTACTTCCTTTATCTAGTTTGCAATATTGCATGAAAATAGCATCTGTAACTTGTTTTTAAGCACCAAGATGATTGTGTGTCACACTGGGGTTATCGTTTCTACTGAGCACTATTTCAGATTTTCTGGATAGCAAGCTGCAACTTGTACATTATGCTGCTACAGAGGCATAGCCTAAAGGAGAAAAGTCATACCACCACTGAATCTCCATCCTCATAATAAAAATCACAAATGTATCATTTATGGAGTGAATTGCCAAATACTGCCCTGCGAGTATTGAAGCAGTACCAAGACCAGCAAAATAAAAGCAGATTTGTGAGTGTTAGGATTGATGTGCATAGTATAAAGCTTTAAGAGTGAAATGGAGCACTATTTTTAAAGAAAACAACAACCCCAGTATTTTGTCTTAGCAGTTAAATAAACTTCTGAAACTGAAAACTAGTATCTTACATTTAGTTGGCTCCAAAATATGTGCTGTCTAACAGTGTGGTCACATTATTGCTCATATGCTCTTCTAACTGACTGCTGTCTAGGACACACATCCCACACATGCTAATGCTAGAGCTGCTATACAAGGGAAATAAATTATCTCTGCTGTGTGGTTGAAGGAGAGGAATAAATATTAATTCCAGTTTCTATATCAAAAGCATTCATTGATAATCAGGGTGAGCAGTGAGGTAGTCGGGCTTGTGGCTGATACCAAAGGTTCCATACCAGGGATCGTTAGGAAATTAGTTGAAAATAAAACTGCAACCACACTTTGAGTACTGCATACAGTTCTGGTTTCCTCATTTCAAGATATTATAGAGCTGGGAAAAGTTCAGAAAAGGACAACCAAAATTATCCAAGTCCAAAAGTTACAGCATTCAGGGCTTTTTAGTTTAGAGAAAAGCTGGGGTATGATTTAGGTGTATAAGATTATGCATAGTGTGGAGAAGGTTGGCAGAAAGTTTATCATCATACTAGAATCCAGGGTCTCCTTATGAAGTTATAATGGAAGATTCAGTACAGAAAAAAATAATTGTGCTTCATACAGCACAAATAACTGGAACTTGCTCCCACAAGATGGAGTGATGATCTCCCCCATGGATGGCTTTAAAAGAGAATATGACACATTCAACTGAATATCCCACTCTTTTGATTTGATACTACTTGGAAGTTATCTTTCCATTGACACTTGGTGGCAGAGCACATGTTTTCGCACACACAACAGCCCAGATTCAATCCCTGGTATTTCCAGTTAAATGGTTCAGTCTCAGCCAAGGCTCTGGAGGGCTGCTGCAAATCAGGAGGCAGCACAGTACTACATGGACAAATAGTTTGACCTGGTATAAGGAAGCTTCCTATATGAATATTGATACCATTATTTTTAATTCATGCAACTTCCCATTCTTACATTTCACCACAAATTGTTCTTTTTCAATCAGCACTTTAATGGTTTATCACTGAATAAAATGAACGGTAACAATGGAAAGTTTGCATGAAGGACTTGCCAATTAATACATGACAATCAGGTTGAGATAGAAGAGTGAGCAATCCTCTCTTAAGTAGCTGCAGCAGTCTAGTAATCGGTCAATTCCCACTTCACATTAAGGAGTAGTAATTCCTGCCCCATATTCAGGGCAGCTTTTGCATCTATAACAAAATCATCTTTCTAGTTACAGGTAGGTGTTGGTCTGAAGTAGCGGAAACAAAATAAATTCCTTCCAGTAGCATCTTAGAGACCAACTAAGTTTGTCATTTCTATAATGACAATGACAAACTTAGTTGTCTCTAAGGTGCTACTGGAAGGATTTTTTTTTATTTTGTTTCAAAATCATCTTTGTGCAGTTGAACCTTGAACAGTAGACATTCTCATAGCAGGTTATACAGGTTAAAACAGGTCCCTGCCAAAACAGCTGGTACTCTACTGAGACTAAGCTTGCCTGTGCAGATACAGTACATGATTGGCATGCCTGGGATGAACCATTACTTGTTCCCCCTCTCTTTCCTACCTCATTAATGTATGCATTCCTATCTAATCCACCACCACTGTGTTTCTGAGTAGACATGACAGTCCTCTTATTTGTACACTCGGGTACAAATAAATTAATGGGGCTTATTTATTGCATTTAGATCCCTCCTTTCCTCCAAGGAGCTCAATGTTTTCTTCTTCCCCATTTCATATTTCCAATAGCCCTGTGAGATAGTTGGGTCAAGACAGTGACTAGTCAACGGTCATTCAGTTTAGTGTGACTGCTACTGCTGCACACATTTTTTGGCCGGGTTGGGACTTGAAACCTGGTCCTAATCTGACTGACACTCGGGGCTTTCCCCCCCAGCCAGAACTCACTTCCAGCACCTCTCAGGTGGGTGCCATTGCTATAAGAAACAAGGGAGGCGTTTGTGGTGCGTTCAAGCCCCTCTTTATATATAGAAAAATAGCACTGTTAACATTCTAACCCAGGCATCCCCAAACTTCGGCCCTCCAGATGTTTTGGACTACAATTCCCATCATCCCTGACCACTGGTTCTGTTAGCTAGGGATCATGGGAGTTGTAGGCCAAAACATCTGGGGGGCGCAGTTTGGGGATGCTTGTTCTAACCACTACTCCAGCTTACTCTCAAGTAACTGGATGTAGGAAAGCAGCCCAAATGTTCTAAATGCCAAAGTAACATGGGTTTTGTTGTAAGCTGCCACTTTCCTTTGCATAAGATATAGCTGCTGACTGTAGTTTTAGTTTGGAAAGCAGCCCTAATGCTACCTTTCTTGAATTACGCAGAAGGTCATCCCATTTCTCTTATAAAGCTAGCAATACTTTTAACACAGTTCATAGGCAACCTTATGATCTTCTCCTGCTACTAAATGGCCACTGTTCTGTTTCCTATTAAATGTTTCTCACTGTCCACCACACATCCTATTACATGAGGAAGGCAGCTGGGAATTTTCCATTCATTTAATAGTTATTACAACAAGTAAGATGAACTGTGTTGTCTGAGGGTACTTGAATCCGTGCGATGGGGTGAGCTCCCATTGCTCTGTCACAGCTTCTGCCAACCTAGCAGTTTGAAAGCATATCAGTGCAAATAGGTACCGCTGCAGTGGGAAGGTAAATGGCGTTTCAATGCGCTCTGGCACTCCTTACGATGTCCTAAGAAGTGGTTTAGTCATGCTGGCCACATGACCCAGAAAGCTGTCTGTGGACAAACGCCAGCTCCCTCGGCCTGAAAGTGAGGTGAGCATCGCAGCTCATAGTTGCCTTTGACTGGAACTGTCCAGGGGTCCTTTACCTTACCTTTACCTTTAACTAAGGCTATGCTTAGATGTGCCTGTGTTTTTGTAAGTATCATTGACCTCCTGCTTCAGAATATGTGGAACAAAAGGAGTGCTGAACGATTGACCTGCTGAAAAGTCAAGCCTTCTCTTCCCCCACCCATATATATACATGAGAAATACCAAGTATAAAATAGATAGGGTTCTTTCCGATGTGCTTCCGCCTTAAAGGAATTTGCCCATGTCGCCATAGGCGCTGTGGATCGGATATGAGAGTTTAAGATCCAAGTCCTCTGCTCCAGTTGGTGAACAAAGGCTCCCTCTTTTCCTTTCCGGTCTGCTGAAAGAATACTGACCGAGCTGGGAAGAGCAAGGGCCTAGCTTATTCTGCGGAAGAGGTTCCCACTGAGTGTTGTTTTGTAGAGAAGAAACTGGTCCCCGTCGCCTTTTCCATTGTGTATTTAGCATCTTTTTCGGGACTGGTGGTGCACCAAGGGCTTGCTTTGGTCTGAAAGGCTGGTATATTCTATGTGTCATAGCGCCGCATTCCCATGCGTGCAACCGGGCAGAGTGAAGCGCCACAGAATTCCCAGCCCCGAGGAATAATATTTTATTATTGTTATTATCGAGCAGCAACAGCCCTAGAGCTCAAAAGTAACTCCGTCAGCCGACCAACAAGCAATAGAGCTATGTGACACGATGCTAGTCTTTGCTAAATGCTTTCGCGGGAAATTAATTGCCTGACTGTTGGCAGTAGCAAATTTATTCTCGGGGTCGGATTGGACCCGCTAGAGAGATCAGAAACGGGGATGTGGTACATTCTAACGAGCAAAGTTTGTTCTGTCACGTTTCCGGGAATGGGCGCGCGGGAGAAATGACTGGAGACAAGAGCGGCAGTTCCTATGTTATTCAAAGAGCAAGCAGCACCTTTGTGGGGCGGTAAGCCCCATCTCCCAAGCACCATCACTCGTTTACGAGGCGGTGGCGGTGGCGGCGGCGGCGACGCAGCAGCTCCCTTCCCTCTCCCGCTTGCCTCACGATACCCCCTCACGCGCCGTCTCCCTTGCGGGACTGAGAAGCGCTCCTCCTCGCGCCCGCTCGGAGGCTCCTCACTCGAAGGGGCGTGGCCGTGAGGTAAGGGAACCTTGGATTCGAAGTCCTGTGCCCTGCGCGAGGCGTGGCTTGTTGCGTGATGACGTAACGCGCTGCGTGGTGAGGTCAGTGCAGCCCCGCCGTTGCTGGTCCCGCTGCCCGTCGCTCTCTGCCCTGGTCTGTTCGCCGTGGTCCCGGACCCTCCCTACGGAGTGCGGCGCTTCCCCTTCACTCAGGGCTTTGCTGGATTTGGTCTGGTAGGAGGCTGGTGACAACGCGGCCTTCTCCGGCTCTCCGCCCGCCGTCAGGTAAGAGCTGGGCCGGGCCGGGAGAGGCTGCGGGGGTTGGTATTCTCCTTGTTCAGTTACGTTGTCTTGTCGGCGTAACCCGCATTGCGTAATGTGACCGTTGCGTCAGGCGACATACGCTTTTTGCGTCGAGGCCTATTGCGCAAAGGTTTTACGCGAGCCTCCTCAGCCTACGCCGCCTGGTGTCTCTGGTGTCCCGTGCCGCGTGAGCAGGGCAACTTTTCCCACCCCACTCCCCTCTACATTTTCGCGGTGGCCGGCTAAGTTTCACGGTGGGTTAATCGGGAACAAGATGTGGCTGGCTATTTCGCACGGTTACGCGGATTGCGTTAGGTGGTGTGGAAGGCTTATGGTGGCTACGGAGTTTCCGTAAGCGCTGCTTCGCTGCTCCCTTTAAGGGTACGTGATTGCCGTAAGTATGTCCGTGCCCTCCGCCTGTACCGCTATGAGGCCGGGGTGCGTTGTGGGCGGCCCCCGCGCCGCCCTTGCACATCGGGCCTTCCTCTCGCTGAGGCGCATTTTCGAAGCGGCGATGGGCCTTCCCGCCGAGGGCGCCCGGATCCCGTGCGCGGGTGGCGCAGTAAGCGAACCTGGGCGGGGCGGGTGCTGATGGTACTTCCTGCCGCCGCCATTTTGTCATCGAGCAGGAGGGGGAAGCGGCGGTAGTAGCGGCCGCGGCTCCGGTAGGGAGAGCGGCGGCGCTGGCGAGAGGGAAGCAGCGGCGGCGGCGCTAGCGGAGGTGGCGCTGTGAGAGGGCGCCGGTCTGACCGGCTCCTCGGAGCAGGGCGCGCGCGAGTCAGGCGACTCCGCCTCTCCGCTCCGTGCCCTGCCTGCCAAAGGTTGCGGTTCCTGTAGGCCTGGCTCGACCGCTACTCCTGCCCGGCGCCGCCCCCACCTGGCTTCCCCCGTGACCGGGTCTGGCCGTGCCTTGGCCGCCTGCGAGTTGGGGGGGGGGGCGGTCTGTGCCGGCTGGTCTCCTGGCTCGGGACCGGCACGTTTATTGGCTTCCTGTTGTGTAGCCGGATAGCGAAAGGCCCGGAGGATGCGCGGCAAGCGGCGTCCCGCCTAACAAGGCCGCAGTTGGCAACGGTGTGCAGAGGCAGCAGCGGATCTTTCGCTTGCGACCCGATTCGGAGCGTTGCCGGGGGCCAATTCCTTAACTGCCCGATTTAAGTACGTACAAACGGCTGCGCGCTGTTTGTGCTTCTGTGAGGACCACACGTAATGGCGTTTTCTCCCTTCCCAACCTTTGCCCCCGCAGTCAATAAATCAACAAAAGACTTAAAGCGGTGCCATGTAGTTCAGTTGGATCCAACGGTAGATGTGGATTATAACGCAGATATCTGACGGTTAGTCCAGTATAAACCCTTCACTTAATATGAGGAGCCTTTAGTGGGGTGGAGTTTGGAGGCTGCATTCTTAGCAGGTCTGGAAACCTTCAGTAGGTAGAAGTGGATCATGATTAGAACAGGCTACCGTTTGTTAGAACAACTGCAAAACTGAAATTTTTTATTTAGTCGACAGTTGCCACTTAGTAGTAACATAAGTGGATATTTAGTAATTGTGTGTGGTGATAATGGGTTTTTTATAGATGGGTCCTTACATAATGTTGGATGCTTTTTGTAAGTGTTCATATACATAGTGCGTGTTATGATAAAATCAGTGGTCATCCTTGCTTTTTTATAGCTGAATTGCTTGTCTTATTGCAATTTTAATTTTAGCTAATAAAGTTTATAATAATCTCCAAAAGATTTTGATCAACGTTGCCAGTAGGCTTCTTTGGGGGCAAAGTGATTATTCACCTTAAGTTATACAGTTGCAGTAGTGAAATAGGGACTAAGTCTGAAAATGCTAAATTGCACATTTCAAGTTTAAGGCTGCAGTCCAAACTCAACGTACTTGGGAGTAAACCACACTGAATTCAGTGGAACTTCTGAATAAACAAGCTTAGAATTGTGCTGTACAGTAAATCAGTGTGGATATAGCATGCAACCTATTACAAAGGCAAAGTCTTATACCACCTGACCTGCAGTTGTTTTTATTACTCTGTAATGATGGTAATTTCCCCTCTTGGTTTCTTGCAGAGGATTTTTTTTTCCTGAGAAGGCATTTGCCACTGCTTTAGTAAAGTTGGAACTGAACAAGAACAGTTTATCACAATTTAATTAATACCCCTCTGGTCCCAACAGCTGCAATAATCCCATCAACTCTATGGAGTCGGGGCTCAGATATGTTATTGAAGCAGACAGTTATCCCTGTATTGTGACCTCCTGGCTCTTGTGTAGTGCTTCCTGATTCTTTATCCCTTCTCTCACCTGCAGCAGATTATAATACTTGTGGGGTGAATTAGTATCTATGGGACAGTCAAATAAGTTTGTTTGCTTTCAGAAGTACCTTTTATGCCTTGCGTTATACCAGTGGTTGCAGGCTGCTGAATAGGTTGCTCAAAGTGAACCTGCTGCCCCAGGACCATGTAATGATGATGTGGAAGGAAATTACTTGCTTCCATGGGGAGGAAATATTTATGGAGTGTTTGGATTGGCCACTAGTGATTTTTGCTTATGGTTGTTAGACTTTAAAATTGCATCTGAACTCCATGGAGCATGCAGCTATGCATGAGGAACAGCTTAAACTAGCATCACAGTAAAACATTTCTTATGGTCACAGTTTGTTTCACAGTACAGTACATGAAATTTCACTATGGCTTTGCCTACACAAGATGGTGAGTTGTATAGCTACAGAAATCCAGCTAATCAAAGGTTGTATTGCCTTTGATATTATTGTGCATCAGCCAAAGGCTGTTTCATACACATTTTTTTTCCTTCAGAAGTGTAGAAATGGGATACATTTTCTTTTATAAAAACTGCCCATTTTGCTTCATAAACACTTGCTTATATTTTTTTTGTATATTTTCAAGAATGCATAAAGCGGTGATTTCTGAAAGTCAAAAGTGTACGTGTTTCGTCAGTATGTCCATGTAGGAAAAATATAATACACGAAGTGGACATGATATAGGTGAAGCAGTGTTTGAAACTCCCATTGTTCTAGGCGTATTTTGTGACGGAATTTCATTAGTGCAAGCAGTTTCTGAGCTCTGGGTACAGTACTGCGCCTGAGATTTCAAATTAAAACTATAGAGTGGAAGGAAAGGAGGACCTTTTTCTGCCTCCCCACTTCCAGCTACTCTATGAAGACTGGAGAAGAGACCCTCTTAAGAATATTAGGGAGGTGGGCAGGGGGAGGACTCTACCGTGTGAAAAATGAACATAATATTTTAGCTGAAGTTCATTCATTTTAGTTTTGTATTCTTGATGTAAAAAAGCACACCTAGACATTCCATTGTTGCGCCCATAACCTTAGTTTAAGGAGCCTTTTAGTTCCTAGCTTTCATGTCTCAGTTTCTAACACTGAGGTGAATGTGCTTGCCAGTGGATTCAAATCTACAATTTCTTGTATTTCCCACCTCCCTAGGTTAAATCATTTAGTTATTATTTCCTTTATTTATTTGAGGTTTCACTTGGTTGTCTAATGGTCAGCAATGGGGGTTGTAGTTCAACAATATATGGAGGGCATCACGTTGGCTATTTTTAGTTTCATGCAAAGGGCTGGTAGTGAGGCAGTGATACAATTGAAGCTCTTTTGAGTTCTTATATGCAGGTAGGGATGTAGTTCAGTCTGCATTAGCAGCATTTTAGGAATTTGCTGGCGTGTGGAAGTGTGTCTAAAGCGCATCCTTTTGACATGCCGATTTATTATGGAATTTGTTGTCATTTTGCATTTTTCTTTTGTCAACTGGCCTGGGATCTTTGGATGAAGGGCAGTATACAAACGTAATAGATAATAATTATAATACAGTAATGCTATAGTTTGTACAAAAAAAATCCTTCCAGTAGCACCTTAGAGACCAACTAAGTTTGTCATAGGTATGAGCTTTTGTGTGCATGCACACTTCTTCAGATACACAGCTGTATACCTGTAACTAGCTATACCTGTAACTAGCTATAGTTTGTATTCAGTTCACATAATAATAAATTGAACTCTGCTGTTTTTAGTGTAGCCCTCTTAAATATCATTGGTTTGAAGGAGACCCTTACTGATTGTGCTCATACCCCTCTGATGGCACATGCAGCCATAACTCTAGGAGTCTTCAGAACAGGTGGTCTACTGTAGTACTGTTCTGGCAGAACGTATGGTTACTTAAGAGTGTAAATTCTCTTTCCTTCCTACCAGTTGTATAGCTTTATGTGGAACTTAGTGGTGGTCTTAGGAATATGGATTTTTTACTTAATGTATTTGAGTTTGTCAAACTCTATGCACTAGACCCGCAACTTACATGTGATTTACTTATACGATTGCAGCTTTGTGTGGGTGCTGAGAAAATAAATAAATAAATAAATGGACGGGAAAGGAGAATTTTCTTGAATCTGCAGCGGTTTAAATATTTAAGTATCCAGGTTGAATCAGCAAGGCACCTGGGGCATTCCAATTCTTACCTTATGATTAAATAGCAATGTCCCAGTCTGGTATGATCATGAGAACTAAGCATGGTACATTCCCACACAAGGCATTTCCACCCAGTTCTCTTGTTTAAGGGGTTTTGTTTTTTAAGTTGTTCCCAAAATTATCAGGGTTTTTTAAAAAATGAGTGAAATGTGTTTTAAGACAAATATTTACTCAGTTTGTATTATGAAGACACATTTCTGCATAGAGTGTGCTACACTTTCATGTACTGTACAGTGATACCTCGGGTTACAGACGCTTCAGGTTACAGACTCCTCTAACCTAGAAATAGTACCTCAGGTTAAGAACTTTGCTTCAGGATGAGAACAGAAATTGTGCTCTGGCGGCGTGGCGGCAGCAGGAGGCCCCATTAGCTAAAGTGGTACCTCAGGTTAAGAACGGACCTCCAGAACAAATTAAGTTCTTTTCCTGAGGTACCACTGTACTACAAAAGGTCGTCTTTGCTTGTGAAATGCTGCTTACTTCTGGTAACCTTTGAAATAGTGTGGAGATAAGTAGAAGGAAATATCCTGCAGTAGCTGTCATTTTGACATGACCTCTGCCTTGTGACTGTCCTTTTCACTTCTCACTTCAGACCAGGCATAGGCAAGCTCCGGCCCTCCAGATGTTTGGGACTACAATTCCCATCATTCCTGACCACTGGTCCTGTTAGTTAGGGATGATGGGAATTGTAGTCCCAAACATCTTTGCTTGTGCCTGCTTCAAACCAGAAAGGTGTATTCACACCTAAGGTTAAACCTTAGTAAATGATTAACTGTGGTTTAATGTATGTCTGTATGGGGGATGTTGGGGGAGGAGTAGTACCTCTGGTGGGAGACATGTCGTCCTCCTTCTGGAGTAGTTTGTCCACCTTTGGTCTTCACCCTGCACTCAGTTTTCACCAGTGGCTCCTAGAAGCTGTCAACATGCGGCGGCAGCTGCTTCCCGGGAACTGCTTTGATTGGCTGGCTAAACCTGGTGAGGGTAGCTGATGTGTCTCAATTCTTAGGTGAATTAGGGACTTTCCCTACATGTGAATTGAATGGACAAAATCAGGAGTGGGTACAGTGGTCAAGAATGCAGTTTCTGCACCTGCTGTAGAGGCGAGTGAGGGGCAGATGGGGCTTTTCAACCTGGGAAGGTAGCCTGTTTCAGAGAAGGAAAAAGGATCATAAAGCTCTGCTGCCTTGCGGGAGAAAAAAACCCTAAAGAGTATATCCTACCCAAATCCAGGCAGTTGGATGGTGCTTTGTATACCTCCTTCTGTCAACTCCTGCAGCTAAGCTATTGCTCTGCTTTCCTGTGGACCATATCAGCAAGGCTGCAATTTGCGGGGGGGGGGGGTGTCTTGCCTTCTGGGCAGCCCAGCCCAGGATCTCCATACACACTGCCCAGGCTTGCACCCTGAGGAGATCACTTTGGTGCTGCTAACAAAGTGGTTTGACGTCACTAGTAGCATGCTAGTGGAGACTGTTTGCTCTCATGTTCCTAATCATGACTCTGGCAGCAATAAAAACAAGCTTTTGCTTCTTGTGTTGTCTAAACCCGCGGTCTTAGTTCGTTTCCCCAAAACACACCATGAACAGTAAGCTAGGAACAAACTCTGCTATCACTTGAACTTTGTGCAAACCACAAGCCCTGGATTAGACAACACAATAGGCCAAGATTTGTGGTTTGTTGTTCCTAGTGTGGGGAGGAGCAAAATAGGAATCTTGAGCACCATGCACCAGCATTAAGTGTAGCATAATGTGAAACACAAACCAGGTCATACACTGCTACAAAACTCGTATTTATCTTTTTGAGGCTCCATCTCTGTGTGTACTTACCTGGAAGCAAGCCGTAATCAAATGGCAGTCTTAATTCTGAGTAATCATGTATGCCTATTAATTTTCTTCAGTATACCAAACAGCACACTTTTATATGCTAAAGGATACATTTTTATTTTGCTAAAGGAGTCAAATAACATCAATTGTTCTGGACATTGTACATTTCTAGGAAGGAAAAGTAGAGGTGGAAATGAGAATGAGGAAAGCATCAGGAAGCAACCTCAGTCTAGGTAATAGTCAGAAGAAGTAGCAGATGAGGAGAACTGGGAAAGGAAAGTGGGAGAGACTGGCTGAGCAGTCATTCAGATGATCTTGCCAGGACACAAAGGTTTGAGCAGTAAGTTGTTCCAGGAATTGCGGGGGGAATTGCAGTAGTTAGACCGGGGTAGGCAACCAAAGACCATGGGGCTGGATGCAGCCCAATCACCTTCTCAATCCGGCCCACAGACGGTCTGGGAATCAGCATGTTTTTTAATGAGTAGAATGTGTCCTTTTATTTAAGATGCATCTCTGGGTTATTTCTGGGGCATAGGAATTCGTGAACAACATTACACTTAATTGTTGTAGATTGCCTTCACTTACCCCACCCCACTGCCCTGCTCACAGTTGTGAAGAATATTTTAACATTATGAATGGTCTGTCAACATTAAGAAAAATAGGTATCAATCAGTCCATATATGTGGACTGTCTCTGGATAAAGTAACTTCTTTCATTTCTCAGCGTTCTTAACCTAGTGCAAGGTTGTCATCTGAACTAGCCAGATGTTTAACAGATAATCACAGTCAACCCATCATTTGAAAAAGAAAAGAAAAAAGACTTCAGAGCCACCTTGGCCAAAAATGGCACCTAGACATTTCATTTTGGCGACTGAAATTGAAACTTTGGTTTAATGAGCTTATATACCCAGTAGGGTGGGTCATAAAAAACTTTTTGGGGAAAATGTTTCCTCCCTTGATCTTATATCAGGCGTATGGTATAAACATAGTCAAATTTCAAATTTGGGACAATTCGGTTAATATTTAGACCCTGCTCCTACAGATTGAAATTTTGCCTCACTACGAGTGATGAAAACATAGGAATTTGACTCATTTATTCTCGGTATGTTAAATTGTGAACTAATAAACATAAATTTTAGATTTTATGTAGAACAATAATAGTTGCATACTATTATTTTATGCAATATTTATTTATTTAAGATAAAACATGTTGATAATTTACATGAAAAACCAATGGTTTTGAACAAATTATATGGAACAATGAAGCAAACGGTGTACTAAACAAGTAAACATAAACAATAAACAATAAAACACCACTCATTATGTGTTGCGTCAAAACATCACATTATACTTAATTACTTAGGTATAATAATAATAATAATAATAATAATAATAATAATAATAATAATAATAATTTATTATTTATACCCCGCCCATCTGGCCGGTATAAATTGTACTAAATGCTTTAGTTTACGTGCCTTTCTTTTCCTGGTGATTTTTATTATTATTCATATTTTTCATTTCAACACTGCTTCATATTTTAAAGAACAAATCTCAAAACAGTTTACAACACATTAAAACATAAAATAAAACAATCCAGAATAAAACAGATTCAAGCTTCCAGGAAAATATTTCAGATCCTTTTCTAAGTGACATTTTCCTTTCCCCATTCGCCCATCTGGCATCCAGAGATCTCCACATGGTCGCAATTGGACACAATGCAAGTCGCAAAACTCACCTGGCTCATTTCTAACACTAGTTTAAAAGTATAAAATAAATAGTAGGAACATCATAAGACCCTGCTGGATAAGGCAGTGATCCATCCAGCATCCTGTTCTCACAGTAATCATACCAGATGCCTGGAGCCCACAAGCAAGATTTGAGCCCAAGAACACACTCCCCTCCCAAGGTTTCTAGCAACTGGTATTTGGAAGCATATTGCCTCATGGCGGCAAAACAGGGGCTAGAATCTTAAGTTATGGGGCCTAGTTATTTAAAAGCCTGTGTTTGCCAATATATTTTAAAATCGGGGTGCAAAGTATTTCTGATGCCTTCTGTTCAATTCCTTTCTTTCTCTGTGAAATCAGAGTGCAAGGTCCTTTTCTGATGGAGATGCTATGTCCAGAAAGCAAAGAAATGTGTTGGAATGCAGCATGGCTTTACAGAGAACTGAATGATGACTTAGAAAGACTTGAGAATCGTGAAATATAAATAACAACAATGCTTGTCTTCCTTGCAGGCAACTGAATCTGGTTTTATACTCATATTATCAAGTCATCTACTGAATGTGTCTGAGATTGTAGCAGGGTAGGCTAGCAACTACCATTGTTTTTCCCTGTTTATAAATGGTTTTGTGCTGCCTGTCTTTATTTGCCTCTTCATCTGCAGACTTACCTCAGAAACCTACATCCTTTGCTTTCCTTCTGTTCAGGTGTAATCCATCCCTGTGGCCATGTTAATGAAATGCTCATCGAATACTTACAGACTGTTGCATAATTTTTGCTTTGAAATAAATGAATCCTTGTATAATGAGCAGAGTTTTTGTTGCTGCTTGCCAAGAAGTATAAAGAACATGTCCATGCTTCTCAAGAGTTCTGCACTATTACTCAGCTTTTTCCAGCCAGTATCCATGCTGTTTGTTTACTTCCATGCCCACATTCATTCTTGAATAGTTGTTAAGCATATTGGTACCGGTATCAGTTCCCAATATAAAGCATGCTGGTTTGATGCGAGAATGAAATTTGGATTAATGGCTATTCAAATCTCAGTGGTATTTAAAGCCTGCTATGTGGGTGGTGCTGTGGTTTAAATCACAGAGCCTAGCCCTAGGGCTTGCCGATCAGAAGGTCGGCAGTTCGAATCCCTGCGACAGGGTGAGCTCCTGATGCTCGGTCCCAGCTCCTGCCAACCTAGCAGTTCGAAAGCACGTCAAAGTGCAAGTAAACACGGGAAGGTAAACGGCATTTCCGTGTACTGCTCTGGTTCGCCAGAAGCAGCTTAGTCATGGTGGCCACATGACCTGGAAGCTGTACGCCGGCTCCCTCAGCCAGTAAAGTGAGATGAGCGCCGCAACCCCAGAGTCGTTCGCGACTGGACCTAATAGTCAGGGGTCCCTTTACCTTTACCTTTATGCTATACTAGCTGCTGTGAAGTGGCTTCCATCTATGCAGCTCTACAGGGCTGGGCGTGCCTTGTGCTTCTATGCTGCTGCACAAATCATGGCCCCCTTGCTGAGGTCCTCCATCGTCACAGTTAGAGGTATATTTCACTGTGCTGCAGCCTTTCCAAAGGCCACCCAAATGGTACTCACAGACCATGGTTTAAAAACCTCTGTCTTAGTCCATAGTTAATACCAGTACCATTTCCACTGTGTGTATTTCTCAATCTTGCACACTGGGATAAGTGAATTGTTTTAAGAGGCAAGCAGTGTAGTTGACATCATAGAATCGTAAGAATTGTAGTGCTGGTAGGGAGTCCAGTGTTCGAAATTAGGCAGGCACGTTTTGCAACTGGTGCGAGTCCAGTAGTGACCATATGGAGATCTGTGGATGCCAGGTTGGCGACTGGGGAAAGCAAAATATCACTTAGAGAAGGACCTACGTTGGCTCCCAGTATGTTTCCAAGCACAAAATTCAAAGTGTTGGTGCTGACCTTTAAAGTTCTAAACGGCCTCAGCCCAGTATACCTGAAGGAGTGTCTCCACTCCTATTGTTCAACCCAGGCACTGAGGTCCAGCACTGAGGACCTTCTGGCGGTTCCCTCACTGCAAGAAGCAAAGTTACAGGGAACCAGGCAGAGGGCCTTCTCGGTAGTGGCGCCCACCCTGTGGAATGCCCACCTATCAGATGTCAAAGAAATAAACAACTATATGACATTTTGAAGACATCTGAAGGCAGCCATGTTTAGGGAAGTTTTTAATGACTGATGTTTTAATGTATTTTTGATTTTTTGTTGGAAGCTGCCCAGAGTGGCTGGGGAAACCCAGCTAGAGCGGGGTAGAAATATTACATTATTATTATTATTATTATTATTATTGGAAATATTTTTCTTGGAGGTTGAGTTAGTTTTATTCTGGATTGTTTTATTTGATGTTTTAATATGTTGTAAACCACTTTGAGATTTGTTCCTCAAAATACAAAGCGGTATAGAAATGGAATTAATCAAAATCATCATCCCATCGAGGGGGAACAGCGCCTAGACATTCCATTGTGGCGACTACAGCCCAGATTTAAGCTGCCTTTTGGCAATTAGGTTATGTATCTGAGTTTCTAACACTGGAAGGGACCCCAAGGGTCATCTAGTTCAATCCTCTGGTGAAAAGACCATTGTGGCAACTGTAAGCTAGATTTAAGGTGCCATTTGGTGCCTAGCTTATATATCTGAGTTTCTAACACTGACAGTAGCCCACTTTTACCTTCTCCCAGAGCTTGATTGGGCACCCTCTTTGTCTGCATTTCCATTTCAAAATTATAAGGAATAACGTCAAGTTGCTGAATATTTTTTGTTTCAAATGGGGTAACGTCAAAATTTAATCTTGTTACATGAACAAGTTAATAAATTGTGTGTTTTATTAGTATATTGTGTATCTGATTAGTGCTTTAATACATACTTCAGTTGCCTTTTGGGCATGGGTCTAAAAAGTATGGCTGAATCTTGTAGGCAAGTGTTAGTTTCCACCAGCCAGCTGTGAAGTTGAGTCCCACCATGCTAGCACACCAATAGCATTGCTACTACATACACAGCATTTTATACTTGTTTTAGAACTATAGGAAAATGAAGTGTTAAGATGACAATATTAGCACTATCTGTAGCTATTTGTGATACCATACCTGAGGTAGTGATGCAATCTATTCATTTTTGTTTCTAACATTTCCTCCCCTCCTGCTACAGATAATTGCTGCTTTCCATGCTCTATTTGGTGGAAAGTATTTGAGTTTGACTTTTGCATGGCCAGTATGTCTGAAATTGTGCCATGATTTCCTTTGTGGAAGTAGCTAACATACAACATAATAAATTGAGAGGGTCGGTCAGTTCAGGTGTGTGACTGCTTATTACTTACTTAACCATGCAGTCAGATGGAATAGTCTGTCTGCTCCCTGATTCTGGAGTATTTATTCTCACTCCACTCCCAGGCTTAATCATAGTTACCCGTTATATTAGCAGCCATGCTAATTACAGTTAGAGCTAACATAGGTTCCCACTTAAGCCATGATCTGAAACAGCATTTTGGAACTCGTTAAGTGGTATCTTTGGATGGCCCTGACAATGGTTTAACTCAGCATGTGAAATGCATGTCAAAAGGAAGGAAGTACTCAATCCCATGGTTAAACAATTGGGAAAATTTCAAAGTAGTCTCATAACATTAATTTGGCACTTGGATTAAAATTTTAAAAATCTCATCTGTTTGAATTTTCTTTATAGCTAAAACTAGAATAATAATAATAAATAATAATAGTCATAGCAACAACAACATAGCTGTCTGTCATTGGTAGCTCTTTCTTTTGGGGGAATTCACTAGTATATCAGATAATAGCAAATGTTCAGTAACCATTCATTTTGTTCGTATGTAATTTAGCATAACATTCCCCTAGTTAAAACTAGAATACTTGCAGGCCAATTATTATTTTTTTATATTTGCCTTAGTTATCTCACTTTGAAAAACATGAAATGGGGAGGTTTCAGTTTCTTTTAACAGATCATGGACTCTCCCTACTTCTTTAGATACTCCCTGAGGTGATTATTTCTTCTTCCTAACAAGATAGAACATTATTATCTGTAACTACACCTGCAAAGCTGTCTGCTGCTTTTATTTGATGGCTAGGTGGAATAGGTCAGTAGGAAACTGAGTGAAGCAATTGATGGGTTGCATCCACCCTGTGACTGTTTTGGTGATTTTTTTAGATTTTTGGGAAGTTGAAGAACATGAAACAGATGGAGGACTGAGTGTAAGTGGTGGAAAAGTCAAACTAAATCTGACAGAGCATACCACAGAACATGCATGTATACCAGTGAGGGTGTGGTGATGATGCGGAATCCAGCGTTTCACAAATAGAATTCCATTTGCACAGTGGGGACATAATCTTTCAACATCAACAGAAGTAAAGTGTCTAAATCAGCCTTTCTCAACCTTGGGTCCCCAGATGTTTTTGGCCTACAACTCCCATCATCCCTGACCACTGGTCCTGTGAGCTAGGGATCATAGGAGTTGTAGGCCAAAAACATCTGGGGGCCCAAGGTTGAGAAACACTGGTCTAAATCAAGGGAAGTCATAGTCCCACTGTGCAGTCGTATCTTGGAAGTCAAATAGAATCTGTTCCGGAAGTCTGTTCGACTTCCAAAACATTTGAAAATCAAAGCACAGCTTCTGATTGGCTGCAGGAAGCTCCTGTATCCAGTCGGAAGCCACAGAAGCCCCGTTGGACGTTCGGCTTCCAAAAATAGTTCGCAAACAGGAACAGTCACTTCTGGATTTGCGGCATTTCGGAGCCAAAATGTTCGAGAACTAAGCTGTTCAAAAACCAAGGTTAGACCACACCTGGAGTACTGTGTACCGTTCTGAGTGCCACAATTTAAGGAGGATATTGATTAGCTGAAATGTGTGCAGAGGAAGGCAACCAAGATGATCAAGGGTCTGGGAACAAAGCTCTATGAGGAATGGTTGATGGTGTTGGGTATCTTTAGCCTGGATAACAGGAGACAGAGAGGAGATACGGCCATCAAATATCTAAGGGACTGTCACATGGAAGTTGGAGCGAGCTTGTTTTCTCCTGCTACGCAGGGTAGGACCAAAACCATTAGCTTCGAGTTACAAGAAAGCAGATTCTAGCTCAACATCAGAAGGAACTTTCTGACAGTAAGAGCTGTTTGACAGTGGAATGGACTACCTTGGAAGGTGGTGGACTCTCCTTCATGTTGAGATTGGATGGCCATCTGTCATGGGTGCTTTAGTTGAGATTCCTGCATTGCAGGGGGTTGAACTAGAGGACCCTCTGGATCCCTTCAAACTCTACAATTCTATGATTCTGTCATTCTTTCTTTCCTTGTCCCTGCCTCTCCCCCAGATCTTTTTCCTGAGTAGATTTTGAGGGTGCAAGACAGTTGCAGGGGGAGGAAAGAAAGGCGAAGTCTGGTTGTGGGAGTGGAAATCTATTCAGCTTACTGTATATTCCTGCGTATAAGACTACTTTTTAACCCAGGAAAATCTTCTCAAAAGTCGGGGGTTGTCTTATACGCCAGGTCATATTTCTTATACGGCGAGTATACCCCAAACTCTATATTTTAACTGGAAAAGTTGGAGGTCGTCTTATACGCCCAGTCGTCTTATACGCCGGAATATGTTCAAAGCAACCCGTGATGGACACCAGCTGAGTTTGTTCTAATGGATCTGTTATAAGTGGTGAATGACCCTATTACAGTGGAACCTCTACTCACGACCACAATCCGTTCTGGAGGCCTGTCCTTATGGTGAAACGGGTCGCTGGTAGAAGCGCTGTTGTGCGCAGGCACATTCGGCGGCACGCCACTTCTGGGCATTTGCGACGGCGGCAGCTGCTTCTGCACATGCGCAAATCGTGGCAAACCCAGTGTTTACTTCTGGGTTTGCCACGGTCACGACTTGGAACGGGCCTAAGTAGAGTGGGACATAAGTAGAGGTTCTACTGTATAATCTGGGCTTGTCCACCCAGACAGAAAATCTGGCTGCTTGACCTTTTTAGGCCCATTCAGCAGGCCATTTGTTGCCCATGAGCTATGTGGAGTTGGTATCACGGCAGTTTGTCAGCTTTGTGGAGAAACGGAGGGGGGGGGGATCTGTCTGAGGAGAGAAGGAGCAATGAGGACTTCTCTGTTTGCTCAGCATATGAGTGTTTCTGTATGTTGTGGGGTTGTTCCAAGTATGTGGTGTGTGTGTATTAAGAGTAAGATATGTATTGTGTGTGGGAATATGTGGGAATTCATGTGGCGGGGGAGCAACAGTGCATGTATTTCTCATTCTGTGTTATTCCACACCCCATGTTAGAAACCACAGGAGGCGTGAGTGTTCTGACAGGAAGAGCTGCTTGGCAGTGGAACAGACTCCCACAAGAGGTGGTGGACTCTCCTTCCTTGGAGGTTTTTAAGTAGAGGTTGGATGGTCATCTGTTATGGATGCTTTAGCTGAGATTCCTGCATTCCAGGGTGTTGGACAAGATGACCCTTGGATCCCTCCAACTCTTAAGATTCTATGATTCCTGTGTGCAAATTGTCATTGCGAGTTTCCCACAGGCCTTTGTTTGGCCACAGGAAGCTGGACTAGATGGGTAATTGACCTGATTCAGCAGGCTCTTCTTATGATCCAATGTTCAAGTAAGGCTACTGTGTTCATTATTTGGGGTGTAGATGCATATAGCTGGCCCCTGTTATTAATGAATAAAAAATAATGGGTGAATCAAGTAAGGATTCTACTCATTGTGTGAGCAGAATGGCTTTTGCTCATTGACGGAACTTCCACCACCCCCATTGTTTCCAGATGTGCTCTTGAGGGTTGGGAAACCTCCAGAGCACTGAGAGCACATTTTGAGGCTGCAGGAGCATGGGGGTGGGTGGGAGGGAAAGTTCCTAATGGGAGCAGAAGTTGTTCTGTTTGCACAATAGCTTAGTAGGTTACCACCCTAGAATTTTTCCTCAGAAGTCCTGGTTTTGGGCATTTTCAGGTTTATGCATATTGGTTGATTAAAAATGTGAATATTTATAGATTAAAATTTCTTTGAGTTGATATCATACGGTATCTACTTGAGTCTAATGTGCTATTGAATCTAATGCACACCTTAATTTTTGGAACGTAATTTGGCCAAAAAAGTGAGCATTAGATTTGAGTAAATACTATCCAATTTGTAACCTAATTCTTGCTTCCAGTAAGCTCATTTGTCATTAATATCCATAGGTGAGTTTTGCATTGGGGTAAATGTAAATTGGGGTAAATGATGGGATGCGGGTGGCGCTGTGGGTTAAACCACAGAGCCTAGGGCTTGCCAATCAGAAGGTCAGCAGTTCGAATCCCTGCGATGGGGTGAGCTCCCATTGCTCGGTCCCAGCTCCTGCCAACCTAGCAGTTCGAAAGCACGTCAAAGTGCAAGTAGATAAATACGTACTGCTATAGCAGGAAAGTAAATGGCGTTTCCGTGTGCTGCTCTGATTCACCAGAAGCGGCTTTGTCATGCTGGCCACATGACCTGGAAGCTGTACGCCTGCTCCCTCGGCCAATAACGTGAGATGAGCGCCGCAACCCCGGAGTCGGTCACAACTGGACCTAATGGTCAGGGGTCCCTTTACCTTTAAATGTTGATGATATGTTCCTGTAAAATGGGGGGAAAGCCTGGGATTTTGAGTCAAGTCATATTTTAATAGTGTGTATTCTTTCTCACACAATCACAGTGGAGGTATCTCTGAAGGGCATAACAGAATTCTGCTTTACATCTTTCCTTTTTAATGTGTGCCACTGTTAGGAATTCAAGTAGAGGAGTGAAGGAGTGGACAGGAGATAGGAGGCACACACAGAGACCTCTCATTGACTGTAATGCTTAGCACCTCTCTTCCATTGTGTATGGAAGTGTGGGCAGGCAGAACGCTCTGTTACAGCCTGTGGATGGAGCTTGCCCTCCGTTTCTGAAAGTCCATAAAGGCTTTCTAAAAAAACGCTTAGTATTCTCTTTCTTCTGTAAAACAGTACAGTTTTGGGTTTCTTAGTTGTCCCCTTAATGTGCAGCATTGTACTGAAACTGTTGACATTGAAGAGATGATGAAATGTACAGCAATAGTACTGGTAAGGAAAACAAGTAGAACAACATTCATTCTGCCAGTAAGCTTGGACTGATAAGCAGTGCAAATATTAATTTGCAAGAAATCGAATTTGTCTACTACATCTTTAAAATTCCACTAACTTCTTTTGAGTAATGTGACCTATTAGTTGGCAAGCTGTTGAAAACATGAAACATTGGATGCCAAGAAATTACTTTTAAAACCTGCAACTTCTATGGTGAGATACAAATCTTAGAAATAAGTGTCTTTCAAATAGAGCAACACAACTCAGTAACCTTGCATTTCTTTATCTTCTCTCTGGAATCACTGTAAGACTGACTTGGATTTATCTGCGAACTCCTTTAAACTTTTTCCATTGGTAGATATACTTGGTGCATTTGAACCTTAAAGATTGTTCCTAAGTGAAAGGCTGAACTATAGTTAACATTTTACAATTTATTTGCATAACAGACTGGAGTTTCAGAGGAAATACAGAATGTTTTTATATGGCTAAAACTTTTAAAAACTTGAGGTTTTTCTAATCTGATTAAATTTAATATTTGTGCATTCCTTTTGAATGGGTTGCATCTTTTGTGGCACTGCACATTCAGAATTTGAAAGAAAAATTAAAAATACAGGCAACTCTCTGTTTGTGTGGGGTGGTGTTCTGGGTCATTGCATGCATAAGCCTGTTCTGCCTCCTTCCAGGACTGAAAACGGCACATGTGTTGGTGGTCGTGCATGCCTTGGTCATGAGCAAAATGGTAGTTTGCTGTGTTGTTGTATATGAAACATGTAAAATAGTAAATCAAACACAGGAGGTCAGTTTACATATGCCGAGCTGTGGCTAGCTGTTAAAGGAATGAGTTCTCTTTCTCAACACAGCCCACTTACTGAATTTCTTCCTGATTTGTAGAAAATCAGTTCATTGTTACAAGGAACATGGCCTACATTTGCCCTGCAGACCAGGATCAGATCCCGGTTTACAATAATCATTTGCAGGACCAGCCCAAACTATGGTGGGTAACAGAAGGGGGTGGGGGAGTGGGCAAGCAGACTTTGTTTTCAGACTTGTGAAGTGTTTACATGAGGTAGTGTAGTAATTGTTTCCTTGTTTCCCTGAGTGAAACAACTGATAAAATCAGTGAGATAACTAACTTCATCAGGATCGTTGCCAATAAATGGTTGACTCAAGGAAAGTTTGTAACTGGATCAGATATGTGGAGACACAATTGTGGGTACAAATTATTAAAGAAAGGTGTTGATGAAAGAGTTTACTAGATCATTGTGATATGATGTTTGGTTTCCTCCTTAAATAGAAGTCATTCACTATTGGCAGTTGAATAACTTTTATCCCAAGGCATGTGGTATACTTCTATAGATGTCATTCATTGCCATGTTTGACAGCTCTGAAAGCCATTAATGGTGCTGCTTAACACAACCATGATCGCCCAAATCATGTGTTTTCAATGCAGAAATAGTTTTATCACCTAACAGACTCTGGGAGCACGAGTTTCTTAATCTTGAGAGTCATAGATTCAAGCCCACATTGGGTAAAAGATTCCTGTATTGCAGGGAGTTGGACTAGATGACTCCTGTTTCTTTCCAACTCTACAACTCTATGGTTTTATGATTCTAGGAACATAAGAAATGCCCTGCTGCATCAGGCCAAAGATCCATCTTGTACAGCATTCTGTTCTCACCATAGCCAACCAGGTGCCTCTGGGAAGGCGTTGTTGTTGTTGTTGTTCTTGTTCTTGTTCTTGTTAATATTTATACCCCACCAATCTGACTGGGTTTCTCCAGCCATTCTGGGCGGCTTCTAGCAAATGAAAAATAATAATAAAATGTCAAACATTAAAAAGTTCCCGATACAGGAACTTCAGATATCTTCTAAAACTTGTGTAGTCCTTTATCTCCATCTCCTTGACATCTGGTTGGAGGGTGTTCCACAGGGAGGGTGCCACTACTAAGAAGGCCCTCTGCCTGGTTCCCTGTAGCTTCACTTCTCTCAGTGAGGGAACTACCAGAAGGCCCTTGGAAGTGGACCTCAGGTTGAATGATGGGGGTGGAGACACTCTCTCTTTCAGGTATACTGGCCTGAGGCCTTTTAGGGCTTTAAAGGTCAGGCACCAACAAGCAGGACCTGAGTGCAATAACATTATCTCAATTTGTGATTCCTAGCAATTGGTATTCAAAGGCACAGTGCCTCCAAGAGGGGAAGTAAAACACAGCTGTTGTGCATGGTTGCTATTGTTAGTCTTATTCTCCATGACTTTGGCTAATGCTCTTTTAAAGCCACATTGGTGGCCATCACTAAATCTTGTGGGAGTAATTCCATAGTTCTAATATGTGCTGTGTGAAGAAATTATTCTGTTTGTTCCAACATTCAACTTCATAGGATGGCATCAAGTTCTAGTGTTATGAGAGTGGGAGAAAAGGCAGCCAAAAAATCAAATGGATAGAGAAACTCCCCTATGAGCAAAGGTTATAACATTTGGGGCTTTTTAGTTTAGAGAAAAGATGAGTAAGAAGTGTATAAAATCATGCACAGTGTGGAGAAGGTGAATAGACAAAAGCTTCAACATAATTGTTCAGGGCTCCCTTTCTGCTGTTTAGTAGAAATGTGGGAGAAAAAAGGCTAATGATTTCCTCTTTGCTATATTTTCTCCAGCTCTGGTCTGTTTGGTATTGGAGGAGTAAATCTGTTTTTTAAGCCACTACCCTTGGTAGTTGTGTTTAATGTGTCAAATGGTGGTAACTGCAGGTGAACCGTAACTTCTAAGTCAACACAAATAACCACAATGGTCAACATAGGATTGTCCTGTGCAGAGGTTACATCCATCTACGGCTGCCTGCCAAAACAGCTCCGAGCCTCCAACACTTAATGCTTGGGGCAAAAATCAAGATATTGTGAATGTGTTCATACCCTGCTTATAAGCTTTCCTAAAGGCATTTCACTGGCCGTTGATGGAACCAGAACACTTTTGGGCTGCCAAAGCAAGGCAGTTCTCACCTTCATAACATCCCTTTTCAAGATAGTGAAAAACCTGGAAATTACATGGCTGGATTTGAGCTTAAAGATGCCTCACAATTTCATAAGCTGAACTTGAAATATTAAACTGTAATTTTGTTTCTTGATATCTTTTTATTTCATACTAATCTAATATTTTATTCTTTCTGCAGATTTACACTTCATAGTTAAGTGTAAAAAATGGAGATTAGAGAGTGAAAACAGGAGAGAAATCAGACAAGGATAAACTCTGCCTCAAGGTAATGTGTATTTTTTTTTAAAAAAAGTTACTTAATGTGTTTTTGTATATGAAAATCTGGTGTTCTGCTTTTGCATGTCCACCCTGGGTTATCTTGCAAGGCGAGCCTCTTGTATGTTAATGGTATTGGATGACTGATAGTTTAAAAGAGTTAAAAATAATTTTAGATTTGGTACTAGTACAATGACAGCTCAGTGAGTCATCTTCTACTGATTATTTACAGTAAAATGTTGTTTTGTTGTGTGAGATTCTAATTTTTCTGGAATTTAGTAAGCTGGATGGAAACAAGAGCCAATCTTGGAAACATCCTGGGAAATCTCTACCAAAAAACCTTAAACAGAAATGGCCTCATAAATGTTCTAACTAATGTCAATATCCAACAGAACAAATTCCAACGGGGAAGATGATCGCATAGAACTCTAAACCAGCAAAAATTACATAATTAACCGCAAAGGCCTTTCGAAAGACCCAGGTCTTCACCAACCACTTAAAGCAATATAATGAATGGGCCTGGGAGATCCCATTTGGCAAGACATTCCACAGAGTAGGTTCTTCTTTGTCAGAAAGAGATGTAATGTAGTTGACTTACCAGCTAATGCTGAAAAAAGCACACCTTACAGCCGCCACCTGCACATCAAACAAGAGTGCCAGATCAACAAGTATTCCCAAACTACCACCTGCAAGCATTTAAAAGCTTCATACAAAAAAATGAATATATTTGCATAGCTTCCAACAGCAACAGCTAAATATTAGGAAACATAAATTCACCCAGGTGGTTAAACAACTACCAGTGGTATCCAATTAGTGTGTTCCATCAGAACAAGCATTCCTGCTTACACAACAGATTTTCCCCCATCTCTTCTCCACAACTCCTAGGAGTTAAGGAAAACTCCTAGGAAAGACTGACAGGCATCCCCAAACTGCAGCCTTCTGGATGTTTTGGCCTACAACTCCCATGATCCCTAGCTAACAGGACGTTGGGGAAGATGGGAACTGTAATCCAAAACATCTGGAGGGCCGAAGTTTGGGGATGCCTGGACTAAGAGCACACATGAGGGAAAGAGAGGGAGGAAGTTCCATTGGCCAAGCAGAAATCCTTGCAATGGCAGGACACAATAGTTGGATGCTGCACCATGTTTTACTTGCAGTTGAGTTAGTTTTTTTTTAATAAAAAAAATAAGAAAATTGTTGCAGGGCATTAATACCTCTTTTCGTCTAGGGCTTTTATGCAGAAATCTAGCTTCCCTACCACTGACTGCATTGTAACTAGGACAATGTTTTTCCTCCAGGTAATGCAAGAACTGCAGCAGTGTAACAATGATTGTTCAAATGTCACTGTCACTTACAGTGTAATGGCCTCACATTACAGGCAGCAAGTAATATAACTCTCCCCTTCTCTCACTTGCCTTTTCTTTTACAAAGAAATAATTTTAATAATCTTGCTTCCTTATAGGCTGAGCACTGTTTCCACTGTATAACCCCAGTAAGGAAGGCCCTTTATCAGAGTAGCTACTCATCTAGTCACCTGTGGTGTGTAATAATTTTCTTTGGGCTACCAGGCTTGGAAACATTACAAATGTTGGTTCTTAGTCCTCCGCCCATTTTATTTTACAAACAACTAGCATGAGTTTGTGTAGGCAGGAATGCTAATTATTTTTTATTGACACATCTGGCTGTGCCTGTGTTCCTAACTAGGTAGACGTCTTTTGAGGGAAGTGCCAAAGAGTGTTTCCAGTTAAGCTATCATTGAATAAATTTTAGTCACTAACTCAGCACCAGTACATGGCACACTTGAGTGAGTGATGGAACCCCAACAGGGCTCACTGCTTCCACCATAGCGGATGTGGCTCAACCTGGGGAGATGGCTGACCCTATGTAGTGCATCTTTACTCACCACCACCTTGTTCATTATGCTAATGCCATTCCCAACATATGTATGTTAGAGCCAGTGTAATTAGCACAGTGGTGGCTAGAAGGGAATGGAGGTGCAGCCCATTGGTATTGCTGAGTGAAGCTCCTGGTCCATGCACCTGTCCTCCCTAGCACTGCCCCAATGTAATCAACATTATGGCATGGGCAAGTTAATGTGTGCCGTGTTACCCTGGTACTTGTTTGATGCACCACCACCTGGGGCAGGCATGCACCTGTCCTCCAATTAGCAGGTGCAGGCGGTAGGCATCATTGAGAGGGAACCACTGAGGGTAGCTTGCCCTGGATCTCCCAAACTGGCCCCTGTTTGGTCAACTGGCCTACTGTTGAACATCTGCAGTATGTGCCTAGTTAGTGAATGTAGTTAAGATGTAAGCATCTTGCTGTTCCTTAAGTTATTTGATCAGTATCATGCAAGCTATTTAATGAACTGGAAAAACGTGGAATGTGTACAGAAAAAGTTCCAAATTACTGCTTTCAACTTGGATGTTAACTGCCTCATAGTTCATTTTGTTCTGTAGTTCTCTTATTTTGATTCCACATCACCTGAACACTTCATTGTGATAGCTACATTCCTGATTAGTCTTCTTGGAGGTGCTCCAGTTTCTCCCTCATTATTACTTTCAGTCTTCACTCCTCCTCATCCCAGTTGAAATATTTTCTGTATCTTCCAAGTTGTTGACTCATTCCACTCTTGTCTCCCTCTGGCTTGACTTATAATCTTAATGTATCCCTGATCTCTGCTGATTTTTGTCTATTAGGCTTGCTTTTACATTTCTGCCACACAAAAACTCAGGCAACCTAGAGACATTATCATAAGTCAAGGACACTTTCAACTAAGCAAAAGTACTCAGGGAGGGTGCAGAGCACAGCCAGCGAGGGGTGTAGCCTGAAAAGGACTATGGCCTAGAGATAATCCTGTGGAGCAAATAGAGCAGCCTGGAAGGCCTCATTTGCCCCAATGGCCTGTATCCAAAGAAGTTATGCCATTGGCCCAAGTGCTTCCACCTGTGCAATGGGACTTCTTCCCCTGCGGCAGCCACAGATCTGCCCTGGAGTTTCCCAAAACCTCTGAAGCAGATTTGGAAGGGTGTGTAGAGAAGAGAGGGCGAGGAAATCACACAACACAAGGCTTTCAACCTGTGGAAATGGGATGACTTAGTTGGATGTAACCTGAGGCTCCCTAGTCTGCCTTAAATTATTGATACATTTAACTCATTACCCACCTACTCTCAGCAACCAGAAACATAACCAAACACTGGTGAGACCTGTCAGGAGTAAGCATGGACCAATGGTAACAAATAGTATGGGAAACAGCCTTACTAGAAAAATTAACCAATACACTGAAACTGACACAGGGACAAATAGAAGAAGACGCCTTCACCCCGGTATGGCTCCCCTTTATCACATACACAGCCCAACAAGACAACGACAAGAATCCACCAACAGCATACAAATCAATATGGCTAACCTGATCCAAAACATCCACCTACCCCACTCACACATGAAAACAAAGTTCACCACAGCCAATCACAAATGAAGAATCACACCCTAGGCCAATCCCCAACCTCTCTCAACACCAAAGGAACACAAGTGAATAGCAAAGAGAACCTGCACAAGCGACGCTGACACAGGTCCCCACACGTACATGAAGTAAAATAGAAACATTGCCACCCGACTTCACCACCCTCCACCTCTTTCCCCCCTTTTCTTCCTAATGTAACACTAATATCTCGACAAATGAAACTAATCTGTAGAAAATGTAACTTGAAAAGAGAGACATTGCACATACTTTTGTAAACCAATAAATCTTTAATAAAAATATATTAAATTTTTTTGATACATTTTACTATGAAGACAAAAATCTTTCTTTGTTACATATAATCCATCTAATTTTGTAGAACTGGTGATATGCATCGGTATCAATTATAGCTTGGTGTAAATAGTATTTGTACTTTGGCTGTATCTGTGCATAACAAAGAGTGACTTATCAACTACATCCAAATTAATTCTGTTCTACAGAAAACTGCATGGACCAGGATTGGTGGTCTCCAACTCTGCATGCTTAGTCAACAACTCCATATTTTTCACATATAATAATGTTTATTATTTATTATATTCTGCTTTTGTTTGGTTTATAAAATGTAGAACAAACTGGATGTGCTTTGTCACATCTTGATAAAATGTGCAAGTGTTCAGAATAAATATCACATGTTACCTTTTGCCACATTTTGTACAACTGTGGGTAAATTGCTTTGGGGGAATATAAAGCAGAGATAATTAACCTATTTCTGGTGACCATATGAAATTTTAATCAGGATGTGATATAATGTTTGCCCTTGGTTTTAGTTCTACAGAAAATAAAAACCTTGTTATTATGCAAAATTTCCAAAAAAGAAATGTATTGTGGCTTGTACCTAAATGCATGCACTCCATAATGATGATGTCCTTACTGCTAGGTGGTGCTAACGTAATGGTGAAGTCCGGCTGCTCATGTCTGTTACAAAAGTTAGTTTGAGACTTCAGAAGTTGGTAATTTGTGGTGTAAAGTGAGAGGTGCTAAGATTGTAGACATTTATAGGAGAAGATGTCCATGTTCAATTGTTCTATGTGTTGAGATTTTCAAGGAGATCTTCACATTGTTAGGAAAGGCCAGAATGAAGACAGACCTGCTAGCTGCAGGAGGACTTCAATACTAAAGCTTCATATTGCTAATTTTCTTTAGAGAAATAGTAAATCTTGAATAAACTTTATACATGGGTTTTGGAATTCTGTCCCCTTAAAATTATGTAAACTCTTCTGGAATTCTGTAGCTAAAATATACAAACTCAAAATGTACCGTGTTATTTATGTTTTATGTACTATATGTTTAGCTGTTTTTGAATTTTGGTGGATTCTGTACTTGATCCATTCAGTTATCATACCACTATACACTAATCATAGTTGAAAACACATTGAAAAGCTTAATTTTACACAATTTTGGTTTTTTTCATGAAAAATGTAAGAACCAGAAATATCTTATTAAAATTTGGAGCTAGGATTGTAAGACATATTTAACTTGCTGTTTGATATGATTTTTCTTGTTCAGTTGCATGATCAGTCCTAATGCAGTTTCCAGAATCTCTTCCTTTATGCTGACTTGTGTTAAGTTTTCAGACAATAAAAACATTTTATGAAGAATCAAGTGATGAGAAACATCAATCTTAACTTAAGCGCAAGAAAAGAATATGACATTTTGACTTTTATTTAGTTGACAGAGTAATTTAAGTAAATGTTAGAGTATAGCCATTTTTATCAATCTTGGGTTTTTGTGGTTATACCATCTCTTCAATTTATTGCTCCCTTAGGGACTTCTCAGTATAAAACTTGTAACTAATTTTAAATATAATAAATAAAAGCGTATTATAAAATATTTATGGTAACTTTTTTTTGCTTTCTTTTAAAGTACTGAAAATTAACAGATTACCTTGGCTCTCTTCCTACATCTGCTTTATTGTTCATTTGAATCCTTGGCGTCTCCAGGTAGGGTTGGGAGAGGCTCCTGTCTGAAACCCTAGTGATCCACTGCCAGTCAATGTAGACAGTACTGAGCTAGATGGACCCAATGGTCTGAATCCGTATAAGACGGCTTTCTATATTCCAGTCTCAATCTTATTTCTACTTCTAAATGTTCCTTTTTATTTATTCTTGCTTATTCAAGAAACTGTAAATAGGTGGCATACCTGGCTTCTAGGTCTCTCATTGCCCATTTTTTAAGGAAGCAAAATAGCATTAATAGAGATCACAGTTGTCAGCAATTTATGCCCATTAGTACAGTTTTGAGAACTTTTTCTAAAGGGAGTCATTTTTCTTTCTGCTATTCCCTTTCCATCCAGTCCCTACTGTAGCAATACATAATTGCTATCCAGAAACAAATTGATAATAGTAGTTGTAATCAGTTATGCACAAGTGTTTTTTTAATCAATGATGTACTGTTGCACAGTTTGGCTTAGCATTATTATTAAGCCATCCTCTTTTGGGGTTAAAAACTACACTGTGTGGTGGTATCACATCATGGTCCAGGCTAGTTTCATCCTTGAGCAAGGATGAAACCTGCCCCACACTTCATTTTTGCCAAGGAAGGAAGAAGCAAGCAAGCCACAACACTGAGTTAGCATTTCATGCAACCCAGAGCTTGTGGTTTATTTCTCTTTAAACAAACCATGAGGGGAAGCCAATACCTCTGTGCTTATTATTATGTGCAAACATGTCTTATGTTATAAACCCACTGCCATTTACAGTGGTACCTCGACTTACGAAGATGATCCGTTCCGCAGTTGTCTTTGTAAGTCAGAGTTTCGGTAGTCGAAGTGCTGCTACGGCACATGTGGGAAGCACGATTTCACGCTTTTGCGCATGCACCGACCACGCGCGTGCTGGGCGGACTTCCGGAGGCTTCGACTTCGGAAGTCAAAATCTTCGGAAGTCGAAGCCTTCGGATGTCAAGGTATGACTGTATTCTTATTAGACTGCTCTCACTGCCAGTGAGAGAGAAATTTCTCTTCCTTCTTTACACATTATTGCATAGACCTTGATTAATTGATCCTGTCATTTAATAACAGATAGGGTTGAATGGAATGCCTTCAAATATATTCAGATTTACATTCAGGGTGGATAAAAATCAATGATTTTTTTTAAAAAATCAAAAAAATCGGATTTTTTTGATTTAAATCGGATTTTTTGATTTAAATCGATTTTTTTGATTTAAATTGGATTTTTTTTAATAAAATGCTTTTTGAGGAAAACATATTACCATCCAAAGGTTATTCCATCATGAAATAAAGATTAGTTTTTTAATTATGTAGTATAAGGTTGTATATGTTTAATTTTTGGGGTAAATAAATTCCATTAATCCATTCACCTCTTCCAGAGGTTTTTGTAAGATTATTGGGCAGTTTCTCTGCCTACAAGATATTATCACAGGTGCTTGGTTTACTTTTGCAGTTCTCAAAACTGAATTTGACTCAACAGAGATCACATGCCTCTTCTTCACAGCAAAAATGTTATAACATGAACAGAGTTGAGAAAAAGACCTTAATCCTATTGTTCTACAAACCTATGAATACAGAAACAACCCCTTCAGCGCTAAGTTTCAGGAAGTTCAGTGAATAGAATAGAAACAATATTTTTCTGATTGTTTGGACAGTATTTAAGTTTTTCATGTGTAGGCTGGGCTGACAGTCTAAGTTTCTTAAAATATATATATATTGTTTTTGTTTAGCCAAATTAGTTAACAAACATGGATGTTTGTTTAAGCAAATAACATTTGCGGAAATGTTATTGTTTCAGTTGAATAAATCTATTTAAATTGTTATTATTAAGGTAATGATTATTTTTCTCCTTCCTAAGTACAACAGTAAAGTTGTCCAAATATGAATGATTAACCTATTAAACTGGGGATAAAAAAACTAATATGAAAAGTTGTTATTCTAAAAATCTTCATCTACTTGCATAATAAAGTTATACCAGCAAGAATTAGTCTTTATGATTTAAATCAACTATGATTTAAATCAAGCCTTACTGACTAGTGATTTAAATCGTGATTTAAATCGTGATTTAAATCAGTTTGATTTAAATCAAATCCACTCTGTTTACATTTGTATTCCTGGCAGTATATGCAATATACTAATATCCAGTTATATGACAAATACATGAAGTCAAGAATTTCAAAATGAATCCTGTGATCATTTGATAGAATTGCAGTAGTAAGGGCCCCTTCCCAACAGTGCAGAAATCAGGGCCTGTTACAATGTATTTACATAGTAACTGTCATTATCTGCCTTGTAACTTTTTTGCTTTTGTGCTTCCAGTTAGACAATTGGACCTAACTTCCCCAGCTGACCTCTTGCTTAACAGAAGTGGTCTCTGAACAGGAACAACATACAGGGTTATAGGCCTTGAATTGCCACCATGTCTAATTTCATTGTGTGTGCTTGTGAAGGTTTTATGTTCTGTATGCAAACAGTGCATGTTGTGCTGCTCTGTAGAACATCATGGAAATAACAGGTGACTGCCACAATTTCATGCTTGCATTTTGCGGTTCCCACTTATGTGCATATAAGTCAGCCAGCCCACAGCAGAGAGCATACCAATTAGGTTTTTTTAAAGTTTATTAGCATCTAATTGATATTATTTGACTGTTCAAGGGACCAGGAGTGGGCCAACTTCAGTATTCTATTGCCTTACTGTTTTGCACTAGAGTTCTTGTGATCTACCAATGTGTATTAAGTTATAGAGCACAACTGTGCACACAGGAACTCTTTAACAGTTGGGGTACAACTTAAAGGTAAAGGGACCCCTGACCATTAGGTCCAGCCGTGACCAACTCTGGGGTTGCGCGCTCATCTCGCATTATTAGCCGAGGGAGCCAGCGTACAGCTTCCAGGTCATGTGGCCAGCATGACTAAGCCACTTCTGGCAAACCAGAGCAGCACATGTAAACACCGTTTACTTTCCTGCTGTAGCGGTCCCTATTTATCTACTTGCACTTTGATGTGCTTTCGAACTGCTAGATTGGCAGGAGCTAGGACCAAGCAATGGTAGCTCACCCCGTCACAGGGATTTGAACCGCCAACCTTCTGATCAGCAGGCCCTAGGCTCTGTGGTTTAACCCACAGCGCCACCTGCATCACCTGCGTTGTACAGTTGGGGTACAACTTAGTCACTTCTAAATGGTCTTCAGTATACAGCTTGGCTTAACGACATAAGTTCCTTGCTTGATCAAATCATAGCTCACCTACTATCAGCATTATTTGGCTAAGAGTCCAAACTAACTTCTACCCATTTTGCTTGGACTTCCTTTTCCTTTTTTGCTTTAGATGTTTAATAATCCCACCCCCTTTGCCAGTGCATATTAGCGTGGTTAAATGAGATGGCAAAATGGTCCTATCGCAAGCAGGGTGGATTTGATTTAAATCAAACTGATTTAAATCACGATTTAAATCACGATTTAAATCACTAGTCAGTAAGGCTTGATTTAAATCATAGTTTTCTACATAAAGACTAATTCTTGCTGGTATAACTTTAATATGCTGGTAGATTAAGATTTTTAGAATAACAACTTTTCATATTAGTTTTTTTATCCCCAGTTTAATAGGTTAATCATTCATACTGTATTTGGACAACTTTTCCGTTGTACTTAGGAAGGAGAAAAATAATCATTACCTTAATAATAACAATTTAAATAGATTTATTCAACTGAAACAATAACATTACAGCATATGTTATTTGCTTAAACAAACCCATGTTTGTTAAGTAATTTGGCTGAACAAGAACAAAATATATATATTTTAAGAAACTTAGACTGTCAGCCCAGCCTACACATGAAAAACTTAAATACTGTACACTCCAAACAATCAGAAAAATATTGTTTCTATTCTATTCACTGAACTTCTTGAAACTTAGCACTGAAGGGGTTGATTCTGTATTCATAGGTTTGTAGAACAATAGGATTAAGGTCTTTTTCTCAACTCTGTTCATGTTATAACATTTTTGCTGTGAAGAAGAGGCATGTGATCTCTGTTGAGTCAAATTCAGTTTTGAGAACTGCAAAAGTAAACCAAGCATCTGTGATAATATCTTGCAGGCAGAGAAACTGCCCAATAATCTTACAAAAACCTCTGGAAGAGCATGACATTGTGAATGGATTAATGGAATTTATTTACCAAAAAATTAAACATATACAACCTTATTCTACATAATTAAAAAACTAATCTTCATTTCATGATGGAATAACCTTTGGATGGTAATATATTTTCCTCAAAAAGCATTTTATTTAAAAAAATCCAATTTTTTTGATTTTTTTTTTAAAAAAATCATTGATTTTTATCCACCCTGATCACAAGACAGTGCAAGGAGAAAACAAATATATACACATGACTGCAATGTTAATGACTAATTCAATGCTTAATTTAAAAGTTATCACCTTATTACTCGGAAGGAAGGTGTGTGTACAGGTCCAGGTTATAGTCTGGTTATCTCCTATCTCAGGGGTGGAAAACTGGATCTGGCCAATGGACAGGTTCAGACTTCCCCCAGTGCCTGCATGCCCCATAGAGCAGCTGATCCCAGTGGGGCTTGCTGTCAGCACCAAATTAGCATTTACAGCAAACTTCACTTGCAGAAGAACTATCAGGAGCACACCTTTAAGGCTCTCAATTGTTTCTTTGTAGCTGTACTTTCACCTGCCCCTACACCTGAAATCACAGGTGTGGGGCAGATAGGCATTACTGTATTTCAAGGAGATAGCCTTGTAGACCACATTAAGATTCCTGCAGCGCCTTGTCTGTGGGCTGGAGGTTCCTCACTGCTTTGCTATGTGGAGCCCATTGGAGGACCAAAGTGGCTTGTGCTAAGTGAGGACATTCAGTACTTGACCACTGCAATCACCCTTACTTTCTGTGTGTTTATAAGAGATTGCCAATCCATTTTCCTTTGGGGGCAGGAGATGTATTTGTAATCATGTAGGCTTAAGAGACAATGGTTTGATTTCAAACTACAAATCAAGATCTGAAATCATTAAATCAGGATTAAACTACAGTCTCACAACTTGGATATAACAGGAAATGTCATGGTACCCCTCCTTTTGTAGCAATAAGAATGTCATGTTAGTCTGAAGTATTGATTTTCTTGCTGGCCATGAAATCAGCACATAGGGGATGAATCAGCTTGGTAATTGTATATATCAGGGATAGTTAAGGAAAACAGGATTCTGTTGAGGAGCCATGTAGTTTGACCTCTGTCCGTTTTGTTCAGTCAAGGCAAATGTTGCACTTCTTACTTTTCTAGCCGAACCTTAGTTCTGTGTAATCAGGGCCGTCTTAAGGGTATCCAACTCCGTGGTGCAAAAATTTCTCCGGCGCGCCCCCCATTTCCCTCCCGGTGGGCAGGCTGGAGGGCGGCTCCTCCGGCGGGGAGGAGGCTCCGGGTGCGGTGCAGCTGCTGCCAAGAGGTGCTGCGTCCAGCCTCACCTCTTCCTTGGCGCCCTCCAGAACTTGGTGCTGTGGCGCCCCGCACCACTAGCTCCTATGGGCAAGATGCCCCTGTGTGTAATCATGCTAGGATATTAGTTTGATAGGGGCAACATGTAGTAATGATTCAGTCAGCTCTCCTTTCTTGACCTGGAACAGTGATGGCCAACTTCTGCATTCTCTGGTGGTGCTGTGTCTTCACAGCTAATGATTATGTGTGTTTGTGCTGGGATCATTACATACAAAGCCAAAGGAGAGATGCTACAACAAAAGTGTCAAATATCTCTTTCTTTTGCATGTGTTTGCCACTGTGAATAAAACTGTTGGGAAAACATAACATGCATTGATTTAAAATGGATTGAAGCTGACAGAGGTTAAATAAAATAGTACAGTTGCTATCATTTCAGGTATGGAGCTAAGTAGACCAAAATAAAAGGGTGGAAGCAGAATCTTGTCACATAGAAATATTTAAAAGTTCCAAGAAGAAAGCAATATGATGAAAAAATAAGGAGCTTTCAGTCAAAGCTAAACCACTGAACACACACAGTACATTGGTTTAGGGAACAGAGTGTAGAAACTTTCCATCCTTAAAACTCTGTTGTCTCAGAAGGCCTGCCTCCTGCTTTGAGAACCATAATGCAGTAATGATACTTGTACCTTATATAATTTGAACCTCCTATTTGTAAATTACTTCTGTATCTACAGCCTGCCCTTTTACATTACTTTTGCCATTCTAATAGAATCTGGAAGTGCACAGTTTATATTCACAGTTTATAGCAGTTACAGGTAGGTAGCCGTGTTGGTCTGAGTCGAAGCAAAATAAAAAAATTCCTTCAGTAGCACCTTAAAGACCAACTAAGTTTATATTTTGGTATGAGCTTTCGTGTGCATGCACACTTCTTCAGTTTATAGCAGTGTTTCTCAAATTAGTATGAATTTCATTCACTCTGCTAAAAGTAGTTAATTCTGTAAGGCAGGGTTCTTAACCTGTGGTTCATGAATGAGCTTCAGAGGGTCTGTAAACTAGTTACAATTTTTTTCTCTCCATTGCAATAAAAGAAATGGTATGCAATTTATTGTGTTTATGTGCATTTTTCTGGAGTCCTTAGCTTTCATCAGATTCTCAACGGGGTCTTTGACCCTAAAAAGGTTAAGAACTACTGCTGTAAAGCTATAAGGCTGTGCCCACTTAGCTGAGAATAAGTCGTATTGAAAACTGAGTCATGCTTCCGAGTAAACAAACATAAAATTGCACTGTAGAGTCAAGGAACAAGGAACAAGCACCTTGGCTTCACAAGCCTGATGTAGGCAGTCATAAGGAAGCAGAAAGCTTGCAAAAGGTAGAGCCGAGCCTCAGTACTGGTAATAATGGTTTAAGTGGTTTGTGCACAAGCTGGAATGAAGCCTCGGGCTTGTTTTGAAACTGGGTCTGTGATAAACCATAGTCCTGGTTGTAAGACAACTTGATGAGAAAGTAAAACTAAATGCTAGCAAAACCACCTAGCCATATGGGAGGATGGAGTGTGTAAGCCTGTGGTTGAGCTCATTCCAGTTTATACATGTAGCACTAAACCATGCTTTGGAGCTATGTGCAAACTACACCAATAGCTTCATTCACAGGTCAGAGTAATCCATGGTTTAGCCTGTCAGGAAAAAGCTTAGACAAGCTTTAGGTTCAATCAGGGTGGATTTGATTTAAATCAAACTGATTTAAATCACGATTTAAATCATGATTTAAATAACTAGTCAGTAAGGCTTGATTTAAATCATAGTTTTCTACATAAAGACTAATTCTTGCTGGTATAACTTTAATATGCAAGTAAATGAAGATTCTTAGAATAACAACTTTTCATATTAGTTTTTTATCCCCAGTTTAATAGGTTAATCATTCATATTTGGACAACTTTACTGTTGTACTTAGGAAGGAGAAAAATAATCATTACTGTACCTTAATAATAACAATTTAAATAGATTTATTCAACTGAAACAATAACATTACAACATACGTTATTTGCTTAAACAAACATCCATGTTTGTTAACTAATTTGGTTAAACAAAAACTAAAAAACTATACATATATACATATATACATATATATATATATATGACTGTCAGCCCAGCCTACACATGAAAAACTTAAATACTGTCCACTCCAAACAATCAGAAAAATATTGTTTCTATTCTATTCACTGAACTTCTTGAAACTTAGCACTGAAGGGGTTGATTCTGTATTCATAGGTTTGTAGAACAATAGGATTAAGGTCTTTTTCTCAACTCTGTTCATGTTATAACATTTTTGCTGTGAAGAAGAGGCATGTGATCTCTGTTGAGTCAAATTCAGTTTTGAGAACTGCAAAAGTAAACCAAGCACCTGTGATAATATCTTGTAGGCAGAGAAACTGCCCAATAATCTTACAAAAACCTCTGGAAGAGCATGACATTGTGAATGGATTAATGGAATTTATTTACCCCAAAAATTAAACATATACAACCTTATTCTACATAATTAAAAAACTAATCTTTATTTCATGATGGAACAACCTTTGGATGGTAATATATTTTCCTCAAAAAGCATTTTATTTAAAAAAATCAAATTTAAATCAAAAAAATCGATTTAAATCAAAAAAATCCGATTTAAATAAAAAAAATCCGTTTTTTTTATTTTTTTTAAAAAAATCATTGATTTTTATCCACCCTGGGTTCAATCACTTCCCTCCTTTTCATGTGGCATGGTTGCAAGTAGGAATTCAAAAGCTTTCATTTTACTTTTTATTAACCACCCCTTGTCATATTGTCAAACCTGAGAAAGACCCAGTTCACATGCAGTGCTGAACCATGATTTAGCACTGCAGGAAGCAGTTTGACCAAAGTCACGGGCTCACATACTTCCTCATCACCTCAAGCCGGGAAGAGAAGTTAGCAAGCATTTACTTTATTTCACAAAATCTTGGCATAGTGTTATATAGATAAACCAGAGATGCAGACCATCATGGGCTCCTTGGGAGGAAATGTAATAAATGAAACTGGATAGTTATACTTCATAACCCATTGTTTGAAATTGGCTGATCATATTATAGAGCTCAGACATAATGTGAAATTGTGGGTTGTTGAATTTGGAAGCAAAGGCTTATTATCTTATAGCTACACCAGAGGAGAGGGAAGGGGCACCATTGGATCCTAACACTCACATATGCTTGGTCCTGACACACTGAAGCATAGTTTGATGTCTGAATGTAGCTGCTGCTCATGGTAGAGTAAGAGTGGCTAACTTGTCGCCCTTCGATTCCCTTCAGCTCCAGCCAGCAGGATAGGGATAATGGGAGTTGTAGTCCAACGACATTCAGAGAGCCACAGGTTAGCCACCCATGGTTTTGAGATCAAGAAGGCTTGGTGCCTCCCTGTTGCAAATGTTTCCTTTGGCATACATGATCTCACTGATCAGTACACATCCACTTAGAGCTCTGCTTCAGTTTCTTTCATTTCAAGTAATTTTAATAACCAATTCAGAGTTGTCATTTATTAGAAATTACATATTCTTTATGGGAGGGCAGTTATGGCCCTAACAGTCTAAGAAATAATAATTCAAATGCACAAATTATCCACATAGCTTTTATAGCTTGTGTATATGAGATAAGAGACTTTGGAAATTTGGGCTAGATTATCCTTTATGTGTTCTAGTCTTTTAGCACCCTCTCCTGACTCTCCTTGTGTATTGCACTGTTTAAAAGGGATCTGGGCTGTTCGAGGCATTTCCTAAAAGAACATAAAAAGAGTTAAGTAGCATTTTTTTAAATTTGAGATAGTGTTTGAAGAATTTTTCTGTTTTAAGGCCGAAAGCTGAAAATTTCCTTTTTATTGCTTTTTGATAAAAGAATTGCAATGGTGTTATCAGATTATTTCTGAAATTTCATCATCACTTTACTAAAATGTAATCATGTTGCTTTACAAATGTTAGAACAATAATAAGGTAACAAATAAAAAAACAAAAATAGAAAACAGACAGCAATTATACAGCCTTAAAAGCAATCTCTTGCAGAAACCTGTTGAACAAAAACAGTTTTTGCTTCTTCCCTAAAAGCAAATGGGGATACTGATTTAATTTTGTTATTTCTTACCCACCCTTCATTATGAAGGATGAATTTAAAAATATAAGTCAGGCCATCCCTTGAAGTGTTCTGCAGCACCAGGTGAAGTTATTCACAGGCTGGAAGAGTAGGAAGTGATACTTCTGTTACCTTTTTCACCACTGATGCCACTTTTTGATATGACAGTAATATCTGCTGAACTTTCCAACTGGTTCATGCTGGTTGAAGGTATGGTAAGGAAAAGGGAAGTAGTGTGAGAATCCTGCTCAATCAGACCAAGGATCTATCTGATCCAGCTTCCTGTTTCCAACAGCAGCCAGCAACATCCTTTTCTTTCTTTCTTTGGTGGAAACTCAAAAGCAGCACATGAAGGTCTCTGCTATTGTTTTCCCCCATAACTGCTATTTGAGGATATGTGCAGTGTTTCTCAAACTTGGGCCCCAGCTGTTGTTGGACTACAACTCCCATAATCCCTAGCTAGCAGAACCAGTAGTCCGGGATAATGGGAGTAGTAGTCCAATAACAGATGGGGACCTGAGTTTGAGAATTTTTTTGTGGCAGAAAAAATTATAAATTAATGTCATTTGAATAAGTGCTTTTTAAAAAACAAAAACAAAAAAACCACCTTGAATCTACCGCCAGTTTAACCTAATGACTCTATTCTGGATTTTGAGAGGAGGAAAAACATTCATTTTACATAGTGAAAGCTTTTATAAACCTGTCCCACTATAGCCATCCAAAAAGCCTGAAGCATTTTAGCCTTTCCTTGTAAGTGAGGGTGTTCTAACCTCCTAATCATTTGATTGCTTTTTCTTCATCTTTTCCAGTTCTAACCCTTTTGAGATGTGTTAACCAGAACTGAATACAATGTTCCAAATATGGCCAGTTTAACTTTAATGAATAATAGCTAAGTTTCCATTGTATAGGAGAAAATTTGAGGTTTTGCCATGAGTAAACCACAGTCCAGAAAGAGAGAAGGGAAAAGCTATGCTCACTGCTAGTTGCAACTGTTAAAAATTGAGGGGCTTTGAATACAGATGTATTTTGTGGAAAATGTGGTATATAAATCAATTTACCACGACTATCCTGTGGCAATCATGAGGAGGACCTTTTCATTTGTGGCACTCACCCTTTCCTCTGAAGTAGGACAAGTGCCTACTATTGGCTTTGGGCAGTTCCTAAAAACTTACCTTTTCTCCTAGGCTTTTACTGATCATTAATACAGGTAGCTCCCCATTTACCTGGGGGTTGTGTTCCGAGGCACCGTGCACATCAGTAGGATGTGCATAAGCTCACCCTGCTCCTAGCTGATGAGAAATGCATGGCAGTAGCAGTAAGAAACAAGGGAAGCAGGGACACTCCATTGCAGGCATCCCCAAACTGCGCCCCTCCAGATGTTTTGGCCTACAACTCCCATGATCCTTAGCTAACAGGACCAGTGGTCAGGGATGATGGGAATTGTAGTCCAAAACATCTGGAGGGCCAAAGTTTGGGGGTGCCTGCTCCATTGGCTCCACTGAAAGACAAGTTCCATCGGGTTCCTCCTTTTCTCAACTTCTTCTGCCGGCAGCTATTCCATAAATTTTCTGCAGAGGGAGAGATGAAAAGCAGGACCACTCCGTCGACTCAGCTGAGACTACAGTAGTTCAATTTGGCTCTTTCTGTTCCTGAATTGTTTCCATTCTGTTTCCTGAATATGCTTGCCTTCCTCTTCCCTCCTAATTGCCTTTCCTTTTGTGTCATTTCTTCTAGATTGCATGCCTCTGAGCAAAGACTGCCTTTTCTATTGATCTTATGCAAGCTACTCTGAAAGTCTTTTCATTTGAGGAGTGGGGCAAACATGCTTTAAAGGCATTTTTTGTGAAATACTTTGAGTAACATCCAGCTATGGCATCCTGCTGATGCTGTGAACTTGTGTAAAAGAACTTCCCTTTGCTTTGCTTCTTTCTCTAGACACTTGTATGCTGCCAAAATCTGTTTCTGGGGTTGGGGGAGTGGAAAGGAAGGTCCTTGCATAACTGCTAGCACAGTGTTGGATCTTCTTCATAGGGAAAATGTTTAGTAAAGTTTGGTGAAGAGAAAAGATGGATTATACTAGAAGATTCTACACGTGCTTTGTTCAGGGTACTCTGATGGTTCGGTTCCTTACCTAGTGTAGGATTTTACAAGTAAGAGGGTGAACCAAGCTGTATACTTGCGTGGGTGCAATTTTTTACCCTGTGCAAATGGAAACACGCAAACAATAATAATAATATTTTGTGCACCGATGTATAGTTAACCTTATCTGACCCATGTTTAATATTGTTGCATTTGCTTTACAGAGTGCCTAGTGGAGAATGCAATGGGATCAATAGCATGTCTGCGGAGAGTGGCCCTGGGACAAGACTGAGAAATTTACCAGTAATGGGGGATGGACTAGAAGCTACACAAATGTCTACAACACAGGCACAGGGCCAAACCCAACAAGGCAATACTTCAGCTAATAACCCACCTCCACCAGAGACCTCAAATCCTAACAAACCCAAGCGTATGACCAACCAACTGCAGTATCTGCTCAAAGTGGTGCTCAAGACACTATGGAAACATCAGTTTTCATGGCCTTTCCAGCAGCCTGTGGATGCTGTCAAACTAAACCTCCCTGTAAGTATAGATTTAAGAGAATTAAAGGAGCAGCAATGTATCTTATCATTTAGTGGTGTGGGATGCTTGTGGAAGATGGGAGGTGAGGAGCAACCCAAAGGTGGAAAAAATATATGTGGCAGGGGAATTGGCTAGGGGGTCAACAGGAGAGGAATAGAAATGTAGTTTCATGAGGACTGAAATAAACATAAACGTTAGAGTTTCTTCAGAAGTGTTGAAGGGACTGGGAACAGGAATAAAGAAAGCATGCAGTCAGCTGAGATTCTACAGTACTGAACTTTATAGGACAAGGGGGCATCAAATGGGCCTACAGTAAAGTGAGGGAAATAAGGCAGATAATATGGAGTAAGGAGTAGGCATGGGGGAGAAAATGAAGCATGAGAGCAGCATATGTTATGCTCAATGAACTAAATTTCATAGGAAGGATGCTTGATACAGCTGGAAGGTGAAGAAAGGCTATCATTTGATGTGCCCATCCATATTTTCAGTCGCCATTGCTGGTCCCCAACATCTCTCCCCGTATTGTGTATCTAATGTAGACATAATTCCCCTGGGTAAGAGTTGTATCACTTTGGGCTCTGTATAGCAGATATCACAGCATTTGTTTTTAATTAATTAATTAATAGTGGCAGCAACATTTATTTGTATGGTTATTTTATAATTATTGTATGGGACTATTTTTATTTGCTTGATGCTTAGCTTTCCTCATATCAAACCTAAATAATTGCTTTGGTTGGCAAATGGGAGGTTTTATTTTCATATTTAGTTTTTGAGAAAGTACCTTCCTCCTTCTGATACCTTGTTAATACTTGGCTTAGATTAGCCATGCCTCCATGATTTATCTTGTTAGTTATCCAAAGGATTCTTCTGTGGAAAATCTGAAAATAAGACCTCAAAGTCTACTCAATAGCTAACCAACAGGCCATAGTAATGTGGACAGTGATATGCTGCTGCCCCACCACTCAGGGACCATTTTATTCAGCTGTATTACTTAGGCAGTGTGACAGAAATCTTGCAAGCTGTTTGAAAGAACATTCCTTTGTTGGCGCACTCCTAAATAGATTTCTCTGCATGCTTGGTCAGTGGTCAGCTTGTATTCTTCCTAGTCAGGATATTAGGTTCATTTTAAGAACTGTGGTGCCCAGTGTACCTATCCTGATTCATGGGCCTGATCCACATCATTCCTGTGCTGTGCAGCACTGCATGGTGCTACAGGGATGCTTCTGACCATGAAATTGTTGAAAATTTGTGTTGCCAAAGAAAGAACAATTAAATGGCTACCAGAGCGCATTGGAAATGTTACAGAGCATGCTTACAGGGCTACTTCATTCCCTAAGTACTAAAGCTATACAGTCGTACCTCGGGTTACGACCACCTCGGTTTGCGAACAGTTCGGGTTACGAACTGCGCAACCCCGGAAGTGTTTTCGCCGCGTGCGCGCACAAGCCGCGCGCACGCGAAAATCGCGCTTTGCGCATGCGCAAAATGGCGGCGCCCATCGCGTTCGGTTTGCGAACTATTCGGGTTACGAACTGCGATCCGGAACGGATCGCGTTCGTAACCCGAGGTTTTACTGTATATGCAGTTCAGGCAAATCGCTGTCTGTCAGTATGTCCTGTTGTTGTTAAAGACTAGCTAACTAAACTGGTGGTCTGAAAAGAGAGCTATTGAAAGGAATTGTGAGCTGCAGCCACAGAATCCTTCCCAACATTAGAAATGTTGTTTTAAAAGTTCTGGTTCACATTGTTTACTGGGTGCAGGTACCTTACTTTGTTTGAGCAGTCAGCTGATGGTTTTCCATATTAATTGTTGTGAAATTTGGGTTCTATCGGCCATTATGTGTGTGTCTGTCCTTTACATTAAAAGTATGTTTTAAACCCAGTATCACAGAGGAACTGAGGGATGAACTAGATAGGACTATGTTGTGGAGGGATAAGCATTTGAAATGGGCTTTTTTACCCATGTGCCCCCCCCACCAGTCCCCCAATGGCTGTTGCATATGAAGTTGCCATTAGCCACAAAGGGTGTAAAAGATGTGAATAATACAGCACTAATGTGCCTGACAGTGTAAAAGGTAAAGGGACCCCTGACCATTAGGTCCAGTCGTGACCGACTCTGGGGTTGCGCGCTCATCTCGCATTATTGGCCGAGGGAGCCAGGTCATGTGGCCAGCATGACAAAGCTGCTTCTGGCAAACCAGAACAGCACATGGAAACGCCGTTTACCTTCCCGCTGTAGCGGTTCCTATTTATCTACCTGCATTTTGGCGTGCTTTTGAACTGCTAGGTTGGCAGGAGCAGGGACCAAGCAACGGGAGCTCACCCCGTCACAGGGATTCGAACCGCCGACCTTCTGATCAGCAAGCCCTAGGCTCAGTGGTTTAACCACAGCGCCACCTGGGTCCTGACAGTGTAGAAGCAGTTATAAATAGATATTACAATAGCTAAGGATCTAATGTTGAATGATTTCCCTCTTTGTCAGTTGTTTTGATAAGACTCTGAATGCTTCTAGGTTTATAATTATTTTATCTTCTAGACATTGTTACCAAATATGTTGACATATTAATTAGTAGAGTTGGGACAGAGAGAAATTATATTCTTTAAGCTTTTCTACATGAAATGCTTGAATGCAGTATGCCTGGCAAAAGTTTCAGTTATAATAATTAATCCTCTCTGTTCCCACAGGATTATTATAAAATTATTAAAACTCCTATGGATATGGGAACAATAAGGAAACGCTTGGAGAATAACTACTACTGGAATGCACAAGAATGTATCCAGGACTTCAATACAATGTTTACAAACTGTTATATCTATAATAAGGTATGTGGTCTTCATATATTTGGGCTTTCAAATGATGTGTCTGTGACGTTGCATGAGACTTTCTCTCTCATGCAACAGTACTTTCCTTCTTCTACCTGCCCTAGAAGCAACATTTCTTTTAAAATGTATTCTTTATTTAGAGTAGATAAAATTCTTCACTTTTTAACAGTTTTCAGAATTCAGATTTAGAACAAGCAGGTTCCAAATGTTTAACTCTGAGAAACTTTTCTGCCTTGATATTTTTTTTGAAACAACAACAAAAAGAAACAAGATATAAATCTCTACAACAAAAAATATAGTGAATCTGTTTCAAAAGCAGAAATAAGTGTGTATGTTACTTTAGTTATATAATTAAATACAGTGAGTTGGGGGGCAAGAGCTGTATGCTGGCAAATACTTGAAATGGCCAAATTTGATTTGGAAAAAGTCAAGTAGAACCCAGAAGTGACTACATTAGACACAGTGTAGAACAGGCACCCCCAAACTGCGGCCCTCCAGATGTTTTGGCCTACAACTCCCATAATCCCTAGCTAACAGGACCAGTGGTCAGGGATGATGGGAATTGTAGTCCAAAACATCTGGAGGGCCGAAGTTTGGGGATGCCTGGTGTAGAATATGATGGGGTTAAAGGGAACTTGAAGCTACAGGACTTTTTAATGAAAGCATACAGCTTGGAAATAGCATGCTAAAAGCTCTGTGTGATGTCACATCACAATAAATACATCCTTATCAAGGGCGGCGTCCAGCCTTCATCTTAGGCAGAATAGACCTGTTGAAATTTATAGACATGATTAACTTAGGTCCATTAATTTCAGTGGGTTTGCTTCGAGTAGAATTTGGAAACAACCTCAGAACAAACATGGCATCCAACACATCCAGGTGTCATTGATACCAATTAGGCAGATTTATTGCCACGTCGTTCTGTTATTTCCATGGTATCACAGAGTTGTGAATGTGTGTAACCGCTTACATTTTTTGTTTGTTCAGCCAGGGGATGATATTGTTTTAATGGCAGAAGCTCTAGAAAAACTTTTTCTGCAGAAAATATCTGAAATGACGCAGGAAGAAACTGAAATTGTTATAGTCCAGACAAAAGGAAGAGGACGGGGGAGGAAGGAAACAGGTACTGATATTGGGACTGCCTATTCACGTGTTTTTTTCCTTTTGGACTAGCCAGTATTCACTATCATTACTTGTGTATTTGAATAGGGTGGATGAACTTGTACTTGAAGGGAACTTGTGTGTGTGTGTGTGTGTGTGTGTGTGTGTGTGTGTGTGTGTGTGTGTTTCATGTACGTATAGTATCCATGCCAGGGAGAGAGAATTACCTAGTGTTAGCAAGTAACAATGCAGAAACATCTCTTAAAGAAAGCATTGACATCAATCATTCCCTTTGTCTTGGGGTGGGGGGCAGAACCTATCCCTGCTAATAGGCTCTCAGCCTGGAAAAGTGGAGTATAGAAATCACTTTCTTTAGTTTTCCACTGTACTGGGTAAAATACTTCCCATGCCTCTCACCCAACAAACCAAATACTATCCAAATAGAAGGCGCTCACTTTAAGAAGAGGTAGGAATCAGTATCTCCAAATTCATGTACAGCTTAGCCAAGAACATCACAATCTCTATAAAGAAAGGAAAAACAGTAACACGGGTAAGCAAAAATTCATTATTTTTGTGGGGGGATATGCTCTGCACCCCAAAGGCAGTCCGAGAAATAGCCACAGCAGTCAATCTGTTGCTCAGCTGATGATAATGAGCCCAGGTAATGAGGCTTCCAGTCACACAGCCAGTCTATTTACCCACCTCTCTCCAGCGCCGGCAAGGCATAGCAATGGTTTCTCCTGGAGGGGGGACAGGCAAAAGGCCTCCAGCTTTGTGCACACTCAACCAGTCATGCTCAAAGTCCTTGAGGAGGCCACAGCAGGTCTAGCAAAAACAAAAACAAAAAAAACCAGTTCTGGAAGCAGCACTGAAAATGCTCAGCCTGTTGCGCAGCCAGCTGAAGATAATGAACCAGGTAACGAGGCTTTTAGCCAGCTGAAGATAATGAGCCTGGTAACAAGGCTCTTAATTTCACAGCCTCTTGATTTGCCTACATCTCTCCAGCATTTCCATGGCATAGCAGTGATTTCTCCTGCAGGGGGTGGGGCTATTTGAACTACGTTTTTGCATGTGTTGAGGTTTGCTGTACAGCATATGATGATGCTTCCTTTTCTAACAGTTACATCCAAGGCTGGAGCATCAACGGTACAGAATACAACTCAAGCATCATCCCCACCACAGACGCAGGCTTCACAGCCAAATCCTCAGCCGGTGCAAACAACTCATTCCTTTCCTTCTGTGACCCCTGATCTTATTGTCCAGACGCCAGTAATGACGGTGGTGCCTCCCCAGCCTCCACCACCACCACCTCCCCAGCCTCCCCCTCCCCCTCCTTCAGCTTCTGCTCCCCAACCCATTCAAACACACCAACCAATTATCCCAACTGCTGCACAGCCCATGAAGGTGAGTAAATTACAGCTTTGCTCTTTTGTTTCCTTATGGCAAGTGGCAGTTTTAGATGAATAGGTGAAATGGCTTGACCAAAGCCATATTGATCCAGGGCATATTTATGCTTACGGTTCTCTCACTACATTCTTGCAGAGTTAGGACTTCCCCTGTTTAAATTTTGTTTGCCTGTAAACTTCTACCTCTGATGGTTAGAGAGCAGAGTTATATTAGAATACATGCTGTGATTGTAGAAGACCCAAGTTCTATCCTTGGTATGTCTCATTTGGGTCAGGAAAGAATTCTGCATGAGAACAGTGGGAGCGGTTGAATCTCGGTGGTAGAGCCCATCCTTTGCATTCAGAAGGATCCAGGTTCAGTTCCTGGTATCTCTAGGTAGGGCTAGGAAAGACTCTTGACAGAAACCCTGGAGAACCTCTGCCAAACTGTGTGGACAATACTTGGCTAGATGGTCCAATAGTATGACTCCTATGTTCCTAAATGGAGGCATGAATAATTGTCAGTGCTGGGCTGGATGAATCATTGTACTGACTTCGTAAAAGAGAAAACTTATATTATTATATATCGTTTTCTTAAAGTTGATTCCCCCTTCCCCCCAATAGCGTACCCATGCTGAGAGTCACTTCACAAATCTCATTTTACACAAACTAGTAAGCTGCAATTGGCTGGGCATTTCTGCTACGTGTGCACATTCTTAAAATTGTGTGTGTCCTATATAAAACGTGAAGGAGCCTTGAGCCTTCCCTGGAAATAAAGTGGTTGAAATGTCCTCTGCTACCCTCCCAGAACATCTTTTAAAAATCTTTGAGAGAAATGTGTAACTGTGCAGTCTCACTGTACCAGGTAAGTCAGCTTGAGCTAAGTAATGCGACACCCATGAACCAGGTGCAATATGTACTCCCTCGTTGGAAGCCATGCTTTGTCATGAGGAACCGAAAAGCAACAGAGAGAAAAGCAAAAGCGGTGTAAGGTCTGATAAATACAGCCACTAGATAATGTATTTGGTGGCTAAATGTTGACATTATTGTCACAGGTTTTCTTATATTGGTGTGGTTGTTGCATGGGAAATTGCCCCTCTTTAGTGTGATACAGTTTTAGCCTCTCCAGTGCAGATTTTTAGATATTTGATTCCTATCATTGGTCAGGTCAGTACTGAGGTTTGACCCTTGTTTTTCACCTCTCTCTTTTACATGGAGCTTGCAAGTGAAAACCAGATCTTCCTACTATAGATAACAATTACAACATTTCTAAATGTACTTATTAGGGAATAAGCTCTATTGAGCACAGTAGGACTTCGGAGTAAACTTGGATAAGATTGTGGCGAGTGTTTTGTAAAGGTAGATATAGGTAACGTGATTTTTAGACAACTAAGCTTTCTCAGTTTCAAAACTGTCTGGGTATTCAAAATTTTCATTTTGAACAGCACCATTCCAAACAGCATTCAAGTGAAATGAACCTATAATGAATTCAATTCAATTCTCAAAATGTGGCGTTTTCAAGTCATCAGTTCAGGAACTCTTATCATGTAAACTTAGTACCATTGGGAAAGAACTTAAAACATTCATTTTAAGTGGGCAGCATAGGCTATATGGCAAATATGTAGCACTAGAGTGTTTGCATTGTTTCACATGCATTATCTAAGTCAGGGGTCCTCAAACTACGGTCCACGGGCCAAATCTGGCCCACCAGGGTCTTGAACCTGGCCCGCCCGGTCATTGCAGAACCTGCCGCTGTCTTAATTTTTTTATAGCCGTAAAACCGGCTCAATGGGGCAGCCCCACATTGCAAGCACCCAACCTAAAATGGAGGTCCCTTTGAGGCACGCAAACCAAACCAAATAATAAAATAAAGATGCAACAGCAATGGCAGGAATGCAATACGCGCGGAGGCGTCTTCCGCCCGGCTCAGCCGCCCTCTTCCGCCCGGCTGAGACCCTGAGATGCCATGCCCACTGCACGGGAAGGGAGAGACGCACTACCCTGGATCCAGCTGCAGTTCCCTTAGTTCCCACTCCCAGGTGCGGCCGGGCTTGAGTTGTGTGCAGTTAACGCTTCCCCACGTTCCTTTTGGGCTGCGTGTCTCCCTGGCTTGTGAGTGCAGTGGGGGAGGCTCCTTGGAGGCAGCGGACGAAACCCATCAGCACACAGGGTGTGTACGGACAGACCTGTTCTGTAACAATCCTGCCTCCTTTGTTTTTTCCTGTTTCTTGTGCGCTACAAATAAAATATGTGCAGTGTGCATAGGAATTCATTCTTATTTTTTTCAAACTATAGTCCGGCCCCCAACAGTGTCTGAGGTACAGTGAACTGGCGCCCTGTTTAAAAAGTTTGAGGACCCCTGATCTAAGTAATCATTACCACTATCTCACAAAGAACAAGGTATTACGAACCCCTAATTACAGATGAGAAGCAGAGACTACAGTGCAAGTGTGGGGAATCTTTTTCAGCCCAAGGGCTGCATTCTTCATGAGCAATCTTCTGGGGGCAATATGGTGGTGGTAGATGGGGCCAAGGAAAAGGTGGGTATAGCAACGGACATGACTCTAAACTTTGTATAATGGGCTACATTCCAGCCAAAAGCTTCTACACACACACACATGTTGTCCTTCCAGGCAAGCATAGTCCAAGGACATTACACACAAACAAAAGCTGACAAGGGTGCAGAGTAAGGCCAGTGAGGAGGCGCGGCCTGGGAAAGTCCCACAGTCCACATAGAGAGGCCAGGAGAGCCTTACGTTCCCCACACCTCATGTAATAGCTTACTTAAGGCCACCTAGTGAATTCATGGCTAAGACAAGATTTTAATCAGGGGCTTCATAGCACACAACTTCACTGCTGGCCCCCATATTTCACTACACTGGTTATTAAGATTTTTATATGGTTTTTAACTATTTCTCTTTTTTTCGTAAACTTCATACTTACATTGAATTATATACTTGGCCTAAGTATAGTTAAGCAGACCTATTTTCTAGAACTCAAAAGTGAGGCAAGGGTTAAGTGCTACCTTTTAGAGAGGACTCAGCCTGTTCTTTTTTTCTTTTTATTTAGGTTTTATCTTATTGTATCATAAAAAAGCTTTATTAAAATCTTATGGGGAAAAGTGAACCTAGTCCAATGCCATTTTTGTGGGAAGTGTTTGTGATGGTGTTTTCCCCTTCGTATTTACTCAGTTGTGAGGATTTCACATGGTCCTATCTAGCCAATACAAGTAACAGAAGGCTACATAGAGTGTCTGCTTGCTTTTGCAGACAAAAAAAGGTGTGAAGAGGAAAGCAGACACTACAACTCCAACAACAATAGACCCGGTTCATGAGTCCTCATCACTGCCCACAGAACCCAAGGCTGTCAAGACAGGTCCACGAAGAGAAAGCCGACCAGTGAAGCCGCCTAAGAAGGATGTTCCAGACTCTCAGCAGCATGTAGTAGAGAAGAGTAGCAGTAATAAAGTGTCAGAGCAATTAAAATATTGTAGTGGCATCATAAAAGAGATGTTTGCTAAGAAGCATGCTGCCTACGCATGGCCCTTCTACAAACCTGTGGATGTGGAAGCACTTGGGCTTCATGATTACCGTGATATCATTAAGCATCCCATGGATCTGAGCACAATTAAAGTAAGTGTAGTTTTATGCTGTGCATGTAGTCTTCTGTGAATGCCAATACCCACACATTTATACACCTTGTAAGTTATGAAGGAACTGTACCTGTGTTTGCTTGTGTAAGCATGTGCTTGTTTACTGTGTAACTTTAAACTGTTGCTAGACTCCCAGCTCCCATCATCCCTAACCCTTGGCTTTGCTGGTTGAGACTGACGGGAGTTTGATTTCAGCAACATCTAGAATGTGAGGGAATACCATCTGTTTATATTCTTTGTGGATAGGGAGGCTTGATTTCTGATTTTGTAGTTCCTCTGGTTTAGACAAGTATTCTTGGCCCTTTTGTCCAGTTATTTTCAACTTAATTTCCACTAGGGGGGGGTTGATCTTGGTAATTGGAAGCAAAAACAACTGTATGCTGGTCTGAGAAAAATCTAGGTGTAGTTAGATGCACAAATCTTGCTCAACCTTGGATATCTACAGAGGCTGCAAAAAGTAGCAGTGAAAGTGACTAGCTTTTCTTCTTCCTCTTCAGCAAGTCCAATCTTTACTGTGGAGGTGACACTAGCAAGTGATTAAGAAACCATTGACAGTTTTCATCTTACAGTGAAAGAGCTTCTACCTATAGTCAGACTTCTCAGCTTCACCACAAATAGGTTTTTAATTTCGTATCAATTTCAGTTCCACCGTGAAGGGACTTCTCCTATTTGTAGCCTTTGCTCAGAGTTAGTATGCTGCTACCATAGGACTTTCCAGAACCAGCAGCAAATGTGCAAGCAACCAGGGTGGAGTTGGGGGACAGTTTTCTTGGCAGGGAGAGCACAGATGCTCAGAAGGTGTTCCAGAGCTCACTGTCAACATATAATGTCATGGGGGTAGCACAGTGGGAAAACTAGTTAGAAATCAACAAAATAGGTTTTGTACACCTGTTAGTGCAGAAAATAATGGCAACTTCTTCGATGGAATAGAAAAGGGAAAAGTAGAAAGATGATTAGGAGATGATGCCTCGCTAATGAGTTGAAAGGCTGAATAGGATTTAAAGCTGTATAGGACTCGGATGACACATGTTCAGTATTCATCAATACATGATAATAAGACTTGCAACAAAATGTTGCCATGTAGAATGCTCCTTTTTAGGGTTCCAGCCATGCTTTCTTTCATATAGCACAACTATGGTACAAGTAGTCAACATCCCCATCTAATGGGTATAACACATTGTCACATACTCAATGAGTATGTACCAAGTCAAGTATGGGTCAAGTCCAAAAGCAGAAACTACAAGTCTGAATAGCCATAGAAATGTAATGTGATCAAATACAGGTAGATGGTTGGATTTTAAGCATTAGAGGACCAGAAGCAGAGTTAAATGGTCAAAGCCATTCAGAGAATCAATTTCTGAAGGATAACATAGGTGAGGCACAGGAGTTTGTTCTTAGCAGAGTTGCTCAGACTGTGGAGCCATACATAAGGTCTTATTTAATACCAGTAGCACCATTATTGGCTTCCAGGTTCAGCTATTTCATCTGCAGTTTCTCTTTCTGGTGCTATCAGGGTAACACTGCAGCAACTAAGTTTGACAGTCATTTCATCCATAAGAATTGAGGGGGGAGGTTACTCCACTGACCTTCATTGGCTGTGCTACTTATATAAAAATTAATACAGGAAGAAATTCTTCTGGCTTTTTCTTTGTCAGGTTCAGCTTAGGGCTGTGGAGTTCCTAGTTGGTCACCTTGTCTGTGCCTAAGGCTTTGCTGTGTGGAAGTGGGGAATGAGGATGAACTACAGAGAAGTAAACATTTTCTGTTTTTGTAAACCAGGCTTCTTGTCAGAGCTACAGGTCTGCTTTTAAAAGTAATTATTAAGACAGATTTGATGTGGAGAGGGGGAATAAATTAATTGAATCTTGTTAATAATTTTGGTGCAGAAAGGATAGGTAGGTGGAGGAATAAATTTGCTAAAGGGAAAAGAGGATGGATTGATGCAAAAAAGAGTCTCTTCATAAGTTAGACTTCCAGGGCGGGGGGCACCAACATGGTCAAGAGTGCACAGGCTGGCTGTATTAATGTGGCTATCCTGTACATCGGAGGCATTATGGACCAAATTTCCCCAAGATGCCATGTGTAGTTTTGTGAAATGTGCTGTGTTTGTATCAGGGCTGGTGAAAGAGATTGTGTCACCCAAGCTGCTGTTGCCCATTCTCTTCATTGCTGTGCTGGCTATAGCACCTTCCCCCCCCCCCCCAAGCTTTCTGTCTGTTTGTTTTGCTGCTACTTCAGGATGAATTGTTCTGACATACACACATTCATACATACATACATACCTACATACATACATACATTCACTCACTCACACTCACACATGTGATTACATTATGTTGTGGCGCCAACAAGGCTTCCACCTCCTTCCTCCCTGCCTAGTTCTAGGAAGGACCTGGATAGATCCTTACCTCCAAACAATGAATCTTGAGATTGGGGTGGGGGACCATGAAAACACATGTGGTGCTGCAGTTTGATGTAGGGCTTTAATGATACAAAAAATGGAATCAGGGAGCTTAAAGTTACTGCAACTCCCTCCAGTCTTAGGCATTATTAGCTGCCACCGCAAACAATGGCAACACATGCACTTTCATGGCTACTCTGCCCAGAATGCTTTGCTCTGAGAGATGGAACTCCACCCCCCTCCATTAGTGTTTCCTGGAGGGAGGAGAGAGTTTCAGCGAACAGGCAGCAGCAGAGCCAGCCAAGAGAGGTAAGCAATGGGCTTCAGGTGGTGTAATTTGCAGTTGCCTCAGTTTGCCTAATGGAAGGGCCAACCCAGATTTTCATTGACCTTCCCTTATAGTGGTAACATCCATCTTATTAGCATAGCAAAGAACTTAACATGCAGCTGTAGCGCAAGTACTATTCAAGTAATCCACTCCTGTAGGAGAGGGAAGATGTGATCTTATTCTATTTGTTTCTTGCAATAGCTGCCCCTTCTGGCTGCTGGGAAGAGGCAATTCTCCTGAGTCTTGCACTGTGCTACTCAATGCATCTGGCCTGCTTTCCAAAGACAGTGAGGATATAAAACTATGGGATTTTTAAAACTATTACTTAAAAGATTTCTATATTTCTGCAGTAAGAATGCCAACATTCTATGAATTGCTTTATAGACTTCTTTCCAGACTGGGAAAGTACCTATCAAGGATCTACTGTGCTAGTGCACATGTCCTATAATAGATTGATCCCCACAACAATGAGTGTTGTGAGAGATTTCAGAACATTGTAAAAAGTAGTTTACTATAAGGTAAAGGGACCCCTGACCATTAGGTCCAGTCGTGGACAACTCTGGGATTGTGGCGCTCTTCTCACTTTATTGGCCGAGGGAGCTGGCGTACAGCTTCCGGATCATGTGGCCAGCATGACTAAGCTGCTTCTGACAAACCAGAGCAGCACACAGAAACGCTGTTTACCTTCCCGCTGGAGCGGTACCTATTTATTTACTTGCACTTTGATGTGCTTTCAGTACTGCAAACATCTCTAAAGTCTAACCATTGCCTGTAATAAATCTTGCTGTAGCTTCCTTGTGCATATACCCACAGACAGTCAGACACGTGATAGAAGTGCAAAATATTGGTTTCATTGCTCCATATTCTTCATGTATTATATTTGAAATATTAATGGCAGAATTTTAATTTTTTACATTTGTAGTCAAAACTGGAGAACCGGGATTATAGAGATGCTCAGGAATTTGCAGCTGATGTCAGATTGATGTTTTCCAATTGTTACAAGTATAATCCTCCTGATCATGAGGTGGTTGCTATGGCACGGAAACTGCAGGTAAAGAAAATATTTCTTTAAAATTAAGTTCTGTATTAAAATGTTACTTTTTAAGAGTTCACCAAAATCTAATTATCAGAAGAAAATAATGAAATATTAAACTAACATAAAACATGCAACTATAAGCATCAAATGTTGGCATTTGACTGCCCAGGAGCAGTTGTGAGATGGGCCCCAGAGCTAGGAGCCTGCGTGCTCATTCCCGGCTACAGGATGATCCCGGCGGCACAGGAAATATGTGATTGTTCCCAGCGTGAAGAACAACACACACACAAACCATGAAGTAGAACTAAACTCCTTTATTGTGGCAAGATGCAGAGTGTCTCTGCTTGCCCATCTCAGACAGTCAGAGCTGCATGTAAAATGCGTCCGGCATTACTGCAGCCAGAACAGAAAGTAAAATACAGTGAAAACATCACATGGGGAGAAAGGCTGATAAGGTACATTCATTTCTCCTGGGAAACAGACACACATACCAGCCTCGCTGCTTGAGTAGCTCGGTGTGAACAAAAATCCCAACAATATATACATTACTCTAGGCAAAAAATATATCTGTAAAATATGCGTGCACCATTTATTTTTCAGTAGGGTCTCAGACATGAGGCCTAGTTTTGAGAAAAGCTCAAAACCTGGTTGACAAACTTTGCTGGGAAAGAGACAGGAGGAATGTGATTCTATTGAGTCTTCTGGCTTGTATCCACTGAGCATGGTATCCTACTGGACTTCCTCTTTGGGTTTGGAACTAGGGATACCACTGGTGATTCAACTTTGGAGAAAGTAGCATCCTAAAGGTGGTTGCCGAGTGGGGATTAATGTATATATTGCTTATTGTATTTCTCCAGGATGTATTCGAGATGCGTTTTGCTAAAATGCCAGATGAGCCTGAAGAACCTGTGATTCCAGCTTCCTCTCCAGTAGTGGTGCAGCCTCCACCCAAAGTGCCCCCACCTTCATCCAGTGATAGCAGCAGTGACAGCTCCTCTGATAGTGACAGTTCATCCGACGATTCTGAAGAAGAACGAGCTCAGCGGCTAGCAGAGCTCCAGGAACAGGTAGTCTATTTATGCTTCAGAATCTGCATCACCTTTGGTCCACTTAACTGCAGTTTTCAGGTTTGGAGTAAGGATCTGTTCAGTTCCCTGTATACCCAACCATGTGCAAAATCTTGGTCTTCTGGACCACATTGGAGTTCATTATTTTGCAAGCCTGCAACTTAAGACTTCAAAGGAGGAAGAGAACCCAAAGTTCTCAGATCTATAGCAGGTGAGGGGGGGGAGTGAACATATGTTCTTTATAGCCAGTGATCATAAGCTTTTTATCCCAGGACTTACAATTCTACTTGAAAAGAATCAGGCAGAGTTTACTTTCACACATTCCTCTTGTATGTACTATAGAATTCTAGTGTGGAAAGAGTCTGGAATCACTTTGGGTCTATAATTTTTGAATGGCCTGTTTGACTGAGTCTTCCTCCCAACTTTGGAGCTAGAAAGGTGATGAGTATCATTATGCTACTGCTGGGACAATCTCTGCCCACCTTTCTAGCTTCAAAGTTGAAAGGCAGGATTGGTTGCTGACTATGGACAGCACCACACTTTGCTTTGTGAGTAAAATTGTTGAAGCCTGAGTCTCACACTCTTTGCACTGTTGATATGATGTGAGGAGAGAAGAAGCATGGGCTAAAGGAGAATCTTGACCTTCCATGGCTATCTTAATTGCTTTAGCAACTAGAGCAGGGGTCCCCAGACTTACCGGGCTTCGGGCCGGTGCCCGCCGCGCTGACCGCGCGGAGGGCAAGGGAGTGCGCACGCAGCGGGCCGGAGGGCGGGGGAGTGCGCGCCCGTGCGCATGCGCACACTGTCGGAAAGAAAATCGCCGAAGATCGCTTGTGCGGATGCGTATGGGCCTCCCCCGACCCGGAAGTGCATCGGAAATGACGTCTTCTGGGTCGGGAGAGGCCCATACGCATGCGCACAAAGGATTTTCGGCGATTTTTTGCCGATTTTGAAGATTGTAAGAGCGGGCGGCGGCAGCGGGCGGCGTCGCGGGCCGGATTGGGAGGTCAATTGGGCCGCATCCGGCCCGGGGGCCGTAGTTTGGGGACCCCTGAACTAGAGTTAAACACTTCTTTTTTTCTTTTCTTTTTTTGAAATACTTTTTATTAAATTTTCCAATTAAAACACATCAAATCACATTGAAATTATTCCCAATTACATTTTTACAAATCCAAATTAATCATACAATTCCAATTAAAGGAAACATTGCAATTATAGCCAATTATACTTAATTTTTCGGACTCCCATGCCTCAGATTCCCAGAGCTCCCTGCTAATCACCAATATCCCTTGCTTCCTTTTCAATTTATCCCTTATTTAACAGCCTCTGATATAAATATCACATATTTTCAAGTCCATTACTGTCCTTTCTTGGCCTCTGAGTTTACGTTGCCAGCCGGATGTTTCCAAATACTTTCTGTCTCTCTGTGGACTGTATCTGTAACCTCCCTCCGATCTCTGGCCCCTAATATTAATTAAGTCATAAATTATATCCAAATCCCTCTCCATGGCTTCTCTGAAAATAGAATCACAGTCTTTCCAGCAGAAGAAAAGCCAGACGTCCCTTCTCACTCTTCTCAAAACCGGGCGACTTCTCTTCTACCTCTGACTGCATTCCATTCAAGCGCCATCTTGTTTGATTTATGAACTGCGACACAAATCTTAAATCCTCCTTACAGACACAAATCTTTAGCATCTCAGCCAGGGCAAGGATTTTAAGGGAGATTTTTGCAAAGATGTCAAATTATATATAATTCCTCCAATTTCATATTTCTTTAAAGTTCCATGTCCACCAGTTTGTACTCTCCATTATCCTGCTGCTCTACATCAAGTCCGATGTTCCGTCCAGGAAAGGTATTTGATAAATTATAGGCAAAGAACAAAGAAAAAGGTTGCACTTACCTGTATGGTGTCTCGGATTCTCCAGATGCTCACTCTTCACTCCTGCGATGTTTCCTCTTATCTCGCATTGGCCGTAATTCAAATAATTCTCTCTGCTACTCAGGGCTGTGTCCATAAGCAATAAATTTTCACTCTTTCATCTGAGGCATGCCCAAAACTTTCCTCTAATTAAAATTCCAAGTAATGGGACCCATATGCCTGGTGGGTGGCTTCCAGGAGTGCCGACTCCAACGGGTGCTACAGCCCAGCCCCCCCCCCCCGCAGGGGTCCGGGTGGGTTAAGGAGCATCTGCGGCCAGCGGCCCCCTCCCGTAGCGTCCCGGGAGGGGTAAGGGAGGCTGCATACTCCCAAGGCAGCCACCTAAAAAACACAGTTAGAGCGGAGAAGATGGAATTGTCCGCCATTCCCTCCAGCAGTGGGCAGAGTCTCCAGAGTTAAACACTTGTTTCTTCCCTTCCTGCTCAGTCGACAATATTGCTCATGTAGAATGAATGGGTGATCTTGATAACATTACACACAAAACTTTTAGTAAAAAGGCAGTTAGATGGGCACCAAAGTAAGCAGAGGGATCAGTACTCCCCCCCCTTTTTTTTTGCAAGGGGAGATTAAAATGAAGAGATCAGAACAAAATTGTATTGATCTTTATGTCCACTCCTTAGCTTAAAGCAGTGCATGAGCAGTTGGCTGCCCTGTCCCAGCCACAGCAGAACAAACCAAAGAAGAAGGAGAAAGACAAGAAAGAAAAGAAAAAGGAGAAGCACAAAAAGAAAGAAGAAGTAGAAGAGAATAAAAAAAATAAAACCAAGGATCCACCACCTAAGAAGGCCAAGAAAAATAATGGCAGTAACAGTAACTCAAGGTCAGCCTTCTATGTTCAATTCTTTACTTTATTTGATTTGTTTGGACTGAAGAATAAGTGTGTTGTCAGGATTATGGCAAAACTTCCAATCCTTCAAATATCTAAAACCCAGTTGAATTCACATTATTTTCAACCATATAGTATTATGAAAGTAAAACTCTAGTTATACAGCACTACCATTTATTTGAGCTTTCTTGGCTTGTAGGAAAACTAAGTATGTACAGAATTTTGGTTTTAGCAGATCCTTTACCTGATACAAAGGCTTACTCCTGCAGTCGCATTTTGTGCTCTAGATTTTGAGGAGCAATTGAAGACTTTTTGCATATTAGAAAACCTTAGTATCAGTAAAATCATTTCAAGCAGTCCTTTAACAGACTGCTGTGTTGGTAAATTGTAATTATGAGGCTGTATCCAAATAAGTTGTGCTTGAGTACACATTGAAATTAATCTACCTAATTTAGTCTTAATCTACCTAAATTAATCTACCTAATTTAGTCATGTTTTTTAATTTATATGGGTCTATTTCAGTGGATCTATTCTGAGCATTTATATTGATATTTTTTATTTATATTTATGATTTATATTGATATTTTTGTTTTATATAAGGCCAATATTTTAAGATGCAGAGATCACCACCCAGTGGGTGGTGCCTTTCCGTTTTAGAGTGAAGACATAAATTTCTCTAAACTGGCTCCTGGAGTTTTGTCCAATGTGTGTGTTCACTGTGGAGTAGGACTACATGTTTTAAAAAGACCAGAAACAAAGTTTAGGTTTAAATATAACTAACAATCAGTTAGCTTTTTAAAATAATACTAATACTACTACTACTACTACTAATAATAATAATAATAATGTTCAGCTGCCAACTGCTATGAGAAACAAATGGAAGTATAGGGAGTAATTAAGCGTGGAGCAATTCTGTCCCACTGAGTGGTTCTTTATGGTCTCTGTGCAGTCCCACTGCACCTGCACAGAGCCCACTCCAGGAACATTCTAGAACTTGAGGCAGGGAGCTGGCATTCTTGCCCCTTCCTTTGGGGGGGGGTTATTTTTGAACTGTCTGGACATCTATCAGGTGATTACCTAATTTCCATACTCCGTTTGTCATCTCCTGTGGCACCTTCAATAGTGTAGTCTCTATTGCAAATACAGCAAATCATTATGCTGTTCCTCCCTTACCCACTTTCATAACAAACTTAAGATTGTATTTGCATTCTGCAAATATGTGTTGCTCCCCTGTGATTTTCTTCTTCTTTTCTATATGTCATTTTATATGTACTGTTATTTTGCTGAAACAGTAATACTTTGCATTTATATAGCCCCCTGAGTATTCAGTGATTTTCATATAGATTATCTTGGTAATCCTTACATTAACTCTGGAAAAGAGGTCGTTATTATTGTTTCCAAATTACAGGTGGGTAGAGGGTATGAGATGATGGCTTGTCTAAGGCCACCTAGTAAGGCTATATGACTAAGGTAAGATTTGAACTGTAAAGTTCTTGACTTTCAGCTCAGATTATTAGGCATTTGACTATGCCAGATTTCAGAATGTAGCAGACAATGCTAACAAATTGCAAACATAATTAACAACACACTTTAGAATAGCATTTTGCTGTCTGTCTAAAATCATTGTTTTGTAAAATAATGAATTAATAATTGTTCTTTTAAGTAGTAAGAAGGAGCCCGTGACTCTGAAGAACACCAAGCCACCTCCTGCTTATGAGTCTGAGGAGGAGGAAAAATGTAAACCAATGTCTTACGAAGAAAAGAGACAGTTGAGTCTGGACATTAACAAACTCCCTGGTGAAAAACTAGGCCGGGTTGTCCATATCATCCAGTCAAGAGAACCCACGCTGAAAAACTCCAATCCTGATGAGATTGAAATTGACTTTGAGACATTAAAGGCATCCACATTGCGGGAGCTGGAAAGATATGTAACATCTTGTTTACGGAAAAAGAGGAAACCTCAAGGTACCTTTCAAGCTCAGAGCAGTTGTGTTGCATTCCAGCGCTGTGTATTTAATCTCTTGCCACTGTATAGAGAGATGGGGGAACATATTAGTATTCAGGCACTATAAACTCATGCAAGGAAAAAGAATCCCCCATTCTAGCAAATGATGGATTAGATTAATAATAAAGAACAGATCTATTAGATGTTATCACTGGACTTTCTTGATGGCCTATGATTGGATCATAGTGTTCCTCAGTTTATAACTACATTACAAATATTTTCTCTTCAAACAGCTATAAAAACATACCATATTTCTCTTTTATGCCCATTTTAACTGTTTTGTAAAACTTATGAATGTTCTATTTATTATGAAACTGTTCACCACAACCAGACACAAAACTTTTTTTTAGTTGCAGATAATATTTCTAAGACCCATAGGTTGGTATCTTATAAAGCAACGAACAAAGGCTCTATGATACTTCTCCATTGCTGGAAATTATTAAAAGTTTTTGTATTAATAATTGACTACTTTCGCATACACATTATTCAAAAGAAGGACAAACTTTCTAAAAGAGGTGCACAGCAGAAAATAAATGCATTTTGAAGTAGTTATTACCATTTGAGAAATCTGAAAGTTTTTAAAAGGTTTCCTTTTTTGTATCTAGAGTCCCATTAATTTTGCATTGTTTTTAAAGGACTATACAACAAGGCAAACTTTTCTTCTACATATTTTATGTTGAAGCCTTGGAAAGAAAAAGAACAGCATGGCAGCACATTCTCCCTGTGCTTTTGAAAGTATTGCTTCATTTGGCCCAGTTAAAAACATATCAGTATGCACAAATCTTCCACAGGGAAAAGAGTAGCAAGGCCCATAGTGTTTAACGGGAATACTGCATAGCACAAGAATGGGTTCTGGATTATATTCTTATCCAATGACAATACTGTGCTATTATCTTGTTGCAGCAGAGAAAGTGGATGTAATTGCTGGTTCCTCTAAAATGAAGGGGTTCTCCTCCTCAGAGTCTGAGAGCACCAGTGAGTCCAGCTCCTCCGACAGTGAAGATTCAGAAACAGGTTAGATGCAGATTATTTATAGACTCAGTCCTATACCTGTTTCCTGTATAAATAAATATGTTTTTAGTATGGCTTCGTCTTCTTAATTTTTTTTATTTTTTATTTGGTCTTTGTAAAGCAGTATATACAGTATATTTTCTGTATATGAAGCTTACCCAGTTTGGATCCAACATTATAAAGAGGGTATCACATCTGATTGCTTCAAAATGCACTGAACAATGCTTTATTAATTTAGGATGGCAGAGCCACTTTATCATTCGTGCTACGGTACCATTTTATGTGTCTGATGGTTCAGATTCACAGCTTTTAAAAAAAGAATATTTTCTAAACTGGCTTCTCATCTAATAGAGAGTAAGATACACTTTTATTAGTGAGCGTTCAGTCAGCTTGCCAAAAGGTAGATACAGTGTATGATTGTGTATTGGAAAGATGGCATTGAGAAGTAATTGGAAAAAAATAGACTGAACGCAGGGCAATCATCATACTGAAAAGCTTTGTTATTTCTAATTAACATTGCCTTAGTATATTTTTGCTGTTAACTTTGAGAGCTCTTACAGGTTTCATTTGATACTCCTCATGTGATCCTAAAGTTGTTTTTTATTTGAATGATGCACTTAGTTTCGTGCTAACAATCAATATTTTAAAATTAATAAATATGGCAGAATAAAATTCTGTGCACTCTTTAGACCCGCAGTTCTCGCATGAACTGCAAAAGCATTTTGCAGTAAGTTCTTCAAATATTGACTTACCTTAAGGTTTTATTCATCAAAGCCATAGGCTGGATCCAGACTTTGGATCCAGCAGTGGGTTCCTTCTGGTGGAGAGCAGGGAGGTGATTTTTGTCAATTACATCCTTCTCACTGCAGTCGCCTGTGGAATTGTGTGAGATGTGGTGCTGGGGACTGCAGGGGAAGGTGTAATCATATTTCAGGATAGGCTTGGACTTTAGTGTGCTGGGGGTGGGGGTGAGGAAATCGACATTTTCAATTAGTTATAAGCAGTAATAGTTTCACTGACCTTTTCCTATGTTTAAAATGGTAAATTGTGTTCAACTGAAGTTCTAGAATACACTGTTCTGTATCACAAAAGGAGCTTCTATAGACTGCAAGAGGCCCATTCCTAGTATCTATATACATATGTGAAAAGGCCCTTGAGTTTGTTTAGAGATAAAGATGGATGATGATGATGATGATGATGATGATTCCTAGGGTGGTTTTTTCTATGTTGGCAGGAATGATAGGAATTTTCTATGCAGATAATAGGACAGCCAGATGCAAAAGAGGACAAAGGCTCCTTCCTGCATTTTTAACAATTGTGTAGAAGGAATTTTAGTTGGTGTACCTTATCATGCAATCTACACCTGCAGAACTTCTTTCTTCTGCAAAACTATTAAAGGTGCATGAGCTGTATTCTCTTGCATCTGGTTGCCCTAGCAGGTTATTTTCAAAAAACGCTTTTAAATTAAAAATTAATTTCAGATTTATTTGATCTTCCATGTTTTGTTTTTTACTCTGTTCCTTGGACTGTCTTGAATTTCAATAGGAAGCTTCTTTAAAATGGCAATTAGACTAGGTTTTCTGTGAAACAAAAATGCTCTACCAGTTTATATGTGAGCAAGGTATTTTACAGTATAAGTTTGATTAAAACTTTATTTGTGTTGTTCTTAAAACATAAATTTATATGATTTAAATGCTTTTCTTCATATTGATCAGGAATTGATACTAGGATATGTTCTCCAGCTCTTGATCAGCCCTAAAACAAAGGTCCCTGACTTGTAGTTTGTTTTCTCAAAGCAAGTTTGATGTCATTAGAGTGAATTTAACTTAAGAATTCTCAGTGTTCATAGTAGACATAAGAGTAAATTGAGGTGCAAGATGTATTTTCCCCAGAACATTCATTTTAATGCTAAAAAAAAGAGGCAGAAAGCTTGGTCTTCATTTTACTATCAGGTCACAAGCCTTGCTGGGATACAAGCAAGGGATACAAGAATGTATTTAGTGATACAAGAATGTATTTAGTTATCCTATCTGATATTTATGCCTACCCAGCTGCCTGATAAGCATAATATATATGAATGACTCAGAAAAGTCATTCTGGCACATTCCTGCTTTTCTCTCACCAGTTGTTAGAGAATGCTTATAAAACAAGTGGCATAAACACTTAATTTAAAAAGCAGTTTGGAAATCTGGTGAAAGCATTTCAAAAAGCATCTATCTGTGATGTATACTTGGTATTTTCCCTCTGGGATTCCCTTTAAAAAATCAGCTGCAAAATTCCTGTTGCTTTTTAAACTCGGGGGATGTTAAAAAGTTTGGGGTTCTCTTGGACAAGTGGCCAAGAATAGGTGGGTATATGCAGGTGCTACAGATATCATGACCAAAGCAGGCAGTTAAAAGAGGAACTTCTTCACAGTGGAACACAAATTATGGACATTCCATCCTAGATACATCTTCCCCGTTTTTATTTATTTTCAACAGTTTGGCTCACTGTGTTGGTTGCTTTAATCTGCTATGAGTTGTTTTTTACAGTCGTACCTCTGCTTACGTATCCCTCTGGATACGTAAATTTTGGGTTGTGAACGCAGCAAACCTGGAAGTGTATACTTCCGGGTTTTGCCCCGCACACATGCACAGAAGGGCGCCTCCAGTTACGAAGTTTTCGGATGCGGCTGGGCCTCCGGAATGGATCCCGTTTGTAACCGGAGGTACCACTGTATAAGCAACCTTAAAGATGTCTTAAGTGTGAGGGCAGGGTTATCCTGGGATGCCTCCAGTGTATAATATAATATTTTAATTCTGCCTGTTTTATACCTGTTTTGTACCAATTTCACATTAAAAATATTGTAGTGCAAGGTTATTTCAGAAAATCTGATTTTGAGGTTGAAGTCCACTTCAGGGGATTTAAGTTTAGTTTTGTAATACATTGATTGCCTACACATGTTCTTTGTGCATGTTTGGTTATACGCAGTGTGTCATATACTGAATATAAAAAGGAAGTGTGTGTTGTGTCCAATTAAATCATTGCACATACAGTATGACTTCTGTGACTACAAGTGAACCTCCCCCACTCCCAGTCAGCTCCAGGAGTTCCCCCAGGCCTCCAGAGCAGATTGGGAGGAGAGGGAAGGGAAGTTTCATTATTCTCATGGAAGTCATTCTGTGTGTGCAGTGATTTAGTTGGCTATAACCCATTGATTTCTTCCACAATCATCCAAATCAATAGAGCACTTTATCCTTAGGGAGGGAAAGAGATTTAATGTGTTGGGGAATCCCGGTCTGCAAAGAAAAATCATATAAGCCACAGGAAACAATTTTATTTAGTGGAATCAATTAGCCATCATTCATATAGGTGAATCCAACTAAACTTTGGGATTTTTGCTGCATTAGAAAGGTTCAAAGAGTTTAATAATAAGATAGACCTTTCTTACCAATATTTGAATTGTTTTAAAATTATACTTATAAGGCTTGTGAATTCTATCGAACAGTGTTGCTCTGATGACTGTCTGTCAACAGAATAGGAAGGGGAGCAATGTTCATCAATTCTCCTTCCTTCTCTGCTGATCCATCCACACCTATAAATCTGTTATGTTCAAAGAATTTCCCAACCCTCTGGGGCAAGTTTTGGGAAGGCAGTTGCAGAGATGGATCCAGAGTGTCCCATCCACAGAAAGAACTGAGTGGGGAGGAGGCAGCTTATGCTGATTCCTCCTTCAGCCCCTGCCTCACCTCCTATGCTGTTCTAGTAACCCTGTGGAGCAGCTGGCTGCAGGAGGGAGGAGAAATTTGCAAAACGTGCCTCACGCCCAGAGGGAGTGTCCCATGAATAGAACTCCAGTCACAGGAACTCTAGGTCCAAGTCAATATGTATGATTTTAAATCAGATATAAAACAAGGCAATAATATTACCTTGGGTGTGATTGTTGTAAATGACTTGTAGTATCTTAACCTCTTGATCTGCTGACCTTGCTGACCCCCACCCATGGAAAAAATGGCAAGTGGAAAGCTAGCATGGTGGTGGCCTCACTGGCGGTAGAAAGCATAGGGCTCTGAAATGTGGGGGTGGAGCAAAGTTGGCCATGGATCTGCTTAGATTCAAAGCTGCTTCATTTCTCTGAGAGGGACCTCATCTAGGCCCCATACCTGTATCAGTTTGGAGCTGGCACAACTAACCTCTCATTATCAAAACAGGGCTATTGAAATAATTAAAGCACTTTCAATTTTAGCTGGACTTTAATATGTTGATGCTTTTTTATTTTTAGTGAATTCTTTCTTCCTTCTTATACCTTGACTTGCAAGCAATAGACCAGGCATCCCCAAACTTCGGGCCTCCAGATGTTTTAAACTACAATCCCCATCTTCCCCGACCACTGGTCCTGTTAGCTAGGGATCATGGGAGTTGTAGGCCAAAACATCTGGAGGGCCGCAGTTTGGGGATGCCTGCGATAGACTCTTGTTACATGAGCCTAGTTCTCAAGAACCAGCAGGTGAGGATCTAAGAGCAGGTTCAGACTTCAGCTCAAAGAGTAGAGTCAGTTGTGAATTCACCCCATGTGTCGTAAGTGGTCTCAGTCCACAAGAGAAGCAAACTTAACTATGAGATACTCCATCATAGTTTAGACTAGTGCTTATCTGAACTCTTACATACATTTATGACCTCTCAGCATGTTACTTAAGAGTTATCTAGGCTGATGGAGACCTTTGCAAAAAATTTAGATCCCTGTTTTGGTTTATACCCACAGAGTTGTTTGTTACATGAGAAGCCTCTTCTATGAGTAAACATTCTTATATGCTATGACCATGATCTAGAGGTATGTGCGCACCAGAGTTTTCTTGTCTGTTTCCCTTCCAACAGCTCCTTCTACTGAACCTCCTCCAAACTACTTTTTTAAAACCTCTTCCAATTTTAAAAAGCAGTTTAGTGGTTTGGCATGAAAGCTGCTGAAGGATTGGCTTCACTGGATGACAGCCTATATAAATTGGGTCGTCTGGTTTCATTCTGAATTGCCCCACTTTGATCATACCTCTCCTAGTAGTAGGAAGGTGGAAGCTCTCCTTTCATGCTGCAGGTTGGAGCAGGCTAGTAACCCTCATTTAGGGGGAGTGATATTTCGGGTAGGAAATCCTCCTTTTAAAAAAAAGTGTTTAATGTTAGTTTGCTACTGCAAAGCCCCACAGGTCTTCGTTGCATCTACAGAGCTTCCATGTGAAAAAGGATTTGCTATTCCGATCCATACCAGGTACAGCTCTGCACATGTTCTGTGGAAGCCCATCTACAGGGGAGCTCTGTTTGATAAGCAGCTGCTGGATTGTCTTTAAGATTATAACATAACCATTAAGTGTATTTAATTTCAACAAGGGTACTTTATTCTTATTGTCCTCTACACTTTCCCCCTACAAACCAGAATTTTTGAATTCTTAGAAACTAAGCACCAGCATTATAAATAGTTGCCTTAAAAGTACAGTATATTTTCAATATGGTTGTGTATATGCATACCTGAAGGCATAACAAACAATATCTAAAATTTTAATCTTTTTTGTACTAATGGCTTGTAATAGAATTATTCAGTGTACATACTGTCAGTCGCAAGAAACACTATGTATAAAGTTGATCTAATCTAAGCTTTTAGGATTAGGGAGGCTACATATTGAAATGATTGCCTTTGTGCGTACAACACTACAGCACAGTGCTTTCTAACATTTCAGTAAAGGTTCTTCATTTATAAAAACTAAATTCAGGGTTTTTGAAATATATTGTCCTTATTAGCATTGTTAAATTGTTTTTTTTTTCAATTTTGCATTTGTTTCTGTCATTTGTTTTCTAATTTTTCTGAAGGGATAAATACGATAAAGGCTTGATTTTTTTATTGGAATGTATAAATGCATGTTTTTAGCAAAGCTGTAATTCTGCTTTCCCTTATGCACAAGTGTGAACTGTTCAAAGTGCATTTGATAATGAATTGACTGTCTGCTGTAATTTTTATTCAGCTGTTCAGTTATTTTACCTTTACAAATAATAATTTATCAGTAATTTATATAATCTGTTTTTCTATTTTATCTGCATGCTTATGATTTAACAATGATGTAATCACAATAATTTTAAAATAAGTTGTATAGTATCTCTATTTTTGTTCTAAAATAATAAAATAAATAAAGAATTTGGTTTGCTACAGAAAATGTACCTGTTGTAAGATAACTAAAATTGTAGTTGTTAACCTGTCATTTCAAAATGGGGGAAATTACTTCTCACATTCTATACTAGTACTAGTCACTGTTGCTACTTCTCCTAAGGAAATCAAATAAACATATAAGATGACATATAAACTAGTTGGACCTTGATGCTTTTGAGAAAGCACTCACTAGCTTACCTGGAAAATAAAACAACTTTTCTTTTCTTTTCTTTTAACACACCAGGCTTATTTTACTGAAAATCCCTTGTAGGATCTGATGACCAAAATAGGACCTTCTCAATGAACTCTGATTTTCATTCTGCGGGACTGAAAAGTGCAAATACCAAAGCCTCTCCAAACTACTCTGTGCATGTGTGAAAGACACTTCTGCACACACAAGGCAGGAAGTTTGACCATTTTTCTACCCTGCCCTACAAACTTTGGGGCCCCCTGAAAGCTATTCCAGAGGGTCCACCAGCCTTTGGGTGGAGCCTTTCAGCTTGTATGGGAGCTGCCACTGGAACAGGGGAGAAGATAAGCCCCCTTAGCACAAGCAGAAGCAACCTTGTGATATTTGGAATGCTGGCCAAGGTCTATAGAGGAAGTTAATCAGGTTTTGTATACATGTGGGAAGTGGGGCTTTTGAATTACTATATGGTCATTCTTAACAGTTTTAAATAAGCTGAAAACTGCTTAAAATTCAGAAAGAGCAGTTCATAAAGTCTGTGTTGTTTGGATGCTTTTGTAGTGTTTAAAATTAAGCATTATCTTACCTAGACTAGTGTGCTCTTATCAAAACATTTTAATAACTCTTCCAGTTGAAACAAAGAAAACCTTCACTTCTGTCTCTGCTTGTTCCTTATTTTGAATAGTGAAATGCTGATGGTGCTACTTGATCCAGCTTCTTTTCACCTTTGTGACAGTGAACATCTTAGTATCTTGTGCACTAATTCATTAGTTTGTCACACACTTGTGTAATCCTACTGAAGGATGTACTAAATATTTAAATCACAGCATGAAACACTGACACATAAAGTACCCATTGGACCCCCAGAAGAAAGCTGCATTTCAGGAATAGATAGCTCTGGTCACCAATGGAAATCAAGTCGACAAGTGATCTGGCTCAAATGATGCCAGAAATAATTTAAATAACCATGTCAGTTTTTTAGGTTGCTTAAGTTGAATACTTGCCCTTAAAAATTCTTCCCCCCCCCCTCTTGTATTATTTACACACACAGCTAAATTCTACGGGAGTTGCAGAGTATGGGACCAAGAAAATAAAGCACAAAGAAGAATGTGCAGCTCATAACCTTGTATATTTAGAACTTAACTCTGCTTTATCAAACTAAGTTACTTTTTCATATACAGTGGTGCCTCGCTTAACGAATGCCCTGCTTAACGAAATTTCCGGAGGTTGCCTTGCTAGATAAATTCGTTTTATGAAAAATTCGTCTAGCGAATCGTGGTTTCCCATAGGAATGCATTGAAATTCAATTATTGCGTTCCTATGGGCAAAAAAATAATAATCAAAATCTCAATGCATTCCTATGGGATTCGCTAGACGAATTTTTTTGTTATAAGAAAAGAACCGTGGAACAAATTAAATTCGCCTAGCGAGGCACCACTGTAAAAATAATATCCCACATTTACAGGAATTAAATTGTCTGACCTGACAATTCATTTAAATAATGCCTCATCCAAAAATGTATCGAAACCACTCTGAGGCCCAATTCATACATTATCTCAGGAGTATGTATGTGGCCAAAAATAATGTCATTTGACTTTTCATGCAGTTGCCAAGTTAAAGTGTAAATAAATACCTATGTCAGTACAGCGACAGATATTTATCATGTAATCTTCCCATATAGAAAAGTGTTATCACAAGCCCATGAAGCTTTGGCCACAGTGAACTGACTTAACAGCAACCATATTGCCGAAATAACATTTGAAATTAGTTTTAGAAGTATCTTACAATAGTGCAGTTAGTTGGACTATAATATAGACAGATGAGTGCAGTCGGCTCAATGTAAAAAAATGTGCTGTGAAAATTTCATTATGACAGGCTTGTCTATTTAAAAAATCCTTTCTTAGAAACTGAGCACTGAACAATATTTGCAAGCCAGGTTCCATGGATGCCCCCAACAAGGATTCTAGGTGGATTTGACAATGTGTTAGACCTGTGGTGTTATGGTAACTCCTAGGGGAATAAAAGAAGGCTGCTTCCTTACAGAAACACCATATTGACTATTATTTACACAAGCTCAGTTCTGAAGGCCCAGGTATTTCAAATTAAAGGCTAGAAATTCCTTGTTCCTGGTATGGGTAGTGTTTGCAAGCTTCATGCATGCATCCATGCTTTCTCCATTGGAGCCCTTGGAAGCAGCTACCTGTGTGGCTTGCATACACAGGAAAGGTTTTTAGGTGATTTCCTTAACTCATTCATTGATTAGCTCATTCTTATAAGGAAGCTGATACTGCTACAGACAACTATAAAGAGATGTAAGCATAAATACAAACACAATACATCAGCATCAAAACCATAGCTATTTTGCCCCTTTTAGTCAGCTTAGTCCCTCACTTATTAAAATGGAATCCCAATACAGTGGTCCCTCGACTTATGAATTTAATCCGTTCCGAATGCACATTCGTAGGTCGAAAAAGTCGAAAAAAACGATTTCCCATAGGAATGCATTGGAAACGGAAAAATTCGTAAGTCGAGTAAACCGCATCTAAAATTCGTAAGTCGAGAAAAACCCATCTGAACCGTAACGGTTTTCCTTTCGGATGTCAAAAAAAACGTAAGCGAGCGGCCATTTTTTTCATTCGTAACTCGAAATTTCGTAAGTAGCGTACTTCATAAGTCGAGGAACCACTGTATTTATAGTTCTTGTTTAAAATAGAATATTGTATAATAATGGCAAAAGAGGCCAATGTTTTGCAACAGATCACACATTTTCAGATATGCATGTGTGCATCATTTACCCTTTATTCTATCTGCTCCATAGCAATGTGTAGCACGTGCTTTTTAGAAAGTACATATGGTGGTAAAGTACTGAGATGTTAGTGATAAACTGAAAACTTGACATAACACTGTCCAGTTTCTTAAACAGCTTTACTCTCAAGGTGTCACTTTTAAAAAGGAATTACAGTAGCTAACGTGATCTTCTATAGCTGGTGCCAACAAGCTGTCTTCTAGGGGTGGTTCTACCTATTTTTCATACTATTCACATTCTAACCTACATCAAAGAGCCTCTGACTGCTAAGTTAATTGCCTCACGGGTAATTTGGCCAATAAACTGCTTTCCCCATTGCACAGGAATGCTCTAAATCATTAAATTGCAATATGGAATTTCCCTCAAATTATGATTGCATGGAAAGTAGAAATCAGTAGCTGGCACAGTAAAGGGCTTTCTCTAATAAAACATCTGATACTTAGAAACCTTTTGGATCCTTGCAACCAAATAGGGAAAGCTGAAGGAGTTCCATTGACTGCTTTTTCCCCAAGGGCCTGGTGGTAAACTTGTAGATTTTTCCCCAAGAAGGATAATATTGGTGCAACTGATAATAGTGGTAGAATATTGAGAAGAACGTGATATTTGTTAGTTGCTGTTCGTGGGGAAGGCTATGTGGTTCTGTTTTAAGAGCAGTAAAGGGGTACTTCATATGCTGTCTTTATTAGACTGTGGCTGGTGGTAAGTTTTGAAAGGCACCTTAATTTTCCAGAGTTGTAGTCAACGAAGTCCCATTAGTGCAATGATTTCCACCTGCCCAGTGAAACTTGCTCTCCCCACAACACACCCCAAATCTGCTCTAGAGAGTTGGGGGGAACTCCCAGAACAGTTTGTGGGTGTGAGGAGAGGGGAAGAAAGTCTTGTGACTCTTGTTGCTCAGGCAGAGGTCCTTGTGCTATAGGACAAGTTACTCTTTCCCAGATGGTGGGCTGTATCTAATCATTTCTGACTTTTTCTGTTATTTAAGTTGGTAGATCTGAGCCAACTTCCTTTAAATAGAGACTGTTTGGGCTTTTTATAGAGACTAGGAAAACACTTTCCTTCATTGAAGTACCTTCTACAGTTGTCTTTGTCCAGTTGTACACATGTGTGTCATAAGAAAGTCTCACACACACTCACATGCACCCCTACCCAGATGGCTACCTGCTCATACCAAAATAAAAACTTAGTTGGTCTTTAAGGTGCTACTGAAGGATTTTTTAATTTTTCTTGGATAGCCTTAAGAATCAAAAAGCCACCAAGCTCAAAAAGGCAGAGCATGGTCTTCGTGTGAGGACATTTCTGTAGCAATGTCACTATGTAATGCAAAGCTTAACCGAATGTTGTAGTAAAAATCCTAGAGCAAATTGTTGCTCCTAGGCTACCTAGGAAACAAGCCTACGTGGGATGATAATGGCAGTTAATTCAATACAATAGTGAAGTGGCACAGGTGAGGCTGCGTTGCTCTCTTGGCTTCCCAACGCCAGTTGCTGAGAGGGGCAGGACAGCAGTGAGCCTACAACATGCCAAACTCCCCATTCCCTTGCCCCTCCTCTCTTGATAATTGACAGTGGTGTGCAGCATTGGGAAGCCAGGAGAGCAATGCAGCCCCAACCACACCTCTGGCCACAGCTGATTCAGCTACTGCTATGATTTAGTATTGAAAGTACAGAGGAAAGCTGCAGTAAAATTTATGCAGGCAACTGAGTTGTTAGATGAAGATCCTCACAAAAGTGAATTGCTAAGCCCAGGGGTTGCTTTCTTTCTCCCGAGTCTTTGACTCAACAGCTTGCATTAGTTGTAATGGCATCTTTGTAAAATAGAAGTGGTTAATTCATTGGGCTTGTTTTAGGCATGTAAAGGGATAGAGAACATTTTTCTCTATGCATATACATATCATTGGGGGGGGGATCAGGCAGTTTTCTATGGATTCCAGAAATGACTTGCGCCTTTTGATTTGAATTTCATAGTCATAAAATAACTTATATTAAAGAGTATTACATATATAAACAATGTATGAAAAAGCACTGTAATTCTCTGTTGTTCTTTCCCCCCAGAAATGCCTCCAAAACTTAAGAAAAAAGGACATTCTGGACGAGAACAGAAGAAGGTACATTGTTGTAGAGGGGAAGATATTTTATTGTGATGTTTCTCTGCTTGACATTATGTTAATTTATCACAAAGAAACCCACTCCACGTCCAAGAGAATAGGCAAAGCTTTGCTCATCTCAGCTCCCTAGACCTGTCTCACATGGGAAGGCAATACAAGATATGGAATCCTGCAATACAGAATATGGAGCTAGTAAGATGCATTCATCTCTGGCCCTAGCATTAATCAAGGTTTGGAGTTTGTGAAACATAGGGTCCAGAATGGACAAGGAATTATCATTGGGTCCAGCTCTCATGTTTCCTCAGAGGCTTAATGTTTTTTCCCAGTTGAAGAAGGAAGTGTTTGATGATTGAGGAAGTGCAGCTCAAACAAGAGAGGCTGTTATAAAAGGTTTTTTAATTGCCTTTTGAAGAATTCTTTAGTGAAATTCTGAGTATTTCAGTTAGTTCCGTTACATAAGTACAGTTTGGGAGCAAGAAGCTAAGTATTGAACTTACCTTGCTCTTTGCGCAGTGCTATCTTTCGTGGCAGAATACTTTAATAAATTTGCTGGTTGCTGAAGCTAGCATTGAGTATGGGGCTGGGACAACACTAAACTTCAAAAAAATACAGTGGGTTTTGTTTTTTTCTAAAAGAGTACTTTATTTGTTGCATATTTTTCTTCCTAAGACTCTGTGGTCTGCTATACTCTTATTAAGGTACACACTTCGCACAAGTGCATGTACAAAGTTTCAACAACCAGTTTTTATAAACGCAAGCAACTTTGGGAGAAGATGTTTTTATGTGGAGAATTGTTATGGGAAAGCTAACACATTTCACACAGTTTTTCCCACTACAGCTCCCCTTCTCTAAGCTGTTTTTCTCCATCCTAGTGATTCAGTTGAGTGAATGCTGAGAAGGAGAAACTAGGGACAGGGAGGTCTGAAGAAAGGGGTAGCACTCCCTCCCCGTTGTTTCCCATGCAAAAACCTCTGTTTCTTTCCTGCAGCATCACCATCACCACCATCAGCAGACGCAGCAACAGCCACAGCCACAGCCACAGTTGCAACCACAGCAACTGCCTCCACCACCTCCTTCAGCCCCTCAACAAGCAGCCCCTCCAGTCAAATCCTCTCCTCCAGCTTTTGTCCCAGTGCAGATCCCAGTTATGGAGCATCCGCTCCCAGGGAATATGTTTGACACTATTTCACATTTCACTCAACCGATTATACACCTTCCTCAGCCAGAGATGCCACCCCATCTCCCTCAGCAGCCTGAGCACAGCACTCCTCCTCACTTGAATCAGCATACAGTAGTTTCTCCTCCAGGTGAGTGCTGTTTCTTGGATGTATAACTGTAGTTTTTAAAGTTCCTCATAGGACATTGTGGACATTTGAGCAATATTGCAGCCCAAGGTAGTGCAAATCAAGGGAAAGTTTCTCTTAAAATCAGAGGGCTATTTTAGACATAACATTCCTAATTTGCTAAACCATGGGGTTGTATCCAATGAAATCATTCAGTACATTTCCGAGCACAATTCAAAGTGTTGGTGCTGACCTTTAAAGCCCTAAATGGCCTTGGCCCAGAATACCTGAAGTCTCCACCCGCATTGTTCAACCCAAGACACTGAGGTCCAGCTCTGAGGGCCTTCTGCTGGTTCCCTCACTGCGAGAAGTGAAGTTACAGGGAACCAGGCAGAGGGCCTTCTCAGTAGTGGCGCCCGTCCTGTGAAATGCCCTCCCTTCAGATGTCAAGGAGATGAAATTACACAAATTTTAGAAGACACCTGAAGGCAGCCCTGTATCAGGAGGTTTTAGCGCTTGATGTTTTATGTTTTTAGATATGTTGTAAGCCACCCAGAGTGTGTGTCATCAGTGTGTGAAAGGGAGGAGGCATGGGGAGTGGAATGTCATTCAGTCCCAGTTCTTGTTCCCAGCTTACTAAACTGTGGTTTAGAAAGACATGAACATTGTATCAACACTGGGCCATAGTTGAAGGGTCAGGATTTTGAGTTTAGAGAGCTGGTTTTCTATGCCATAATGTGCAGGATCCTTTCTCAGTTGATCTCTTTTACACAGAAAAAGTTGTGTGGGTCTTTTGTGTGTGGTAATGGTAAAAAAATGTGATCTTCCACCTGAAACCTGTAGTAGTACAATCTATTCTACCGTATCAGATCTCAGCAACCTTATTCCCATTCAGTTGCATGCACAGACCTGACCTTAATCTGTGAGAATAATACAATTGTTTTCTGTGTCACAATGGTTGATGTAATGTTTTCCTGCTTTCTCTTCCGCAGCTTTGCACAATGCTCTGCCTCAGCAACCCTCAAGACCTAGTAATCGAGCTGCAGCACTCCCCCCTAAACCTGCTCGGCCTCCCGCAGTGTCACCAGCTCTTAACCAGCAACCCATGCTTCCACAGCCCCCACTGCCCCAGCCTCCCCAGGAGCTTTTAGAGGATGAAGAACCTCCTGCTCCTCACCACAACCTGCTGAGTAGTAGCCAGATGCAGCTGTACATTCAGCAGCTGCAGAAAGTGCAGCCACAGACTTCTCTCCTCCCTTCAGTGAAGGTCCAGTCGCAGCCTCCGCCATCCCTGCAACCTCCCCCTCATGCTCCAGTGCAACAGATGCAGCATCAGCCACAGCAGAGGCCAGTACATATGCAACCAATGCAGTTCCCTCCCCATATCCCTCAGCCTCAGCCACCTCCGCAGCAGCACCTACTCCCACAGCAGCAACAGCCGCCGCCACCACAGCCGTCAAAACCCCAGCAAGTCATCCAACACCACCCCTCGCCACGACATCACAAACCAGATCCCTATTCAGCTGGTGAGTAATCTAACATGAATATAATGAACGCTTGAAATATACTGGGGGGGGGGGGCACGAATTGCTTTGCTTCCAAAATCTTCCACGCTTTACTGATGTTATTTATGATAAAAATCAATGGAGGCTATCACACTATTTAAAAGTCATGAATTGAAGAGAACACAAGAAAGGAAAAGGGAGTTTTCTAACTGGAATTATTGTGGGGGTTTTAAAATCAAATTCACATCTAATATATTTTTGTTTGACAATGTTATACTATTGTATCCATTTAGTAAAGACAGTTTCATTTTGACAAAACATTGACTCTTCAGTAGCCAACAGTTTTTCCTTCGCATCTGTACTCTGTTCAATTAGTTATTTGCATAGTGCTTCTTTTCAGAATGTCCCTTGCTCATTTAATATTAATATCATTTAATACCTCCCCTAGACTTCAGTTGCCCTTGCTTAAAAGACAATACTACCGGTATAAGGTGAAGCAATCCATTGTCTTAGATTATCTGAGCTATTAGGTAAAATGTATTTGACTCAGGTTTTCCGTTTTTAGATTCAGAAATCCCATGCATTCATATCTCATACATACATACTATGTTGTGATCAGTGTTAGAAACTAATATATGAAAGCTAGGAGCTAAATGGCACCTTAAACCTAGGTTATGGCGCAACAACAGAATGTCTAGGCATGCTTTTTTATAACAAGAATACAAAGATGAAAATGAATGAACTTCAGCTAAAATATTATGTTCATTTTTCACATGGTAGAGTCCTTCCCTTGCCCACCCCCCCAATATTCTTAAGAGGGTCTCTTCTCGTCTTCTGAGAGTAGCTGGAATTGGGGAGGCAGAAAAAGGTCCTCCTTTCCTTCTGTTCTGCTGTTTTAATCTGAAATCTTAGGCGCAGTACTGTTCCCAGAGCTGAGAAACTGCTCAAACTGCTCACACTAATGAAATTCCCTGTCACAAAATATGCCTATCCTAGAACAATGGGAGTTTCGAACACTTGTTATGATACCTCAAAAGGACTAATATAGTGTAAAAGGTGCCCCATCTGTAATTAACTGAAAGAGTCTGGTGCTGAATGATGACACCTTGGAAAAAAATATAGCACATAAATAATTGTTCCTGCAGGCACTGTAGGAGCAAATGTTAAGGTGCTATAATGTGCTCACTGTAGGACAAAAGAGCCAAAAAATGTTTTCACAGTCATAGTGCTGGATTTCTTAATAGGTCATGAGGCATAGTGAAGTGTTTGTCATAGCTAACATTCATTTAGCACTTATGATGTGCTAGGTGCTCTTTATAATATTAACTCTTCCTAAGGAGCTTGCAATGTACAATAAGTAGACAAAACTGAGATGGAAGAAGGGTAAAATCAAGTATCAACTCATTTGTCGTTTGGATGGGAAAGAGTCACATAGTGATGGAGGACTAATTAAGTGAAGTCTGGGTGGCTTTGCAAAGGCTTTGCTAAAATAAAACAGGGGTCAGCAACGTTTTTTGAGGCAGGTCCGGTCCACTCCCTGGCAGACCTCTTGGTGGGCCGGGGCATGCACGCCCGTGCGTGCGCTCAAGCTATTTCAGGCGCTCTTCCAGAAGTTGGTCCCTGCGTTGAGGAAAAAATGGTGTCGGGGGGGGGGGCATGGAATCCCCACGTCGATCCACAGAACGGCTGTGGGCTGGTTCTAGGAAGCTCATGGGCCGGAACCGGCCCATGGGCCTTAGGTTGCCAACCTCTGGTCTTGAAGAACAGTTTTAAAAGCATAAAGGGAGGTAACTTAATTGATTGGCAGATACTGATCAAGGCATAGGTAGCATGCAGAAGTCACTGAAATGGAACTGAGAGGGGAGGAAATGAGAGTGGAGATAGGGAACTTTAAAAGTGAAAACTAGCATTTTGAAGCTTTTGTGAAACACATTCAGAATCCACATACATAGGTTATAGCCAGACCACATAGTGGTGCAGATAATGAAAGATCATCCCATCATATAGCATCTCTGTTCATCCCAACCTCTAGTTTGCTCATTGCTTCATTGGGCTGATTCCTGCAAGGGTATACAACAAGACACACCCATTCTCCATTCATTTATGAGCATACTGTATGATAATCTGAACATGCTTGAGAAACATTAGAGGGCAAAAATGCTTTTAATGAGCCCATGTTTGGTAAATAGCTAATAATTTAGTAAAGGCGTTCCCCAACCCCAGTTGTAATATGTTCTGGTCAGAACTTCTACTGCAGATCATAGGTCCATTATCTCAGAACTTTCAGTTAATGGCTCTGACTGAACTGTGATAAGAAGCTGACGGACTGGTGCTGAATTGTTACAGGTCATTTGAGAGAAGCACCTTCTCCTCTCATGATGCATTCCCCACAGATGCCACAGTTCCAGGGGCTGCAACATCAGTCTCCACCGCAACCAAATGTCCAGCCAAAAAAACAGGTAAAGACATAGTGTGAATGTAAAGGACTTTCCAGAATTCAGTTTGCACATGAACCTTGAAAACATTATCAAGGTGAGAAAACCGGTATTTGCCAAACACTTGTAGTGCAAGATGGGGTGGGCTTACACAGGGGAAGCTATGTTAGGAAATTGTGATTGACATGCATTTGTCCTACTGTGACAGGAACTGAGAGCCGCATCTGTGGTTCAATCACAGCCTATGGTAAAAGAAGAAAAGATGCAATCCCCAGTCATCCGAAATGAGACTTTCAGCCCAGCCTTGCGGCAGGATCCTCCCAAACACCCAGAGAGCATCAAGCCACCTACACATATCCAACAACGTGAGTGAAAATTGAAATCTGTTTGTCGAGTGTGAGGTTTCATTGTAGATTTGTCCACATAAAAGAGGAAAGGCTAAATTTCTTATATTGATCCATGATCAACCCTTCTATAGTGCCAAACAACAGGAGCAAGTTTTTACAGTGATTATTGTTCTTTCAGGAACAGAGATGAAGCCAGTGGACAGTGGGCGGCCTGTTATAAGACCCCCAGAGCAAAATCCACCACCTGGAGTCCAGGACAAAGAGAGACTGAAGCAGGAACCAAAAACACCAGTTGCCCCTAAAAAGGTAACAGTCCATTATCAGCTAGTGTCTCTAAAAATGAATCAAGGGTATTATAACTATCCTTGGAAAACGTGATTTTAGTGATCTGGGTTGACTTGCTGACACTCCCGCTAGGCATTGTTCCTTAGTGGAACAGAGAATTATAGTTATAAGCTGTAATGTACTTCTTCTTTTTCCTCCTCAGGATTTGAAATTAAAGAATATGGGCTCCTGGGCAAGCTTAGTGCAGAAGCACCCCACTGCACCATCCTCTACAGTGAAATCCAGCAGCGACAGCTTTGAGCACTTCAAGAGGGCAGCCCGGGAAAAGGAGGAGCGTGAGAAGGCTTTGAAGGCTCAGGCAGAACAAGCAGAAAAGGAAAAGGAGCGGCAGAGACGGGAGCAAGAGAGAATGAGGTGAGAGGAACCTGTACTTTTAACCCATTCACCTGCAAGTAAGGAGCAAGCACATGCTTCATTGTGTTCATATAATTTTATGATCACAAGTGCTGTAATTTGGCATAGGTGTGCTAGGACTTGTTTTTGCTATGCCAACCTGCTGTTAGGTAGGTTGAAGTCAAGCTATAGCAGAAATCCTATACCCCCATTGTTTTGTATTTTCATGGTTAACAAGCTGCCCACAGTGCCTTCAAATCAGCATGTTATTCCTGGATGCTTTCCCAGATGCTAAGTAAAAGATGCAAAGAGTAGCCTATGGTTTTAATGGTACTTTTGGTCTTGGGCAGGAGTCGTGAAGAGGAGGATACTCTGGAGCAAGCTCGTCGAGTTCATGAAGAAGTCCGACGGCGCCAGGAACAGCCACCACAGCATCATCAACCACCACCACCACCACCACAGCAGCAGCAGCAGCAGCAACAGCAGCAGCAGCAGCAGGTGTCAGCAGCAGCCTCTGCTCCCCAAGCACAGAGCTCTCAGCCGCAGACTTCTCAGTCCATGCTGGACCAACAGAGAGAGATGCTCAGAAAACGAGAGCAGGAACGAAGACGCAGGGAGGCAGTAAGTGAGGGAGAAAGGGATTATTGGGGTTTGAATGAGGAGCTATTTCGACAACAGGCTAAACAACAGAGGCTCACTCTGCTGATATAATTTTTAATTTGCTCACTGCATGCCAGAGATCCTCAGTCTTTTTCACAGGATTCTTGCATTAAGCCTACAATCCCGTGTACATGTATCTATGTGTTAAGTCCCACTGAGTTGTGGAACTTCTGAGTAAAGTAAACATGTTTAGGGTTGTGACTTAAATCGGTAATTAAATTATGAAACAGAAAATGTTTGGATCCTTAAAAAAGATTGAAGAAAGTTGAATATTATTTCCTTTAGGTAAAGAAAACATTGTGAAACCGAATGCATAGCCCGGGGGGGGGGGTCCTAGAAATAGTTAATTTCCATATTCATTGACAAAGCTCTCAGATTTCCCTCTCTCTAAATTTCTACCTTTTTGTTTTCTCTGTTTCTTACTGACTTTCTTTTTAATATACCCTTTTCATGGAAGTTCCCATAGTCTGCATTCTACACGTGTACAGATACTGTCCACACATGGTCATTGCTTCATGTGCACATAATGCTTAGTCATGGTTTGTATTAATGGCTTCAACAAATGCTGAGTTATCTCACAGACAAACAAACATGTATTGTTTCTTGAAAGCTTGGTTTATTTTCTAAATGCCACTCTTGCCTTGTGCCTTTGTAGCTTGATGAGCATCTGGAGTGCAGTGGCCTAATGAACCAGAGCTAAGCAGAGTTGTTGGGTTTGGACATAACCCCTATCTGTAGTTAAAACAAGACATGTTCATAAGCCAATAACAACTTATAGTTTCACATTGTGGGTGGCATTACGTTTTTCTCAAGTAGACCCATTGAAATTAATAGGCCTAATTTAGCCATGTTAATTAATTTTAGTGAGTCTACTCAGAGTAAAACCTAGTTGAATACCACCTTGTGGTTTGGGTTTGTATATTCAAACTATAGATAGACTAACCAAACTATGGCTTGGTGTTATGTGTGAACCAGGCCACTGAGGTTTAATCAGATTTGTGTTCAGCACAAGGGGGACCTTTATTCCCCCTAACCTTTCATACACACAACTTGCTCTTCTTAGGGCCAAGCCATAGGTGTCTACTTTGAAGTTAAATTATACTTCCTTCTTGTCCCACTCTCACATCCTTCATTTTCTCTCTCCCCCCCCCCCCTCTCTCTCACACACACATTTCTCAGCATCATGTTCCCTGACACTGTCACTCTATCCTGTTTCTTTTGTAAGGCAGTGGTGTAATAGATGAAAATAGAGAAAAGAATGCTGTCATCTGCCTGAGCCCTTTTAATGTTGTCTGGTATGATTTCATTAGAGCTGGCCAAACATACTGTGCTAATCACTAGGCTTTCTGGAGTCGAGAACTCAGCCTGCCCCTTTATGGAAGAGACAGTGCGCCAGGCCAAGCAGGCCAGTGATTGCCACTGCCTGGTGGGTTCTGCAGCAGAAAGCCCCCTTTTCTACTGGATGGCTATCTGAATATAACCTTTCCTGCAAACCTGGATGACTGTTGCCTTCTCTCCTCTTTTCCAGATGGCAGCTACTATCGACATGAATTTCCAGAGTGATTTGTTGGCAATATTTGAAGAGAATCTTTTCTAATAGCGCCTGGTTTTCTTTGCCTGACTCCTTAATTTCCTGGCAAATCTTTGACTCTCCATAGTGTTGTTGGCGGCTGGGAGGAGAGCATTCCTGCAGCCTTTCTGCATGTGTGACAGATGCGGCCTCAGAAGGATCAGCAGAGTCTGCCTTACAATGTGACTTTCTTCCCCACCCCGCCTCACTGAAGAAAGAAAGACCAAGACAAGCCAACTCTGTACTAGGTTTGAGTCAGTGGACTGGGAAGGGTGCCCCTGATCACTTGATATTCTCTATGCCAAACTTACTTGCAGTATATCCAGGACTTAATGCTGTTCACCCCTTTTCTATTCTTAAGAGTTCTGAGTTACAGAATGTCTTTGACTCTACAATGCTGTGTGCTTGCAGCACAAGACACTCTGCATTGAGAGGCTGTGTACAAGAAGACATACAAGCTGTTCTGAGTCCTGTCATCACTGGCTTTGCCTTTAACTAAACTTCCCACAAGCCTGTAGCTGGGAGCCATTCTCTGTAAGTGTTCGCTTGTGAAAAAGGGAATAATTTAGCGGAGGTGTCAAGTGTACCTGGCGATTTGAGTGAGGTTTCTGTTTTTAGCATTGTGTGGAGGTCCAGGAATCTGAGCTAGACTACCAACCAAAGTCAGTTTCTTTCAATCTGTTTATTTTCCTCCAGACAAATTGGCACTGCTCAGCTCTTGAGTGGGTATTCTTGTCTCTTCATTATGGAATGGAGTGGGGAAAACATTAGCACCAGGGGTATCTCCCACCCTGTCAATAGTGTTTGACTGTGGCTGTATTGTATAGTGAATATAGTTGGCATATATTTGTTTGAGTTTTATTGGTGAGCCCACCAAACTCTGTAAAGACACTGCTTATATTTTGCTCAGTTCCAGACTTTTCATCTATATTTTTAACTGTAATACCAGAAAGATACATTTTGGGTTTTAAATGTCATGGAGTCTGTTAAATTAGTTTTTTATACAGCAAAGGAGCAGCTCCAAGGAGGGAGTGGGAGTGGACTTGGATCAGCAGGAAGGCCTGCTCCTCTTGCCTTCAGTTGAGTTCTCTCACACACTAGCAGTGATCGTTTTCCCAGCACCTTTAGTGGTTTTTTTCCATTTTACTCTTTGAATTGTTCCAAGTTTATGTGCCATAAATACCCACTATACAGTACAATACTGGTGTGTCAGTATTGGCCAATCTCTGGAGTAATTAATTGGTTTTACTTTAATACGGTGAATATGCATTTGGTCTGTACTGATCATGGAATAAACTCATCTCTTTTTTTTTTAAAGTTTGTGTCGTACTGACATTTCTTTTAAATCCTGCTTGTGGTGAAATTACTTAATGGGGTGAAGCTGCAAAAGGACAGCTTGCCCCCTCACTTGTCTTGCTCCAGCAAAGAAGGGAATTCTCCAGCCACAATTAGCAGGGTTTCTGTCTTGTCACAAACCTGGGAAAAGCTTTCCCTGGGAGCAATCCTAAAGCAACAGAATTCCATACAAACTGTAGGAAGACAAAGTATCAAGCAGTTGGTGCCTTCTCAGAAGAGACTTTCCCAGAAGGCATCTTACCCCATGGCTGGTTTCATGCTGTAGAACTAAACCAAAAGTTGGAGAAGACCATGCAGGGATTGCTCTCAGTTACTTCCTATTCCTGCAGTGGACAAATATTAGCAAATGTAAGATGTAGCTCTCAGCAACGAAAATTGGTCCACTTCAGTTGCAATGAGAAAGAGGCAAGGTTTGTCTGCTTATGGACAATGGTCCTCCAAGCCTTGGACAAGTCGCATGTTGTCAGTGAAATACTTTGTTTTAAATTTGACTGCCTGAAAAGTGCTTAGGTTTGGTGCATTTGGACTGGCTGCAGCTGACACCTTGAGGATCCAGTGAAAGGAGAGGAAGGAATAGATAGTTCAGCTTTCTGTACTCTTCCTCCAAACAAGTGTTCTCGTAGGTACTCCTGGCCCCAGAATTTGACAGTGTAGAGCTTGTGTTGATACCTCTCTTGACAAAATGTGACTGTTCTGACAGAAACTGTCCTGAGTCTGAGTCAGTGGGATTGGCCTATCGAACACTGTTATTCAGTATGCTTATTCCTGGCAGCTCGGGCCCTCCCTGGCTAGCTGCTGTAGAGGATGCTATCACTTTGTGTGAACACCTCAAACCAACCTCACTTCTGCACGTTCAGCCAAAGACATCCCTATTTTCCCATATGACAGAAGTTTTGAAAGACAGTTCGCATAATTTGCCATCATCTCTTCACTCATATGAGATGCATTGCCCAACTAGATTATAAATGGCCAAATGGGAGATAAAACTCAGCCTTGTATTATATAATATGTATGTTGTGAAGAGGGTGGTGTCCAAAATGACATAAGTATAGGTAGCTACTTATGCGGGGCTACCTCCATGTCTCCAGACCTGGAAAAGACTGTACTACCCTTACTCCTCATGTGATTTTCCATAGTGTATTGGGAGGAGTGGGAAAGGGGGTACCTAAGGTAGCTCTCAACTGCCTCTGATTAGTATTGCCCTTGCATCTTTCGGTCCTTTTCAGCATCAATCTCAGGTCTTTTTGCAACAGGTGTGTATTGTGGCCTGCTGCACAGCTCCAAGACCAGGCTATAGGCTGCCACTGTCAGATGGCATGGCAGACCGTGTGTCACCCATTCCCAGCCTAACTTTGGACTTGGCCTTTCAATGAGCAATTAAATCTCTATGCCCTTAGTTGTCAGAGGTGCATGGAGCAGTAGCCATGTACTGAAGGGAACAGACTGAATTTAGGGGCCAGTGATTCTTTGGTATTCTTATGAGCTGTTGGTCTTCACACTGAATTTTTACCTAAAGGTGCCTTTTTAACTCTACATCATTAGAAGATCTCCATGCTTTTCTGTGTAGAGTACCAGACAGTTGGGTACTTTGAGGGAGTGAAGGGGTGTCTAAATAAGAGATGCTCCCAAGGTAGCCTCTGTGAAGGCTATTTGAGTATTACCTTGCTGAAAGGATGTGCAAGTAGGTGTTGGTCAAGTTTTCTGCCACCACGAGTTGCTTAAAGCAAGCAAAAAGTTGTCTGTGTTCTTCTTCCTGGTAGTTGCCAGTCTTGAGAAGGCCAAGGGGGTGTTTGCACTTCCATCTCCAAGCCCAGCAGATCTGTATTAGGAATGGGCTAGACTTCTGGCCAATGATTGCCCTTAGCTTTAAAATGCAACTGTGTAGTCTGAAAGATGCTGGGTTTCTGAGGACTGTGCACTGGCCGGGGGGGGGGGGGTCACTGTATGCTTGGGAACGTGTAGCTGTTCATTTTTTGGACCAACATAAAGGTAGTCACAGTACGCTGGATTGTACACAAAACTAGCTTCCACCCTTTAACTGCTGACGTGTGAGCATTATTGCGAGATGTTTAATCTCTCTCACACGCAGATTTTTTTGTGAAGGTTTAATTGATGGATTAGCCCTTGGTTTTAAATTGTATCCCAGAAATTGTCAGGGAAAGGGGGCTCATATTACTGTGGCTACGGCTCAGAAGTAAGTAGAAAGAGCCCCTTGCATCCCCTCCTCTTCCCTGTGCCACTTGCGCATCCTATTTACTACAAGTTCATTAACTGGCCTTAATCTTCTCTTCTTGGCTCTTTTTGTGCAGATCTTTGATGGGGAAGTAGGAACTTTGGCTTCCCTTCGGAACGTTGTTCTGATCTTTTCATTTCCATTGCCAGTCCTTTCTCACAGTATTCCTTGCCCCCATGTCTCCCCCACCCCCACTTGCCCTTTTTACGAAGCACTTTGGATGATCATCTCCCTCCTTTAATTTTAAGCTCAGGGTTTTTGGGGTACTTTTAGTGCACATCCGCTGTAAGAGTTGATCACAGATGAGCTCACATCCACTGTAAGAGTTGGTCACACATGAGCTCATCACAATTGTACATAATAAAACCGCACCATACTGACAAAAATAAAGGCATAACAAAATGGAGATGCTGGAACTTCTACCAAGAGAGCACCCTCGGCTGTAAAATTTTAAAAATATATAATTTATATGTATGCAAAGAACAACACCCCTTGTATCTAGTCAGTAGTGAGGTTAGTCCTTTTTTAATGTTAACCCCTCTTTTTGCATTTGACATTTGCCAAACCTTGTCGGTAGTTGAGAGTTCCAAGTAGTGATAGAGTTTTTTAGATTGGTGGCTTACTCAGCTGTCTCGTTCTTCTTCCTCACTCTCCTCCCCTCCTTTCTATCTTTTGCAAACTTCTTGAAATGTTTACAGGCTTGCACCTATCTACTTTAATTTTTTTAAAGCTGTACTTGGTATTTTATTTTTACACATTTCTGAATGATGAACATAGGGTGATATCGTTAGTTGGGACATGATTTTTTTTTCTGCCAAAGGTATTTTTTTGCTATTCTTGTGTTTTATTTTTCTGTTTTTACAAAATGTTTGTGTTTATAATTTGTTTGTCATTCAGACTGAGACATATTTAATTTCCCTTTCTTCCCCCAACCCCATGTATGATTTTAACAATTACAGACATTAGATGTAGGAGTCTAGCCTAAATGATGTAATCTTGTTTATTTTTTCCCCTTCTTCAGTCTTGTACAAATGAATAAGAGAAATGTACAATCCCACTGTACTTAATGCACGGAACGCTTGGCAAATAATTATGTCAGTGAATTTGAAACTTGTATTAAACACTTTAGACATTTGTAGAAGGGAATTCATAGAATTTTCACTTATATACTAAAGGTTTTTTGTGCAGTTCTCATTGCAAAAAATAAACATTTGTACTGAAGTTATGAAGTACACTTTTTCTTTGATCTTTTGCTCTTGTACAGGAAGACTTGGCAAAGACTACACTGAATGTTGGGTCCCAGCTCATCAACCGGTTTCCCTCACAGTTCAAATTTCAGTTGCATGTTGTACAAGCAAGTCTGCCCCATACCAAATGTTGAAACTTCAGGACTGCAACTCATTAAAATAGGAGACCACAGTCAAAATCCAAAGCTGCCAGACAGTACTAAAAACACGATGTTTTGTTTATTTATTTATATTAAATTTGTATAGATCTCAGGACAGTTCACAGCATAAAAATACAAGATTATAGGACAAAATATATAATAAAAATAAGCAAAAAACCAAAACACCAGTAACCTCTGTTCCTCCTGCCCAACACATTTTAAAGGGTATAGGATGTATATTAGCCCAAGGCCTGGTTGAAGAGGAACATATTCACCTCTTCAGCCTCAAGCAACAGCAAAGGATCAAGAAGTACCCCCCCCCCCAAGCTACATACCTGCTCGTTCAGAGGGAGTGTAACCCCACCAACAGCAGACAATCTCCCATCCACCCAGTTTAAAGAACCGTTTCAGTCGTATCTGGATTGAACTGCAATTTGTTAGTTCTCATCCAGTTAATTACCAAGGCAAGACAACATTCCAGCACATCCACTGCCATACCTGTAGATGTAATGGAAAAGTAGATCTGAGTGTCATCAGCATATTGCTGACAACGTACTCCAAACTTCTGCATAACCTCACTCAGCAGTTTCATGTAAATGTTAAGCAGCATAGGAGGTAAAATCAAATCCTGAGGAACCCCACACTGAAGGCTCCATGGTGCCGAAAAACACACTCAAACATTATACTCCAGAAATGTCCATCCAAGTAGGACTGGGACCACTGCAAAACAGTGCCACCCACCCTTAATTTGGACAGTTGCTCCAGAAGGATACCATGGTTGATGGTATTTGAAAGCTGCTGAGAGGTTGAAGAAAATTAACGGGCACATTCCCATCTCCTGACAGAGATCCTCAAACTGGGCAACCAAAGCAGTGTCTGTGCCAAACTTGGGTCTAAACCCTGACTAAAATGGATCTAGAAAATCAGTTTCCTCCAAGAGCACCTGAATATGATGCGCAACCACTCACTCAAGAACCCTGCTCATGAAGGGAAAGTTAGCAACTGGCTGGTAGTTGTTAGATTTTCTGAATTGAAGGAGGGTTTCTTGAGGAGTGGTTTTACCACTGCCTCCTTCAAGCAGGCAGGGACCACCCCCTCTCACAAGGAGGCATTAATCACCTCCCTGCTAGTTTTCATCAGCCAAGAGGGGCAAAGGTCCAGAGGATGTTATAAGGTCAGCAGTGTGCCATAACCCCCATAATCTACCTGCCTCCTTGAGTGAATTGTGTCAGTCCTGCCTTTAAACAATATGATTTTGATTTTTTCTCTCTCTCTCATTTTATGCTAGTTTTAATGTATGTTATTTATTTATTTATTCATTTAGTCATTAATTCATTTGCTGTTGTTAATTCACTTTGAGTGAACTTTTATTAAAAAAAATACCAACCAGTAAGTTTATTATTATTATTTTATATAACCCATTATCCTACCTCCCCACCATAGCTGCTTACAACCAGTCCAAATAAAAAAGGTTTGCAACAATCCTGAAACAGCCTCGGACTCTGCCGAGTCTTCAGGAGAAGGAAGCCCTGCAATTGCAGAAGTTGCCATTGAGAGTGTGCACAGATGGTGATCTCAAGCAGGCTAGTATCACCAGCATCTTTAAGAGGCGTACACCATCAAAGGGCTTTGCAACCAAAACTAGCATCTTGAGTTGAATTGTATCCAGAAATCACTGAGGAGCAAGTGGAAATACTCAAAAGGGCTGTAACATTTTCCTTACAATCTGCCCCTGCCAGGACATACACTCCTGCATTCTGCTCAAAGTTTAAAACCCTAGAACAGCTGGTATTTTGGCAAAGATGAATTATCATGATGGGCACTCCATTGCTACAGAAATGATAAAAACAGTAGTGATGTGACAACCGTTTGAATCTGCTATGTGACTGATTACATCAAATATCAGAGCAATAGTAATAGGATTGCATGGCCAGAATATAAAGTGGGGATCAGTGTTGCTCAGTGTGCAGGTGCCTACAAAACCACTAGTAGAAGGAAGAACTGTAAAACATTCAAGTCTTTGTTCGTTATGATCTCCCCAATTCACAGTTTTAAAGGCTATTTTGATCAGATGACCCCTCTTTTAAGGGAAGCGTTACAAATTGGAAAAATCTCTGCTCTTAGTCCCACTTTACAGCAGACTGACTTAATCCAGTATACTTTTTACTACAAATAGTTTTGTATGTAGTACAGGCAGCAGCAGGCAATACTGGCAGCAGCTGCAGTGGAGTGCTATTCCCACTGCTGCCCGCTACTCCTAATTTCTCCACGATTCATGGAGACAGTTGGCGTTGCTGAGGGGGAAGAGCAAAGCACCACCCTGCCTTCCCCCTAGAAGGGAGAGGGTGTGGTTGCCTACCCTAGGTGAGCTTCTGCTGCAATTGCTGATTCCCCACTCCACCAGACCTTGCTTGTGAGGCAGAGTAAGTCCCAGTATGCCGATGAGCTTGCTTTTTATAGGTTTATGTATGAAAGCAGATGGGGTACCTCTCCTCAATTCTGGAAGGTGAACATACTTCAAAACTCTTCTGATGGGTGGGAAATTAAAGCTGACATTGGAACAAACACATGAGCTGATTTTCACACACACACACGATTAATACCAATTTTCACTATTATTACCATAGGGTACACACAATGATACAATTCTGTTCATAGTGGTGGAATGATCACACCTCATATAATCAAATTGGATATTGACAGGCTCCCTTACTAGAGGGTATTGTTAAATTTCTATAACACCCATTTGAAGATCACAGGGCAGTTTACAATATAAAACCACAGAAATGCATACCATAATAACAAACAAAACCAATAACCCCACACACATAGTTTAAGAGGCCATAGCTCGTTATTTATAACAGTATACAAGCGAGCACGTTATTATTCTTATCAGATGCACATCGGTATTGGTTTGCATATAGCGGTAGTAGTATACAGGGTTTCTTTTTCTAGAAAAAGGTGGTGGAACTTGCTGAGCATCCACCCAAATTTGTTGAGCTGAAAGGCTGCCAGAATGCGCCTAAGAGGTTCTGCTGAGTTCCGGCTTTAAAAAGCCCTGGTATTATATACCCATTCCTAGTAATGGCAAGCTCTGGAAACGTTCCCATGTCCCACAAGTAATTATTGCCAGCAAGTCTGCAATCCTTAATTGAGGATACATTCATTATAGCTGCTAATAACGCGAGTGACATGTTCTTAGCCACACTAGCAGCAATATGCATCTTAAGCCTATAGACAGCACATTTGTGTTCATCCGTGCACACCAAGGAAGGTATCAGCTGGCATGGAGGAAGTACAAGAGATATGTGGAATGTGGGGAGAAACACAGTTCAATGAGACAGCATGCTCAGTGGCCACAGAATGCTGTGTTTTAAGTTTGGAGATAAGAACACATGGAGGAATGATGGATAAGCGTACCCTGGAAGACAGCACTCCATACTGCAACATTTTGTTGCAGATATAATAAGCAAATTTGTTTTATTGTCCAAAGAGCTGGTTTGAATGGTGACACCCAGGACTATTCCTAGAGCTGCAAGTATCCCTAACACAACTGCGCAGTCTTGTGTTTCTTACCTGGTTTGCACTGGGAGCTTGAGTATTCTCCTGGGAAAACTGACATCTTGAAGCTGTCGTCTGAAGGGTGAAACAAATAGGTAAGGTCAGGCATATAAGCAGCAGGATGGCCTAGGCCTGCAACTTAACTTCTGAGCAGATGGATGTCTCAGTAATCAGGATTTTGACCATGTTTTATCAAATGTCTACTTTCTACAACATGTTGCAAGTATTTGAACAATTGTGATACCCCAGTGGCAAGCCCATGCAGAGCTTGTCTGAAGCCTGGGAAGTGTCTTGTTAGAATAAATTTATTAACTCAAACAAAAAAGCAGTCGGTCCATGGAGGCCCCCTCTACCACCAACTTAGTCCTCCAAGGCCCCAGGGCAAGTATACCTGGCTGCCCACCCACTTTTGCAGGAATATGCCACTGAAAGAGGGAGTCCCCATTTCACGACAAATTTCAGTCCCCAAGATTGCGTGGGAATAGCTCAGTAAGGGTTCACTTAATGCCACCCATTTAGTTGGATAATTATGGTGCGGTTGGTACCAATCATTGAAACAAATAGCTCTTATACCAGGGAGGTTGCAGTGGGTGAAACCCTGTGGTTTCTGATGGTATTGAGGCCAGAGCTAGATGTAAAACACTGGTTTCTGGCATGTGGAAGGGTGGAAATCAACTTTTAAAAGCTTTCTGTTCACCAATGATGTACAGCTGAAAGCACCTTGGGAAGGGAAAGCAATAACTCAGCTTTGTCCCTTGCTCTTTTTTTACAACAGGAAATCTGGGGAAGCAATGTGTGTTGGGGGGGGGGGAATAGCTTGAAAACATTCCTTTTTAAACAATAAGTTTTGTATTATTTTTCTCTTTAATATATTGTTAGTGCTGGCTCTTGGCGTTTTTTGCTTCTACTTTTAGAATTTTTAGAAATTCTAAAATATATGTGTGTGTGTGTATGAATTTTCATATTTCTCCAGAGTAAAATGGGTTTTTTGGACTACATGAATACCACATATCAGGATTCCAGTCTTCAGTTCATGGGCAATTTCACAACCTTCATGAGCCAGTGACGTCCACATCAACTTATCTAACAAGTGACACTATTTACATATGAGCTAAGCAGAGGATTCCGTTTCCTCCACCCATTTTAGCATGTGACGCTTAATGTGTCCTGAGAATGAGGATGTGCATCCTGATATTTTCACCAGCTATCATTGCTGATCTTAACTCTTGAAAAGCCCACAAGGACAGCATGACCATGACAGCACTCTGCTGCTGTTACCAAGGAACTAGAATTCAGAGGTAGACTCGAGGTAGCAGGTAGCTACCATGGCCTTGATAACCCTACCCTCCAGGAATTATCCCATTTTAAAGGTGTCTAAATTGGTGACTATCACCATTTCCTGTGGTAACAACTTCTGCATTTACTATGCATTGTGTGAAGAAGTACTTTTCAGTCTCCTATCATTTAACAGGTTAAATGAAGGATACACCTTCCCTATTGTCCCTTTCTCTACACCATGCATAATTTCATACACTTTATTATATTCCCCCTCCCCAGCTGCTTTCCCCCTACACTATGAAGTCCCAAATGAGTAGGACCAAGCATTTTACACCTATTGTAAAACACACAGCTAGTTGGGAATGAACGTTTTGTTTAATATCAAACTACATTTCTGTATTATGTTCTGTTACTAATAATATGCTTCGGCCCCAATCCACCTGTGGTGGTATGTGGGTGGTTACTTTTAACTCGCCCAGGTTGAATTCCTGTCTTTTCCTGTTTATATCCCAAAGTACACCTGTCAGGACGCACCTATGTTTGACGTGCTTTAATCTCCTTCACCATTAATTTTAATTATGTTTAAATGTTTTAATTGCTTTGTTTTTATCGGTAATTTTCATATTTATGGCAAACCGTTTGGGGGGTAGATCTGTTATATATATAAACAAAACTAAAACAAACTTGTTCAGTCTCTGGGCCCGGGAGAGCAAAAAAAAAAACACCCTTAAACTTGGATCTGCTCGGAGTCTTAACAACGGGGTCGGTTACTCCGCTCTATAGGAACGACCATGGGTCGGACTCGGGGTTGAGGTGGGGTTTGAACCATTGGCGTAGCCAGGGATTTTTTTGGGGGGGGGCAACAGGCTTTTGTTAGGTGGGGCAGAACCTCAGATCTGTATGGATTATGGGGGGCTTGGCTACGCCCATGGTTTGAACCCGAGTGGGGCCCTTCAGCTAAATGAAAGAAAAGGCCATTTGCGCGTCGGGCGGGGACGGGGTGCCACTTCCCCTCCTTGAATCCCTGCGAGGTTCCTGGGAGTTAAGCGAGACTTAACAGGTGGGGGTTTTATTGAGGAAAAAGAACTCGACCAATACCCGGCTCTCTCTTGCCAGCCACCATGCTAGAAACGGAGTCTCCTTCGGGCGAGGTCAGGGCCCTCTCGGCGGGCGCGGAGTCGAAGCGGCGCCCTGAGCTCCGTCAAGCAAGCGGGGACAACAACCGCCTCTCGCCCCCCGAGCGGCCTTTGCCCTCGTGGTCGCTCTGACGCGGCAGAGCTTTGCGCCCGACGCTACATTGAGGAGAGCGCGAGGCCCCGAGGCGTGAGGCGAGCAGCTCCTCCGCCTTCCCCGCCCTCGGCTGCAGAGCGTCTTCCCACCAGCGCATAGATAGCGGCCTTCGCAGTGGGGGAGGAGCTGGAGGGGCGGCTTTTTAAACGGAGGCAGGAGCAGGTTGAATTGCGAGGGCAGGAGCGGCAAGGTTGAGAGTGTGGGAGATCGATGGGGGAGCAGGCAGAGCTACTTACGGGGCTCACCTTTTCGGGGAGCTGAATTCGAGGCACCGTCTACCAAAGGATTGTTTGACGCCAGAATTTGAGTGGCTTTCCTCACTGATTGCAGCAGGTAGGAAAAGTGGCAATACGGGTTAGGATTAGCACTTTTCTGACTGGCAGGAGGAATTGCATGGACTCCGCCACCTGAGTCAGCGGGGCGATAATCGGACGTGGGTTTGGGGAAGATTGCCGACGGGAGACTTTCTGTGGAATTTCGGCCTCCTAGCCTTTGGCCTCAAGGCAGGACTCCGTAACAAGCCTGGCAGGAAGATCTTCCTATCTTATTCAGCCTCGCTGGAAGGAGGCCCGGTCGTTAACTACGTCTACTCAGAAGGAAGTCCTATTGATTTCACTTGGGTTGATTTCATTTAATGGGGTTAGGATCGCATGCTTAGTGCACTTGGTTTGAGTTTGTTGTTGATTCCCACCCCCCTCCCTGCTATGGTACCTGTAGCTTTTGTGCGAAATTCTGCCCTGCTCATTGTAGCTCACAGAAACTGGGAGCTGCCGCAGCATCCCGGGAGAGAATTACCATCTTGTTGCTGCGAAGGGAAGAACTTGATTTCTAAACATCATCCTAGTGATGTCTGCCTAGGCTTCCTGTACCCTCATTGAAACTAGAATACTGTTTTGTTAGTTACTTAAACTGCTACAGGTCATGTGTGTGTTTGTGTGTGTGGCCTAAAGGCCTTCTCAATAGTATCTAAAAGAACTACCTTATGCCAAGCATTGAACCTGAGACCCTTGACATACAAAGCATGTTCTCTACCCCTGAGCTGTGGCCTCTCTCTTGCAGCACCAGACAGCAGGAGGAGATGGCATCTCTCTCGCATTTCTTACTGATCCCCACACGCCTGATGCTGAAGGTCTTTAATGTTATGTCCCGGCTGTCTATGTATAGTGCCGCTTTCCTTGCTGCTGTCTTCTACTGTTGGTGGGCCCTATGGCAGGTGGTGTCTAGGGGCCCTTTCCAGGTGCTCCGCAAGAAGAGGCGGGCGACTCCACCAAGATGCCTCACTGATGCCTCGCATGGGGAGCACAGCTTTGTGACGCTAAAAGTGAGTACAGTGGCAGGAAAGTGGAGGGGGGGAGGCCATAGTCAGGTGGTCACAGACAGCAGCTGAAGCAGGAGGTGAAGGCAGGATTCTGGGCTGCTTGTGTATTTGATAGACTGGGAGTAACATAGGAAACAGCCTATTGCCAGGACAAAATATTTGTCCCTCTAGCATGATATTTTCAATGGTGACAGACAGCTGTTCTTCAAAGTCTTAAGGGCAAAGAGTCTTTCTTATCAGCTGCCTCTTAACAGAAGATGTCACAGATTGTGAACCTCTCACTCTATGCATGCAAAACTCTTAGTTCTTGTCTGTGTCTGTGTTTAACTGTCCTATTTCTCTGTCCTCTGGGGGCTCAAGAACTCAGGGCTGCGTCTTCACTATGTTGCTGCTGGCGAGGAAGGAGCCCAGCTGATGCTTTTCTTGCATGGATTTCCCCAGAACTGGTAAGTGTCGCTATGCTGTGTGGTAGTTGGAAGAAGTGCAATGCCTGGAGCTGATATCAATTTACTGCAGGTAAATTCCTGCTCGTGCAGGAAGTCAGCTCACAGATCTGTCAGTCAATGTGTTAGAGGAGTTTACTGTAAAGTTAAGGAGAAGGTATTGAACAGGAGGATTAACTTCCCTAAGGAAATGACCTAGAGGAGATGATGTTACTCAACTACATGCTATCAAGCTTCTACAGTGGTGCCTCGCTTAACGAATGCCCTGCTTAATGAAATTTCCGCTTAACGAAAGGATTTTTCGAGCGGAGGTTGCCTCGCTAGACGAATTCGTTTTATGAAAAAATCGTCTAGCGAATCGCGGTTTCCCATAGGAATGCATTGAAATTCAATTAATGTGTTCCTATGGGCAAAAAATAAAAAAAATCAATGCATTCCTATGGGATTCACTAGACGAATTTTTCGTTATAAGAAAAGACCCGTGGAACGAATTAAATTCGTCTAGCGAGGCACCACTGTATATTGCACAGTGAATGACCATCAGGTGTTCACCATTAGTATTGCTATTATTATTATATATTTGCTTATACCATGCCTTTTTTCCCTGATAAGACTAAAGGTGGCTTTCGGATTAAAAACAAAAATAGCTAAAAATATAGAAAAAAATATCATTAAAAACAATTAAATCTTAATAGAATTAAAACTGTATACAGATATAAGATCTATTTAAAGCATACAAATAAGTACAATAAAAACACCGGTCTTTTCATTAAAAGCAGTCAATTCCCAAAAGCCTGTTGGAACAGAAGAACAACAAGGGGGGGAGTCATTATTCAAAACATATATATACAAAAAATTGAGAGGCAAAAACTATAACAGCTGTAGAGCAAGGAAGCCCTCCTCTCTACTTAATCCCATTGTAATTTGGCTGTATTTCAACAGGTTTGCATGGCGCCATCAATTGCAGGAGTTTAAGCGGGCATTTAAGGTGGTGGCCCTTGATTTGCGGGGCTATGGCTTTTCCGATGCACCAGCTGGTTCTGAGCACTATCAGAGGGAAACTCTGCTGGCAGATGTACATGGTGTCATTGACGCTCTGAGCCCCAGCGAGAAGAATGGTGAGAGTGAAAATGGTTGTTTTGGAGGAAGGGTCTGGTTTGCCTGGCTACTGGCAATGGGAAGAGAGTGTCATGCATTCAACCTATTTAAGCTTTCAAGTGTTACATGGATGCTTAATGGGGCTTCCTGGAAATGAATCAGTGTTTGGGTTGGGGAATTGTCAAACAATTGTCCACATTGTCCCTGTTCTGATGCCTTCTGTTTGTCTTTTAGAGATTTCTAAGTGCATCCTGGTGGGGCATGACTGGGGTGGATCCATAGCTTCTGAGTTTGCTGCCTGTTACCCCAATTTGGTGGAGAAGCTTATTATTATGAATGCTGTTCAACCACATGTTTTAGCAGGTGAGGCTTGTGCTATCGGGATTTGGTACTCACTACGATTGTGTGCACCTTTTGGCATTCACTAATTCTAAGCAGGATTGTAAAAGGGAGAGAGGAGCCTGAATCTGCCGGGGACTAGTCCCTGCTGCACAGTTAAATGGTCACTGTGACTGCATTGCCCTTAGGATGCAGAACTTGCATAAGCCATCACTGTTACACTACAGCTCTTTTCAGAGGAAGAGGAAGGGAGGTTGTCTGATCTATCCAAGTGCCACACACCAACACAGCTTATGATTAGATGGAAGTCTTGTACCAGGAGTACATTAAAAATACACAGTCACCAAGCTTCTCCCCCCCCCCCACTGCTTGGACTGCAAGTTGATTCAGATGTTAGAGGGGAAATAGATGAGAGCAACCCCAGTTGAGCCCTCTACTTTATTTGAAGATAGTTTTCTGGTTGTGGTGATTTTGTTTTGTTTTTTTTATAAAGTATTTTTATTTCAGTTATGCATAAAATAGATGCAAAAGCAAAAAAAAAAAACCAACAACAGCAAAGGGCCATATATTGATTCTCTTGATGAGTAGTTCTGGTGATACTTAATGTGTGGCAGGGCACCTTATTTTCCCTTCCACCTTGCAGAATATTTTTCACAATATCCCACCCAGCTGCTGCGATCCAACTACATGTTCCTGTTCCAGCTGCCAAAGCTGCCAGAGCTCCTGTGGTCCTTAGATGACTTCTATGTGAGTGCAGGGTGGGGAGTTTGCCTCACCATTCATGCCGTCTTGCATTAGGAATGTAAATACAGCAAATCTCTTTTTCCAAGCTGTCTGTGTAACTTTGTGAAGCCAAAGCATTTTATTCTCTGCTGGTGACTGTTCATTCTCTTCGCTCAATGCTGAACTACAAATCTAAAATGTGTTTTCATGGGCATATCCCAAACCCTTCTGCCAGGCTGCTTTCAGCTCTGCATGAAGGGTGATTCTCTCTGCTTTGGTTTGTAAGAAGCATAACCCTGTCTCTTCTACCCCCTCCACCACAGCCTCACTCCATATAGAGTGCCTCGTGTTTAAACTTGTACGTTTTGGCTCCCAAATGCCAAAAACCCGGAAGTAAGTGTTCCAGTTTTCAAACGTTCTTTGGAACTTGAACTTCCAACATGGCTTCTGCAGCTTCCGATTGAGTGCAGGAAGCTCCTGCAGCCAATCGGAAGCCACGCCTTGGTTTCGAATGTTTTCAGAAGTCAAACGGACTTCTGGAATGGATTACATTCAAGAACCAAGATACAACTGTATTTACGCTAAACAAGGGGCCATCATAACCTATTCAGACATTGCATACTATGAACAAGTGGGATATGTGAGCAGGCACAAGTACATTTGCTTTGCCACGCTCTCTGGATTATTTGGAGGGTGACAATCTCTGACAAGGAGGCTGCTCTTTATGTAGGCTCCTCTTGTGATGTAGAGTCCTGGGAAATCTACATTGCATGGGAGGCCTACCTGAGTCAAGTGGAAAAGTCTCCCTGCTGCAGATGGTTACCCTCCAGCTTGTGACATAGGATGGAGCTAGTGCATTTGTCTTCACTCGTGTGAATAGGGCAGGTGATCAGTAGCAGATTACCTTTGTGTGGATAGTGGAGGCAGGCAGGCTGGGGAAATCTTTAAATACTACGGTACTAAGCTGATCTATCAGGCAAAGACATATGGGCAGGGGCAGTTTTTTGTTTTTAAAAGGAAGCAACACTGCTTACTCCATTGCCCTGCCCAAGGTGGTTTAAGCAAATATTTTTACAAATCTTTCTAGTGTCATGAGCTGCCTCTGGCTTATTGAGGAGACTGTATTGTACAGGATGAGGAGGTGTGCATTTAATTAGCCTCTACATGCTGCTGTGTCTTTTTCTCTACAGCTAATAAAGTCTGTTATGACTAGCAAGAAGACTGGGGACCAGAATCATTTGACAGAGGAGGAGTTGGAGGCTTATCTGTATGGCCTTTCGAAGGACAGAGGTCTAGAACCACCCATGAATTACTACAGGAACATGTCCACGTGAGAGCCCATATTTTCCCAGCTTTGAATAATGGGTGGGATCGGCATTTTTTTCGCAGAGGAAGGAACTGCTTGGCAGCAGTAGCCTTCTGATCCTAATATTTGTTGGATCATGTGGTGCTGAGGGGCAAAACACTCTTCCTCCTCCACAAATCTGTATTTAAATTTCAGAAAAGGGGATGAGAAAATCCTGTGACCATTCTGAGATACTTTAATTTCTAAAAGAATGTTCATTTATAGAATTGTAGCTAAGGTGTGGGTGTGCTGCCTTTCCAGATTTATGTCATGGCTGCAGTGCATGAGCCTCCCTAGGATAGAAAATGACACAACTCTGATAAGTGGCACAAAATGGTGAACTGATTTCTGTCCAATGCCAATTTGCAGATTTCTTTTCTGTGTATCTTCTCCTACAGTTGGGTTCGTGCAAAGCGCAAGGATATTGTGGTGCCCACCCTGCTGATCTGGGGAGAAAATGATGTATTCTTGGAACAAGGGCTTATCGTACCTATGGAGCAGAATGTGTGCAAGAACATCAAGGTGCAGCGCATCCCTGAAGCTGGCCACTGGGTCAGTGAGGAGCAACCTAAAAAAGTCAATCAACTGATGTGGGCTTTCCTCCTTCAGAGAGACTGAGACGGAAAAAGGGAGTGACTCCTCTGTGCACTACAAGCATCCCTACCACCCAGCATGCTGGAAATTACAAGAACAGCCATTTGACCTGACACTGGAGATCTGGTCCTTCTCTGTGTCCGGTGGAATGTTTCTACCCTATATTGGAACATGAGTCCCAGGCAGCTTTTAACTGGTTTTGCTACAAATCTGTGTTCCTTTGCACTACAATAAAAAGGATTTGCTTCAGGGTTTCTGATACAGGCTTCCTGATGGTGAAACTGCACAGCTGTTGCATTCAGCAGGTCTTCCAGCTGTAGTATACTGGCATTAATACTCACAGAAGAGCACAGCTTTTCCTTCTATATTGCTTTTTGTTGAGTGTGCCTTACACAGCAGAATCCGGAGCTAAGCTATGCTCCCTGTTGCTGTTTCACACCCATTTTCACTGGCATCTTACTACCTTGGCAAACTACACAGGAAAGCGACCCTTGGCATGGATCACATTGAAATAAACATTTTCAGCCTTCTTACTTCACTGTCTACCTGGAATGAGTTAATGACACATTAGGAGGAAGCTGCTTCTTAACGTGATATTACCTGGGAACATGACTATCCCTGAGAACATCCTGGTAACACGTAGGACAATTAGTTGAATGTCTTAGGCTTGAATTAATCCACTGCTCTTGCCAAAGAGAGGGTGCAGTGACTGATCTCATGGTGTGTGCCTCATCCCGCATGCATGGTGGACTGGAGAAATGACAAGAAGACCATCAGTGGGTGTGTACATATGTGCAAAAGGAACATATATAGGTGACTTATAGGAACACAGTTGGGTGGAAGCTTCACATCTGCCAGGATTAAAGCTAGTCATTGCTCTGGGAGAGAATGTCTGCCCATGAAGCAGCCCCCATAATAAAGAGGAGTTTTGATACTACAGGTATTGTTCTCCAGTGTTGTGGACCTGATGCTCCAAATGGTGGGAGTCTGAAATTGGTACAAAGCAGATGTGCCCTTTGGGCATATTCTCTAGAATTGCAAGCTAAAGGTACAAGAGCTTCTAGTGTGAATTGTGCCGCCAGCTATGCTGCTGCTGTGCGGAGGCAGGAATTGAGTCAGGGATGGAGTGCCAGTTCCTAATACTACTATGGGCCAAATTACCTGTGACGTTTTGTGTTTAAACAAGTGTGCCTGACTAGCCTATTTTTATTTTGGAGGGAAAGCAGCCACAAGGCCCTAATCTGTAATGTGCTTCCAATTCAGATAAGTTGCCAGGACTGGTTTTCTGCTGAACATTATTCCCGCCAAGCTGCTTTGTGCCCTTGAAAGTTGCATGTAGTTTTGACCCTCGGCAGACATCTGATAGTTCAGAAGTACCAAGATCTGGGGGCCAGGTTAGGCTCAAGGCAACCTGCTGCCAAAGCACAATCAGCAAATGCTAGCGGATAAGGAAGACCAAGTTTCAAGAAGTCTTAACAGGCTGTCTTGTTTGACCTTCAGCTTTCTGTAACTGGGGTTTATGGTGGCATTCATTTGCTGTGGTTAATTCCGCATATTATCAAATAATGTTATGGTCTAGGACAGTGATGGGCAACCTTTTGAGCTTGGTGTGTCAAAATTCGCCAAAAAACCCGAGCATAACTCGGGTGGTGTGTCACTTCGAGAAAAAAAACCATAATTTCATGATATTTATAGTTTAAATAACAAAAATGTATAATTGTAATATATAACTGTATTTAATAAACCAAAACCTAATTATTTAACCAAACCAAAAACCCCTTATTTATCACAAAGTGCCCAGAGTTGTTGAGCTTTTTGGGGGGGAGCTGCTGACCAAAGTTTTGGAGGTTTTTGGGGGGGTGCAAAAGTTGCTTTGGTTTTTTTTTGGGGGGGTGCCCCAAAGCTGCTGCGCTTTTGGGGGGGGAAAGAGAACAGAAACAAATGACGAATAATACCTTCGCTGGAACGCAGCACCAACATAGTCTGCCAAAGTGCCAAAAAATCTAGCACAGAACGGGTTAAAAAATGAACGCTGTTACACCCAATCTTCGTCTGCCAAAGCGCCAGAAAAAATAGCACAGAAAGGATTAAAAAAACCAATCTCTGGCTACCAGCAACAACAACAAAAAAGGATCCAGGTTTTAACAGCGGAGACAAGCTGTAGCGTGAGGCGGAGCGGGAGAACAAATGGGGGGGGGAACAACAACAACAGCGCAAATGGGTGGATGGGGCGCATGCCAGCAGTGAGGGCTCTGCGTGTCACGTCTGACACACGTGTCATTGGTTCGCCATCACTGGTCTAGGATCATCATTGTATAGTTCCCACTGTATACTGAAGAAACAACTGCAATGTTCTTGTATCGACCTCTCTGCCACCCTGGGCTCCTTTGGAGAAAGGGTGGAATATAAATGTGTAACTTAAATGTATAAGAAAATAAATATATAAATAAAATAAACAAAACATGAGGCAGAATGGCGCTAATGTTAACACACGGTTTAAAATGTAGAGCAGAGCATTTTTGCTTCAGCTTAGGGTACAATGTATTAGCAAATATGAAACTCCTGCTATTTTCCATTCCAGAATCACTATTTTCTGCCAGGCATGTGATCAGAGGTGCTTATGAATCATCTGCAGTGAAGCTAGGAGGCAAGTGGTTGCTTCAAGTGAGCACATGTGTGTGTGTCTAAACCTGGAACATGTAAAGTTAAATGTGAATAAGAGGAGTTCTTGATTACCCTTTTTCCCAGACAAGCTTTTTAATTTTCTATACCAGGTAATTATTTTTTAAATGGGGGAGCATTCAATTTAAGAACCATATATATCGGGCCTTGGAATCTTGATGAAAATATTGCTGTTTTGCAGCTCCACCACCAAAATCTCCTACCTCCTTTGTGGAAATCTGTAAGGGCAGCATTGAGGAAGGGGCAGTTAAGGTCGGTAGGACACAAGGCTGGTTAAGTTACTGTAGCATTAGAATCAGAGGAAATCCCAACATGCTTCTACCCCTCTCTGGCATTAAAAATACAATGAGAATAAAGTAACAAAACATTTGCTTCCCCTCTCATGACACTCAAATCACACTGCCTGTCATTATTACTGGATCTCCTTGTGTACCAGTTCACACTTGCCCATGATCCGTATCTTACACATATATTTACAGAAAAACCAATAATGGGGAAAGAGCAATATCATCTTTTGGAATCTTTAGTGGAAGCTGTTGTGAGGCACAGGCTTTCTTGCAATGGACCTGATTATCCAGCTTAAGTTTGGGGGAAATTGAAAACAACAACAACAAAAATAGCATAGTTCACTTGGGGAAACTAGCAATAACCACACCAATGCTACAATCAGAGTATGTATGAACAAAATACATTAAGGCCCACGACAGCAACTGCTGGCAAAGTTATACAGTGCATGCTTGGTTTCACTCTGAAGCTAGAATGCAATCAGTACAGTACTGTACTTTAATGTTTGCAGGGGGAGCCACCTTGTGGATTCTGTGTGCAACACCTATTCCTTTAGTTCTGAAAGTGACATTACAGCGAATGGAGAAAATTAAAAGTTCCCAGGTAGGGAGAGGGGAATGATCAGGGCCTCATGTCATTTTGCCTTCAGAAAGGGGTGGTGGTGCTAGTGGGACAGGGAAAAGCACAAAAGGTTCCCAAGAGTAGAGCAGCTCAGTTGATGCCCCTTCCAACTTGACCCTCTAGGTACTTGCTTGGCGTGCCATAATTGAAAGTCCCATGGGGAGAAGTGATTGAAGAGGGAGAAGAAGAAGCGGATGGTGAAGGAAGCAAAAAAGATAACAGAAATAAAAAAAGACTAGAGGAGTCCTCTGTACAGATATCACTTCCTTAGCAGAGGGAACATGACTGAGGTGTGGCACAGTGAGTAGAGCAAAGGTCACAAATGTCTTTTGGCCCATGGGCACATTCTGAATTTTGAGACCGAGTGCTGTGGGGCACCAGTCAGAAAAAGAGTGCCATGGAGGCATGGCATAACACAAAGCTAGAGAAAAAATCATTTATTTATTACATTTATATCCTATCTCTCTTCTAAGGAACTCAAAGGCATGGTGAAGCTTACCCAGTACAGTGGTACCTCTAGTTAAGAACTTATTTCGTTCTGGAGGTCCGTTCTTAACCTGAAACTGTTAACCTGAGACACCACTTTAGCTAATGGGACCTCCTGCTGCTGCCGCGTCACTGGAGCACGATTTCTGTTCTCATCCTGAAGCAAAGTTCTTAACCCGAGGTACTATTTCTGGGTTAACGGAGTCTGTAACCTGAAGCGTTTGTAACCTGAAGTGTTTGTAACCCAAGGTACCACTGTATTGTTATTTACATTTGAAAAAGACAACCTGCTGAGTTTTTGCCTGCTATATAGTTGTTAAAATAAAACAAATCCCTGTACCCCAACCCCAGTACCAACCCTAAACCAAAGCCTAGGCTGCCATCCTTTGCCCACTTAGGCCAACAGGGTCTTCTTCTGTTCACTTATCACCATTTTTAAGTGCACCACCAGACCACCTTGCCCATTGTATCCCCACCAAGCGCCTCAGCTTCCAAAGTACCGTAATCTCAGTTGTCTTGCAGTTTGCCTGCTGGAAATCTCAGCTAGCATACAGCTTAGAGAAGAAAGTTTTGTAGTTTTGCTGAAGCAAAAGTTTGAAGAAAGCTGTAGTTTTGTGTTCTTATGTTCTGTTACCAATAAAATACTCCGGTACCAATTCAGCTGTAGAGGTAGGCGGCTGTGACCACCGCCCACTATACCTTTAAAGCACATTCAAAGTGCATCATTTCCCTCAAAGCATTCTGGGTACTGTAGTTTACTCAATCCAGACACAATTCCCAGCAGCCCTTAACAAACTACAGTGCCCAGAATTCTTTCAGGTGAGAGGCAAAGAATGTGTTTCAAAGGTACCTACCCGAAAAGCGGGCTGTTCCCTTGCCTGATCATGAACAGTTCAAAGAGACTCTGATGATCTGGTGCGTGAATACGTGGGGTGGTGAGCATAGCTCTGCAGCCGAGTTAAAAGATACGGTCATTTATGTGTCAGGGGCAGGGGCATTCTCGCCTTCCTCTGACTGTCCGAGGTTTCCAAAAGCCAAAGCGGTCGTAAGCTGACCATGGTGCGGAGAGGAGTTCGAAGCTTCCGGCTCTCTTGGCACGAGACTCTTAATCTCAAGGCTGTGAGTTCGAGCCCCACATTGGGCAAAATATTCCTGCGTGGCGGGGTGTGTGTGTGGACTAGATGACCCTCGTGACCCCTTCCAGCTCTATGATTCTTGCCGACGTGCCTGACTTGTAGGAGGCGGGGTCTCCTTTGGGTGAGATCCGGCCCTTCGACCGGGCCCTCCAGGCCTGGCTCCCTGGGCGTTCGCTCTCTCGACGGGCCCTCGAGAGCAAGCCGGGGGGGGGGGGAAAGCAGCTGTGGACGAGAGCCGCCCCCGTCCCCTGAGGGGGCTCAGCGCAGGCAGCTCGTCCCTCCGCCGGAGAGAGGCCTGGTCGACCGAAACCCGTTCGCCCTCCTGGTCGCTTCGACGGGGTGGAGTTCTCCGCCCGACGCAGCCGCGGAAAGAGCGGGAGGCCCCGAGAGGCGGGGAAGGAAGCGCTGCTGCTCCCTCGCCTTGCCGCCGCCGCTTCTTCCCTTGGATGGAGGGGCGGCGCTGCCTTTATAAAACGAAAGCCGGAGCGAGTGGGTCGCGGGAGCAGGGGGAGATTGAACGCGCCCGGGCGGCGTCGAGTGACTCCCCGCTCCTTGAGGTACCGGCCACCGAGAGAGTGAGTTTCGGTTGCCCGCACGCCACTATCTACACTACACTCAGCTTGGGAGCCCCACCGATATATCCGAAGGCAGCCAGGAACGCCAAGAACCCAGCCGTGTTAGCAGAGGAGCACCCCCGCTTGGGTTTGCTGGATACCGAGAGTTTGCTCGTTTGAGTTCCTATGGACACGCGTCGTGCCTCCTGTGGCAGGACTCCCGTTTGTAACGCGGCGGCTGGGTCCGAGTTTCTGGTCTTCTGAGAAAGGACTTGCAACCGGTAACGTCGCGGCAGATCCCGAAGTGCAGGGTCCTCATAACAGCCACGCCCCTTCTAAAATTATACAGTAACTAAAAAAATTATACAAGAATCATTATTAGGGTGCGTTGTAACAATGAATGTAGATCCCAACGTGTTGCCTTTCAGCTAGATCTTCTGTTTTAGGTATGTGCACATACATAGGCAAATGTTTTGGAGTGCAGTTTAAAGTGGGTTCAGTGTACCCCATGTGTGCATAATTGTCACATTTGCACAATGTTGTCCTCATCCAAGTGGCAACCTGCACTCCCCCCCCTTTAGTTCAGATTTGTCCATTCTGTGGATAGTGCAGTAAGTGTGGGGATCTAACATAGACCTGTATGATCCCAGCCATAGGTGTACTGAAGCACATTGTGTGGGCATTTTTTAAAAGGTGTGTGGTAACTTTTGCTGGGTGCCATCTATCATAGCGCCCTCCCTTCAATTACTGTAGTGAGAGGTGCTTATTGGTGGGCTGCTGGCGGGGCTGTTTGGGAACACACTTCTTTTTTACATTTTTCCTACTGTGTTTTGTGCAAGTCTGGTACAGTATATCCGAATGCTTGTATCTAAAAATAAACAAATACTTGCATGTATGCCCACAATGGACCTCAGGTTTCCACAGCTCAGGGAAGGAGGGTAGGGAAGTATTAATTAAGAGGAGGGGACAACAACAAACAGTGCAAATATACAGTGGTACCTCGGTTTACAAACACAATTGGTTCTGGAAGTCTGTACTTAACCTGAAGCGTACTTAACCTGAAGCGAACTTTCCCATTGAAAGTAATGGAAAGTGGATTAATCCGTTCCAGACGGGTCCGCGGAGTACTCAACCTGAAGCGTACTTAACCCGAAGTATTAGTGAAATTGGTTCCGGAAGTCCGTACTTAACCTGAAGCGTACTTAACCTGAAGCAAACTTTCCAATTGAAAGTAATGGAAAGTGGATTAATCCATTCCAGCCAGGTCCGTGGAGTACTTAAACTGAAAATACTCAAACCGAGGCGTACTTAAACCGAGGTATGACTGTATTCCATCAAGCACTGCCCACTAGTGGTGATGGTAAATGCTCCGCTGGAGTTCACTTAAAAGTGCTCTTGTATAGACGAAAATGCACAGGTAAAAAATAGGATCTGTGCATTCCATGCATGCATTAACACTCTGGTGTATCCTCAGCCTTAGAGCAAGTCAGAGCACATTGGTTTATCTGCCTCAGGACTGACTACAGCAGCAAGAAACCTTTCTTAGGCTGCATAACAGTGGTGTGTATAGAAGAGGGAAAAGGTTGCATTCTAACCATGCAAAAGTATAAAGTTTCTACAGACAATTCTACACACTAAGAAAAGTGGCAGTGGCCCAGGAAAGTCTCACAGGGCTTTTGCCCAATGGAGCTGAGGTTCCCCACCCCTGATCTCCATTAACTAGAAGCAGCTCTTGGGCAGGGTTCTTGTCCAGCTGTACTTGTAAATGCCAGGCATTCAATTTGGGATGCAAAGCATGTTCTCTTACTTCTGAACTGCAGCCTCTCTCTTGCAGCCCTGAACAACAGGAGGGGATGGCCTCTCTCTATCGCCTCTTACTGGTCCCCACACGCCTGATGCTGAAGGTCTCTAATGCCGTGTCCTGGCTGGTTGTGTATAATGCCTCTTGCCTTGCTGCTGCCTTCTACTGTTGGTGGGCCCTATTGCTGGTGGTGTCTAGGGGCCCTTTCCAGGTGCTCCGCAAAAAGAAGCGGGAGACTCCACCAAGATGCCTCACTGATGCCTCGCATGGGGAGCACGGCTTTGTGACACTAAAAGTGAGTATAGTGGAGGGGAAGGGGGAGGCTTCCAGCCATAGTCAGGTGCTCACAGACAGCTGCTGAAGGCAGGATCCTGGTCATGTATTTTACAGGTTGGGAGGAACATAGGAAGCTGCTTATTACCAAGTCAAACTATTTGTCCCTCTACCCTGATCTTTTCAAAGGTGACTGGTAGCTGCTCTTCAAAGTCTTCGGTGCAAAGTGTCTTTCCCCTCAGCTGCCTCTTAACAGGAGATGTCACAGATTGTGAACCTGTCACTATCACTGAGCTCTTGTCTGTGTCTGTGTGTAACTTTCCTATTTCTCTGTCTTTTGGGGTATCAAGAATTCAGGGCTGCGTCTCCATTATGTTGCTGCTGGCAAGGAAGGAGCTCAGCTTATGCTTTTCTTGCATGGATTTCCCCAGAATTGGTAAGTGTCACTGTGCTGTGTGGCAGTAGGAAGAAGTGCAGTACCTGGAGCTGATGTCAGTTTACTCGAAGTGTGGTTCATGCAGGAAGTGATAGGGCACAGATCTGTCAGCCAATGTGTCACGTGATACCTTTCTGGCCAGCAAATTCCTGCAAAATTGGGGCAAAGGTCTTGGACAGAAATATTAACTTCCCGAAGGGAGGGACTTGATTGCTGCTTTCCTCTCATGGTGAATGACCATAAGGCCTTCATCATTAAATTGTAATTAATACAACTTTTTTTAGTGTTGACCTTATGCTACATAGAATCAGAAGTAATATGACTTACAGGAGACTTACAGTTTTAACAAGTGAAGAACAAATGTAAAAGAGGTCATGATAAATTAAGCAAAAGCTTGGTGAGGGTTTCTTGATTTTTAGAGGGTGAGGAAGCAAAAGGAGGCAAATAGTTATATTTAATTGAAATACCTTTAAATTGTCTTTCATCTAAAGATCCTAGGGTAGTGTACAATAAGCATTAATAAAATCATTTGTACACAATATAGAAATACAGTTCAAACCAGCAACCTTTGTAACAAATAATAAACAAACCGAGCAGCAAAAACTGTAGAAGTTACAGAGCAGGACTAAAGCAACACAACAAAAGTAGGCACCGATGTCCTAGAATTTTCAGGTAGGGAAGCCCTCTCTCTACTTATCCCTTTATGGTTTGGATGTATTTCAACAGGTTTGCATGGCGCCATCAATTGCAGGAATTTAAGTGGGCCTATAAGGTGGTGGCCCTCGATTTGCGGGGCTATGGCTTTTCCGACGCACCAGCTGGTTGTGAGCACTATCAGAGGGATTCTCTACTGGCAGATGTACGTGGTGTCATTGAAGCTCTGAGCCCCAATAAGAAGAATGGTAAGAGTGGAAATGGTTGTTTTGGAGGAAGGGTCTGGCTTGCCATAGCAATGGGAGGAGAATGCCCTCTGCTCAGTCTTGCTAAGCTTTCAGAAGTGTTGCATGGGTGCTGAATGGAGCATTGTGGGGATGAACTGGTGTGTGAGTTTCGGAAAGTATCTAGCAGGCTTGTAGCTTCTCATAGGCAGATACTTACTCGTCTATGATTGGTTGTGTCTAACTCAAAATAGACCCACTGAAATTATGAAACTAAGCTACTCATGTCCATGAACTTCACTTGGTCTATTTTGAGTATGATAAGCCCATTGTCTCTGTTTAATTGCTTTCTATTTGTTCTATTTGTTAGAGATTCCTAAGTGCATTCTGGTGGGGCATAACTGGGGAGGAATCATAGCTTTTGACTTTGCTGCCAGTTACCCCGATATGCTGGAAAAGCTGATTGTCATGGATGCTGTTCAACCACATGTTTTATTAGGTAAGTCTTGTACTGCCCCATGATTTTGGTTCTCACCATGGCTATTGGCATTTTCTAGCTCTAAACAGGATTGAGGATGGAAGAGAGAAGCCTGCAGAACTGTAAATGGCCACCATGACTGCATTGCCCTTAGGATGCAGAGTCAGGGTGGGTCATCATTTCACACCACAGATCTTTTGGGAGGAAGTGGGAAGGAGGTTGTCTGCTTTGCTCAAGTGCCCAACCCCAACACACAAGCATTGCTTGTGAATAAATGGGAGCCTGGCAGCAGGACTTTCTTTAAAAAAAACCCTTTTCTTTAAATCCCCCTGCCCTCATTGCTCAGACTGGAAGTTGATGCAGATGTTAGGGGAAAATAGGAAGCAATTCCAGTTGACATCTTTCACTTTATTTTGAAGATTGGTTTCTGAGAGTGGCATTCAACTAAGTTTTACATAGAGTACACCTGTTGAAATGAATGGACCTAACTTATTCACATTCACTAATTTCAGTGGGTTTGCTCTAACTGAAACATAGTTGAATACCACCCAGTATCTGGTGGCATTTCCTGTGTGGAGAAATTGGCACTGCCCTGACACACAACTTATTTTCCCTTCAACCTTGCAGAATATTTTCCACGACATCCCACCCAGCTGCTGCGATCCAACCACATGTTTCTGTTCCAGCTCCCAAAGCTACCAGAGTTCCTGTGGTCCTTAAATGACTTCTATGTGAGTTGAGGGAACGGTTGGGGAGTGGATTCAAAAGCTCATGTTCTGTCACACTTGGAAGTAAACACATGCAGATTAACCAAAGGGTCCAATCATTTTATTCTGCTTGGGAGACTGATGGCTCTCTTCCAAAATCCTAAAATACAGTTCTCAACTGTGTTTTATGTTATTCACCCCAAATTTCTCTGTCAGTCTCCTTTCAGCTCTGGGTGCAGGGTTAATATTACTATTATTTCTAAAATTTCTATACTGCCCTTCATCCAAGGTCATGCACATGTCTTGGTTCATAAAACGCATAATCCTGTGTTTTCTCCCACCTGCCTACCTTTATGTACACATGGCCTGGCTTTTAAAGTTTACTTCTAAGGTATTGACAGTGCTTTTATATACAGTATGTATAAAAAGTGTTTAGGGGTACTCTAATTTTGACTCAAAAAAACCACTATTTTATATTTCAAATCGGGAGAAATAAATACAGTAAATGTACAAAAGTACAAATATTCACAAAATGTTTGGGGTATGCGTACCCCTGCATCCCCCCAGAAGAAAAGCACTGGGTATTGATGTGGTGAGATTATTACCTAGAGCAGGCATCCCCAAACTCGGCCCTCCAGAACTTTTGGGACTACAATTCCCATCCCTGACCCCTGGTCCTGTTAGCTAGCGATAATGGGAGTTGTAGGCCAAAACATCTGGAGGGCCGCAGTTTGGGGATGCCTGACCTAGAGTCTGGGATGAAGAGGCCGTAGCAAGCTATGACATGCTCTAGTGCTGCCAGAGGGAGGGAGGACTATGACTGTAATGGGTGTGAGGTGGTTACTCACAAGTAACGACACTGGATTCCGACCTGGCTTTTTACAGGTTTATTGTGCATACTATGTGCAGTGCAGAGCTAACTAAAACATGTCCATTTCAGTCACTTCCAGAATCCGGGAGTGCCCCATTTCTGCTCCTCCCCCAGCATAAGAACTTGGAGACCCCCAAGCACCGCCTACCCTCTTTGTGCTTGACCCCTCTGCATGGATAGGGTGCCGGAAGCAACATTTCCCCTTCTGAAACCTCCTGTTGCGGGCAGTGCAAGGGCTCTTTGCTACCATCTCCGAGCCCTCTCTCCACCCTTGTGACCATCCCTCCTTCCTCCCCATTGGACGACTCGCTACTACCCCGGCTGGAAGAGGTGGTGCTTGAGAGGAGGAGCTGGGGATCCCTGTAACCCAATCTCGCCTCCCTCTCCTCTGGGACTTCCCTGACAATTACCTTCTTTGCTTATTCCTTCACTTCCCCATCCATTCTCCCCCCTGCTGCTTGGCATGCAAAAACATAGCATACAAAGTTTTTTAGTCAGTGTGGAGATGAGTGCTGGGAAAGGCTTAAACCAGGGGTCCCCAGACTTACCGGCGTTTGGGCCGGTTCCCACCGCGCAGATCGCGCGGCGGGCCGGAGGGCGGGGGAGTGCGCGCCCGTGCGCATGCGCACGGGCGCTTACTGGCACGGCGGCGCGCTTCCAGGGTGGGAAAAGCGCCGAAAATCCGTTGTGCGCATGTGCGTGGGCCTCCCCCAACCCGGAAGTGCACCAGAAATGACTTCTTCCGGGTCGGGAGAGGCCCATACGCATGCGCACAAAGGATTTTCGGCGCTTTTTTCCCAACCCGGAAGAGCGCTGCCGCGCTGCGCGCCGTAAGAGTGGGCGGCGGGGGTCGTCGCGGGCCGGATTGGCAGGCTAATTGGGCCGCATCCGGCCCCCGGGCCGTAGTCTGGGGACCCCTGGCTTAAAGTGTAGTCCAAAACACAGTCCTGCATTCTGTTATCACAGTGACCAGCCACGTGCCTATGCAAAGCCCCAAAGCAGAACCTAAGCAAAATAGCGCTCTCCTGCAGTTTCCAGCATCTGGCATCCAGAGGCATGCTTCCTCCAGCTGTGGAGGCAGAGCATAGCCATAATGGCTCCTAGCCATTCAAAAGCCTTACCCTCAATGCATATATCTAATCCTCTTTTAGGATCAGGGCCAGTTCAAAGGGAAAGGGGGGGAAAGAGACAATGCTGCTTCCTCCTTTTCCCAGCAAAGGTACTTTGTGGAAGACTTAAGCGAGAGTAAATATATAAAAATGGCATGAGCTGCCTCTGGGTCAGAAAATGGGGTGTGCATTTAATCAGCTTTCACATGGTGCTGTGTCTTTTTTTTCTACAGCTAATAAAATTCATTATGATTGGCAAGAAGACAGGAGCCCAAAACCCAGCACGCCATTTGACAGATGAGGAACTAGAGGCTTACCTGTACAGCCTGTCAAAGTGTGGAGGTTTAACACCAGTCCTGAATTACTACAGGAACCTGTCCACGTGAGAACCCATTCCTCTCCAGATTTGCTCATGGGTGGTTTTGGCACCGTATGCTTTTTCTTCAGTTGTGGTGTACCAGTACATTCAGGCTTTTCCCTTAGAGGTGGGTGGGACTTGCTTGGCAGCAGGAATTTTCTGGTCATAATATTTGGAGAGGTCACAACATTCTTCACTGGATTATGTGATGCTGGGGACAAAACACTCCTGCTCCCAAAAATATGCGTCTAATGGTGGGAAAAGGGAATGAGGAAATCCTGTGACTGTTCTGAAGGGGATTCTGAGATATTTTAATTTATGATGAAATGGGAAAGGTTGGGTTCTAGAATTGGAACTGAAGTGTGGGCATGCTGTCTTTCCGGATTTCTATTGATTTTTCTCACCACTGCTGTGCATGAGGCCTGCTAGGGTGGAAAGTGGTAGGGTTGGCCGCAACTTGGGTAAGTGGCCAAAGTGGTGAGTTGCTTGCTGTCCAGTGCAGATTTGCAGATGTCTTCTCTGTGGCCGCATTCAGATGTGGGGTTAATTGTGTTTGTTTTGCTGGTTATAATACTAGTGCTTCTCTCCTAATTGCTAATGATCCTTTTACACTGCAGTATCTCTGTTGCATTATTGAACTGTGGCTTTTTGAGTGATATGCCACCATGTCACACTACATTTTAAAAGGTGGAGGGAAAACTATATGCCAGGATAGCACCCCAAATTTTATCAATGCAAAACTCCCAGTGATTTTCTTAGTTAATGGGGTTGCAAACAGGTTTTGTTTTTGTTTTTTTGGAAAACATTAACATGGAAATGAGCTCTAAACTTCTGCTAGAGTGCGCTAGATGTCCAGCAGTAGCTTTCATGTCATGTGGAAGATCACAAAACACACAAAAATAAACAGGTAAGTAAACATTGTGAAGATTGAACATAGTGCCATCTGAATGTGGCCTGTGAATCTATATCCCTACAGTTGGGTTCCTGCAAAGTGCAAGGATATTCTGGTGCCCACCTTGCTGATCTGGGGAGAAAAGGATGGATTCCTGGAACAAGGGCTTATCCCATGTATTGAGCAGAATATGCGGAAGAGCATCAAGGTGCAGCTCATCCCTGAAGCCAGCCACTGGGTTAGTGAAGAGCAACCTGAAAAAGTCAATCAACTGATGTGGGCTTTCCTCCATAAGAGAGACTGAGATGGAAAGAGGGAGTAACTGCATCTGCACTACAAGCATCCCTCCCACCCAGGGAATGACAACAACAGGCATTTGACCTGATGCTGGAGAGCTGATCCAACCCTGTGTCCTGTGGAATGTTTCTACACCATATTGGAACATGAATTCCATGCAGCCTTTAACTGGTTTTGCTGCAAGTCTGTGTTCTTTTGCACTACAATAAAAAGGATTTGATTCAGGGTTTTTTATATGGGCTTCCTGATGGTGAAACTGCACAGCTGTTGCATTCAGCAGAAAATCTTCTACTGTATCTCACTCCCTCTGTAGCATGGAGGCATTAATACTCAAGGAAGAGCACAGCTTTTCCTTCTATATTGCTTTTTGTTGAGTGTGCCTTAGCACAGCAGAATCCAGAACTAAGCTGTGTTCCCTGTTGAGCTGTGTCACACCCATTTTCACTGCCATCTTACTACCTTGACAAATGGTACTACACAGGAAAGCAACCTTTGGCATGGATCTCATTGAAATGTTTTCAGCCTTCTTACTTCACTGTCTACCTGGAATGAGTTGGACACATTAGGAGGAAGCTGCTTCTTAACATGTGATATTGCCTGGGAGTGTGACTCTCCCTGAGAAAGCATTTCAGTTGGTTCATGAAGCAACCTCCATGGCAAAGAGGGGTTTTGATACTGTTCCGTTATTGCTCATCCCATTGTTTTGGATCTGATGATGCTCCAAACGCCTGCAGTCTGTGAAAGTAGGTAGAAAGTACAGTTGCCCTTTGGGCATATTACCTAATATTGCAAGTTAAAGATGGAAGAAGGTTCTAGTGTGGATTGTGCTGCTGTTGTGCAGTTGCTGTGCAGAAGCGGGAAATGAATTGGGGATGGAGTGGCAGGAGCTAATATTACTCAGGGTCAAACTATCTGTGATGTTAGCTGTGTGTTTAAACAAGTGTTGATTTATCTTTGCTCTATCCGATCACCTTTATCTTTGAGGGGAAAGCAGCCATGGGGCTCAATCTGGAACATCCTTCTGCATCACAGCCTGCCCCTGGTTTTCTGCTGAGCATTACTGTTTGTCCTTGAAAGGATCATGTAGATTTGGTCCTTGGCGAACTTCTAATAGTCCAGAAGGACCAGAATCTGGGTTTTCCTTGGGCCAGTAATTCAGCTAGTCTGGGGTTCAGCTGGAGCCACCATAGTGCACCACCTCAGAGCTTTGGCTAGCCTAGCTCTTACTGCTTTGTGCTTTTTCACAAACCATTGTGTAAAGGCTGCCATAATTGCTTGGACCATTATTAGGTGAGGGCATATATTGAGCTGATTTGCTTCTTTCAGGCTAACATTCTCTTCTTTCCATCCACCCAATTTTCTTTTTAAGTTCAGGGTTAGTTTAGTACCATATCAGAATATGGAATACTTGCGTCCCTAAAACAGAGGTAAGATCATATTAGTATAAGTCCGGGAGCCTGGAAATGGTGTGCTGATATTTCAGGATTCCGGGCAGCAAACTACAGCTGGTTAGTCTTAGATGTGACAACAGCTGTCTTCATTGTGAAATGTCACATCAGCTGTCATTTTTCTGTTCCAGTCAAGCATGTTTCTTCCTCTGTTTCCTGGTGAGGAAACCATGCGATGCCTCACAGACATTTAAACGGGGGTTGGAGAACCTGTGTTTTTCTAGATTTTATTTGATTACAACTCTTCTAATCCCTGACCATTGGCCACGCTGGCTTGGGCTGAAACTGGAGTGTCACAGCATCCTCATCTCTGAACTAAAAAAAATAAATCACCTTGCTTATATGTCCCTTTATATGTACTGATGAAGCAGAAAGTATCTCTTAGACCATAACCTTTGGCTCTCCAGCAAGCAACCTTTGGCTCTCCATGGCTCTCCATGCCTAGGGATGATGGGAGTTGTAGTTCAGCAACATCTGGAGAGCCAAGGGTTCCCCATCGATATTTTAGACTTAATTTCTGTCATATTATCTTCCCTGTACATATGCTGCTTATAGAAAATGATGCTTTTAAGCTTAAAATGCTATGCTCTGTCATTCCACTTTTCAGTCAGACTGATCATGGCTTTAATTTGCTGTGCTTTTGAAATGCCACTAGGGGATGTTGTTGCAACAGATTTCCTGCTCAAGCCAATTTACATTGGGGACTAGCAGAAAGAGAGTTTAGGAGCTCAAAAGAGCCCTGCAAAAATGCAGGGAGAAAAACAACTGAAGGGTGCGAAGAATCAAGTTTAGTTGAACTTCTGTTTCAAAAATCACGGGTGGTGTTCAACCTCATTTTTACATGAGCGCACGTGCAAGGAGATTTATCTTCCCCCTCCTGCTCCTGCATGAGCCCACCACCATCTCCAAATCTTTTCTGGAGAGTTGGCAGAACTTTCATAACAGATTTAGGAGGCGCCCAGTAGGAGGAGAAGGGGAGATCAATCCATTGTACAAAGAGAAATCCTTGCACTATTAGAGCAGTCTGCTTAGCACTATATGAAGTACAACCCAATATTTATTTTTTAAAAATATATAGGTACAGGAAAAATAAATAATAATAATAATGGCTACCTACTTCTTCCAGCAAATAACCTATTTGAGCATATGGTTTTCCTCAAGAACACTTGTAGACAGTGTTTTGTTGTTGTAAATAACGAATTGGCTGTACGTACTCAAATCATAAAATGCCTATCCCACCCCTCCCCGCTTTCTGTGGCATTCTTCCGCTTTTCTGTTGAAATCATGATGAACTTTTCATTTTTAAAATTGATAATAAAATTTAAAAAAATGTTTGATATGTTATAGATGCTGCTTATTGCTTTGAGTTTTAAAGAATAAAAAATGAAGATTGCTGCAAGGACACCCGTCACAAAATGGCCACTCTGGTGTGAGTGGCATAGCACAAAATGGCTGCCGTGAGGGCAAGGCATAGCACAAAATTAGAGTACAGTGGTACCTCGGTTTAAGTACACATTTGGTTCCGGAAGTCTGTACTTAAACTGAAGCGTACTTAACCTGAAGCAAACTTTCCCATTGAAAGTAATGGAAAGTGGATTAATCCGTTCCAGACGGGTCCACGGAGTACTCAACCTGAAGCGTACTTAACCCGAAGTATGAGTGTAAATGGTTGTAGAAGTCTGTACTTAACCTGAAGCGAACTTTCCCATTGAAAGTAATGGAAAGTGGATTAATCCGTTCCAGGCAAGTCCACTGAGTACTTAAACCATAGCTGCCAAGTTCTCCCTTTTTTAAAAGGGAAATTCCCTTATGCTGAATAGGCTTCCTCGCGAGAAAAGGGAAAACTTGGCAGCTATGTCTTAAACTGAAAGTACTCAAACTGAAGCGTACTTAAACCAAGGTATGACTGTACTATTGCTGCTGCTCCCCCCCCAGCCCCCCACATGCTTACTGTGGGAAGTCAGCTATGTCCTACTGGCCCTGGTTGTGGAGATAACACAATATTGATTGCCCTCCCCTACAAACAATTGTACTGTTGTTGTCTAATAACAACATGGTGAAGGCCACGCAACTTTCCCCCCCAGAGAAGCAACTATGGCAGCAGGGACTCCTCTTGAGTCAAGGTAAGACACTTTTCTGTTTAATTGGGTGCCAATTATTTGTACAATTGCAAAGCTTAAGAATCCACAATATTCTTGCAAGGGAAGATGATTGAGAGAAAACCAAAACCACTTGGCCCCACCTTATATGATCTCCTTGGCCACCCCAACAAGTCCAGGGGCCACCAGTTGCCACTGATATTCTTTTACTCATTATGATGGGTAGCTAGAATAAAGAACGCCAGGCCTAGCCTATCTGTCATGTGTGAAAGGGGAACGGGGAGGCTGGAAATCATATACTCCGTTATGCTTGCTTTTATTATGTCACCTCTAACAAGCCATTAACAAATGGCTTTAACTAATCTCCTTTAGCAAAAATTGCAAGTGATTGCAGATTTGCCTGATGTGAATAGAAGAGTTTATTTATTTATTTCTGCAGAAATGGAAGTTAAGGATCTCAGCTTTTCAGAGCCATCATTATGTAATCCACACAAAGCCTTCCTAGAAATTTAGGGCAGAGTGAGACAGAAAACATCATTCTGAGTTGTCAAAACTCACCCGTACTGCTTTTCTGCCAAGTTGTGTAAACTGTATAACAGGACTGTGTCATCTGAGCATCATTTAAAAGGCAGTCCCTACACAACCAGACCACGTTCTAGAGCAATGATCCCCTGTGGTCTGCCCAGTAGATCAAAGAGTGGCACTGAAACAGAACCAATTGCCACATTTCTGGAACAGTAGCAGCTCCAGCCCTTGAAAAGAAGCAGTAGCACAATGGGCGACACCTGCCCCTATAGCAATGACTATGGATGACCTCTTTTTGCTCCTTGAAACAGAACTAAACCTATCCCTGACCCTATAAGCAAGAGGGGGAAGTTACCCTCCCAGCAAATCCTCTTTTTGGAAGGGAACAGGGAGAGAATCTTTTCATCCTTTTTAGGGAGTATCTAATACAGTAAGCCCACAACTTAATGCTTTTTTATGGGGCTGCAGATCATTGCTTACTAGGCTCTGGAGGCTCTCGAGATCTTGTGGGGCAGCTTTTTAAGCCCTGCACCTTGCTTATAGGGCTCTGGTATAGTCACAGTCGCCTCTGTCAAGATCTTGGAGGGGAGGGGTGGTTCAGGGGACTCATTCTGACTTTGCCTGATGTTGCCTTTGGGTTTACACTGCAACCTCAGTGTAAATTACGGGACTGCTGTACTTCTATAGCAGTGGGAGTATGGATCTGATCAGTATGCCCTAGATAAAGGCCAAGGGAAATCTCTTGCTCAGTCACTGCTCTGAATTTCCTAAAGGAAGGACAAGGAGTTGCTTGTATCCGGTGTGTGCATGTAGAAGAGATGTTCCTGTGAATCTCCTCGTGGCCCTGCGTTTATTGCAGGAGTGTTAGTGCCATTTCAGATGCGGAGTGGAAGCACAGAACATTCTTTGGCGTTCCTACGAAAGCCTTTTGAAGCTGCAGTTGGGCTGCTGAGGACTGCTGGCTGAAGCAGGGCCAAGTCCCTCTGATGCACGGCCAAAGGGCATGGGCAGCTGTGACCCTGAGAGCCGAAGAAATTTCTCCCTGAAGGAAGTGGTGCCCTCTGGCTAGGGAGCCGGGCCAGAGGTTGCTGTGAACGTGGCTCTGCCGAGACCTGGGACCAAGCCAGCTTGAGACTTATCTCCACACGTCTGGCTCTCAGCCAGAACCCTCCCCTTACCACGTTCTGCTGTGGGAACATTCTTCGTCAAGCACCAGAAACGCTTTGCTCTGCCTAATAGCTTGCACATGGTGGGCGGGCCTAGCCTTGGGAATGTGCAGCTTAGCTACTCTGTGCTAGTCACGTCATATCTCCCCCCCTTCCCACAAGCCAGGCCTCGCTGCATTCTTGGGGGCTGGACATGAGTTACCCTGTTGTCTCAAGGGGGCGCAGGCTGGCTGCCACTGAGAGGATTCAGACTGTAAATCCATGGGCTGTTCGAGGAAAGGGAATGTGTGTCCCCAGCTCTGCTCTGCCTTTCAGAGTTATGAAACCTAGTAAAGGGGATGGAGGTGGTAGCCAGAGTCTCTGACCAGCGGAAGCCAGCAGCAAGAGACTTCTCGCATTAAGCAGGGCCTGCCTCTGGGGTGGAGTAGCTTTCAATGTAAGAATCCCATACACAACAGCACTGAGGTGCCACTGCCTTTGCAGCTATACAGGGATCCCCTTGACAGCAAGGTGCAGATGCAGCTAAGTGTGGTCACCATGGATACAGGAATGCACAGAAATGGACCTGTTCAAAAATGTTTATAGCAGGAACTCTTGGGAGACTACTGTTTTCAGCTCGATGACTGATACATTTCCCAGCCTGATATTGAATTAGGAATTTGTGCACCGTAAGAGCTTACATATTTCTCTTGGTTCTGTTGCACATTTTTAATATGGCATTGGTGTGCATATATGTTATAGATCCATTTCAGTCGGGGGCCTAGGCCCGGTTTTCATTCAGAATCTGCCTTGGTCCCTCTGTTTGATTACTTCCGTCAGGAGAGAAGCAGGGGAGTGGGCCCGTTAATTCCCCATGATCTCTCAGTGGCTTTCAATAGGCCTACCATTGACTGTGGTATTCTGCTAGAGCAGCTGTCCGGGTTGGGGGTGGGTGGCACCTTGTTGCAGTGGCTCCAGTCCTTCTTGATAATTTTTAGAGGGTGGTACTTGTGGAGTATTCAGCCCTGTGGGGTATCCAAGGTGGTATTCTGCAGGGTTCGGCCATATCCCCCATGTTGTTTAACATCTATATGAAACTACTGAATGAGGTCATCAGGAGTTTTGTAGAATGTTGTCAGTGATATGCTGGTGACACACAGCTCTACCTCTGCATCTGCATGTGTGGCAGTGGATTTGTTAGATTGATGTTTTGCCTCAGTAATGGACTGGATGAGAGCCAATAAACCTAAGCTTAATCCAGACAAAACAAGACTGAAGCACTATTAGTGGGTGGTTTGCTAAACTGGATGGATGGGAGGTGATCTGCACACCCTCTGAAGGAGGATGTAGGTAGCTCCCATTGGCTCCCAGTACGTTTCCGAGCACAATTCAAAGTGTTGGTGCTGACCTTTAAAGCCCTAAATGGCCTCAGTCCAGTATACCTGAAGGAGCGTCTCCACCTCCATCGTTCTGCCCGGACACTGAGGTCCAGTGCCGAGGGCCCTCTGGTGGTTCCCTCACTGCGAGAAGCCAAGTTACAGGGAACCAGGCAGAGGGCCTTCTCAGTAGTGGCACCCGCCCTGTGGAACGCCCTCCCACCAGATGTCAAAGAGATAAACAACTACCAGACTTTTAGAGGACATCTAAAGGCAGCCCTGTTTAGGGAAGCTTTTAATGTTTATTATTGTATTTATTGTTATTGTATTGTATTTTATAAATTATTGTATTTTAATATTTCTGTTGGAGGCCACCCAGAGTGGCTGGGGGAACCCGGCCAGATGGGCGGGGTATAAATAATTTATTATTATTATTATTATTATTATTATTATTATTATTATTATTATTATTATTACTGTCGTTTGTGCTCTGGTAGTCTCTATGTTGGACTACTGTAACATTGGGCTGCCTTTGAAGATGGTTCAAAAGCTGTAGCTGGTGTTTTCATTTTGTATTCTTATGCTGTAATCCGTCCTGTGATCTTTTGATGAAATAACAATAATTTTAATTTTGGCACAACTGCACTAGACACAGTACCAATTAGTTTCTGGCCCCAGCTCAAAGTGCTGGTTTTGACCTGTAAAGCCTTATGTGGCTCAGGACCCCCATACCTCAAGGAGCACCTCCCCCGACATAAACTAACCTTGACCCTATGATCACCATCTGAGGCCCTTCTTTGTGTGACCCCTCCCGCAGGAAGTTCAGAGGGTGGCAGCATGAGAAAGGGTCATTTCAGAAGTGCCCCCCCCTGGAATGTTCTACCTGGGAAGACACACCTGATACTATCTTTATCCAGATTTAGGCACCAGACTAATACTTTAATTTTGTGAGCTGGCCCTTAATTTTTGAAGGATGTTGTGGCCTTTTTTAGTAGGGTAGGAGTTGAAATCTTGCCTTGTTTATTTGTGTTTTTAGTCTCTTATTTGAATTGTGCTTTTAGATTTTTTTACTGTTGTTTTTAATAGAAGTTGCTTTGAGGTACCTTGTAAGAAAAGTGACTAACAAATACAGTTGTTGTTAACAGCAGCAGCAGCAGCAAGATAATGGTTATTCTACAGCAACTTAGCATAAGCTGCTCCAATGAAGCCTCTATGAGGTTGGGGTTGCTTCCCACTTCCTTATTTGCCCTTCTGGTAATTCCCTTATTTCATTGGTCCAGCGGTAGGAAAGGACATGACTTAAGAGGTGGATTGCACCAGTGGCCTGACCCCTCAGCGCCAGGGCGCCTGACCTGCTTGAGACTGCCCTGGAAACCGAGACAGAAAGGAGCAGCGCGCACACACACACACACACACACACACACACACAGATCTGGTAGAGGAGAAAGACGATAGATGCACACAATTTAAAAACAAAAAACATAGAAAGGGTTAATGGTGTGTCCTGGACTTGAAAAAGAGGAAAGTCTTGGATATGTGTGTAGAGGAAAATGGACAGCAGGAGTTTGTTTGCTCAAACCCCTGATAGGAAGTACTGTATCATAAGTATCTTGGAAAGAGGGTGGGATTGAGGTTATGAGGATGAATGCCATCACAATAACGCTCTCCAGACTCCACTAAAAAAGGGAAAGTGGGTGAAAGATAAACATATTTCTTTTTACACTCTCAGTGGTGGAGAGGGAGAGAAGATGTACTTTAGTCCTTCTTCACTTCTGCAACTCCTCCCCACTCTCCACCCCACCCCATGTATGGCAACACTCCTGTTCCAGGCTGTTCCATCCTGTTCCAGGATGAATGTCTCTCTCATTCAGATAGGTAGATAGATTTTTCAATGAAAAGAACAGATAATAATTGAATGAATGTCTCCTTGAAGGAGCATGTGATTTCATCCAGCCTTAAGATGACTATAATAAGACCTCTACTGAAAAGGCTATTTCTGGACTCCACCAGCTTCAGTCCTGGTTTTGAGACTAAAACACTTTTGGTTGCCTTGGTAGATGATCTGTGCTGGGATCTAAATAGGGGAGATGGTCCCCATCGGTTCTGCTTGACCGCTTAGTGGTATTCAATGCCATTGGCTGTGGTATCTTTCTAGACTTCTGAATGTCATTGAGTGTCATTGAGGGGCACCCCATTGCAGTGGTTCTGGTCCTTCCTCATGGGTCAGTCCCTGAAGGTAGTGATGGAGGGTTCTTATTCAGCATATTGGCCACTGGTGTAGGATGTCCATCAGAGATTAGTTCTGTCCCTCGTGCTGTTCAACATCTACCCAGAATTACTGGTTTAGAGTATTGTGTCATCAATATGCAGATAGCATGTCACTCTGATCCCCACCTCCATGTAGACTGACACACCAGTGGTACCCATTCCTGAGGAAGGTAGACCTGGCTCAGGTAACATACACTGTAGTTATAAGGTAATGGCAACATACTCTACCTTTAAGGAGTCATCAGAAGCTACAGTTAGTCCAGTTCAGCAACAAAGATGTTAGTGGACACGCACCATAGACCATGTGGCATCTGTCCTATAATTGGCTGCCATGTGGTTCCAGGCACAGTTCAGGGTGTAAGGGAGCACATTTAAAGCCCCCAAAGGTTATGGATACCTGGGGAAATTGCCTCCTCTCATTTCATCCTTCCCACCCTCTGAACTCAGACACAGACACCCTTTTCTGTGTCCTGCTTAGGATGGAGGCATGACAAGCGATGAGTTCTTTTCAGATGATGCACTAATATTGTGGGATGCTTTGCCCTGGGAAGCATTTGTGCTCCCCTCTCTGTCTCTTGTTTGCTGACTGGCAAAATAAAGTTTGATTCTAGCAGGTTGTCTCTTGAGACAAACAAATGCGAACAACAGCAACAAGCATTGCCTGCAAAGGTCATTTTTGCTTGTGATCTCTTGGTTTTTTTTGAAATTGGATTTAATGTTGCGTATATTATTTGCCATGTATTTTAATGTGTCAGCATTGTTATATTTTGTCATTTTATAGTATTGTGTTTTTAAAGTGTTGTAAGTACGGGCAGTAGAAGGGCAGGATGGAATTTTTCATATAAAACAAGCTAACTTTGTGCTGCAGATTCCACTTAGAAAAATGGTACTGGGCTCTCCATGAGCCCAAATATGCATCCTTGGCACTGGGAACCTGTGACCTATGAGGCACCCTAGCAACATGGCCTCACTCCCCTTGAAGGATCAAAGTAGGCTGATCCTAGGAATGTCATTGTAAATCAATGGAGTTTGCTGGGATCAGCTCACTGGGGAGCACTTTGTGTCAGAGTGACGCTTTTGCTTCATAAGGGACAACCCATTGTTGGGAGTGAAGCATAGTTTGGGAAAGCCTAGCGCACATGTATTTTTCTTTATTTATAGCATTTATAGTCCTCTTTCCGCCATCATGATGTTGTCCCAAAGTGGTTCCCAACACAGTATACCAAATACAAGTACAAATCAGCAAGCAGATGCAGGAGTGCAATAAAGAGAATATTGACCACCAGAGCAGACTCATCCAGATCCTCCCAAGAGACGGGGAGAAGAGTTTTGTTTCAAGTAGGTGACAGAAGTTCATCAAAGATGTAGCCATCCGTACCTCCAGGGAGAGGGAAGTCTAGAGTTGGGACACAATTACCAAGTGCAGCCTATTTTCACACAGCAAGCAAAACTTGTTGGTGGAACAAATATACTGTAAGGGCTCCTTCTGCTGATCTAAGAAGCCAGAGTGGCTATTAATGAATAAGACAGCCCATCAAGTATCTACCGTAGATCCCAAGCTGTGCAGGACTTTAGATGTTAACACCAGCATGTTAAATGGGACCCCAGTAACATATCGGTAGCCAGTACAAAGTACCTCCTCTTGCAGTTGCCTGTGAATATGACCCTACATTGACAGTGTTCTGCACTAGCTGCTGTTTTCAGACCATCTCCAAGGGCAGCCCCATTACAGTAATTAAGATGGGAGGTTACTAGTGTGCAAAACTGTGGTCAACCTATCCTGATCCAAGAGTGGCCAAAGATTACAAACCAGCAGGTGCTGGAAGGAGGCAGTCCTTGCCACTGAAGCCATGTGATACCTAGTGGCGGATCTAGCAGCACCCTAGAATGTACTTGCTCCTCTAGGGAGAGTGCAGCTTTCTCCAGAACAGGTTGCACATCCAATTCCTTGACACAAGAGCTACATACCAACAGTGCCTCTGTCTTGCTGGGGTTCACCGTCAATTTGTTAGCCTTCATCTAGTCGATTACTACCTGCAGGCACCGGTTCAGAACTGACAAAGCTATATCTGCTTGAGATGGTATGTTCATCTGAGTGTTATCAGTGCTCCAAACCTGTGACAATGGTATCCAACAATTCCATATAATGTTAAAAAGCATTGGGGATAGCATAGAACCTTGGGGGGGGGGAACCTGCAGCATGTTACTTGAAATAAAAAATCCATAGCAACTGCAAATATGTGACTGAGAACCAGCTTCAGACTCTTACCCCACAACTGAAAAATACAGAGGCAGTAAACCTGTATACTATATATTTAATGCTACTAAACATTAGTCTTGCTTGCTTCTGAAGCTAGAGTGAAATGGGATCTCCTCCTTGCCCTCATTGGTTCCTTTGCGGTCTGCAGAAAGGAAATCTGGTTAGCTGGAGAGGTGTGGTATGCACTGCTGAGGTTGTTGGTTAGTACACTGCCTAGCTCCGCTCTGCATTTTATTTATGGAAGGAGAGGAGGTGCTGGCGGTTAAGGAAGGCAACAGTGGCAGAGGGACAATCTGGGCCTAATTTAGATTCTGCACTTTTCCTAGCTCTATTTCCGCTTCCAAAGTGTGTCTCCATGACAACCTCTCAAATGTGGGGCCTTGTGTACCCCTTGAGGAGAAATCCACTCATGGGATCGTTCATACCCTCTCCCTCCAGAAATGTCTGCTGGTATTCTATGCCTTTCAGCCTGAGATACAGAAAAATTCCTGGCAAATTTGAGATATTCACATGGACTAATCCTGAGCAGGCTTTAGGGATTAGTCCATGCCTAACAAAGCCAGTGAATCCGGGGTATCAAAAACTCCTTCAAGCGGAGGAGTTGGGACCACTATGCCAACAAAGCTAGGGTTACGTTCAAGAGGCAGTGGTAGCATCTCTTCCTGAGCCCTAAACTCATTTCAGAGAACTGGTTTCTTTGAATGCTTCTGCCTTTACTAAAGCTCTTATGTAGGTCTTTGATTCTTTAAGGGCTGGTCCTGCCAACCTGCATTGGCACCATGATTAGGCAATAGATGAAGGCAAGAATTCGTATCTGACAGGTTGCCAATTTGAGACTTTTTGCTCTACAAGTTTCCTCACAGTAGTGAGGTGCTTGAAGAATCTACATGGCAACATTAAAAACCGGTGTGTGCGCCACATTTCAACCGTGTAAATAATCTTAAGGAACCCATCTTGGAGCAAAAGAACTTCAAAGGGAAACTGCAGCAGGAAACTGCTGAATTAAAATATATCGGGTGTTTCAATGCTATCATTTGTGGACTTAACTGAGACAAAGGGATTTTTAGCACATTGTATGTGTTAATTGACTTGCTGATGCCAGAATGTCTGAGTCACTAAAAACAGTTTTGTGAATTACCATGGTTAAGTACATAATCATGACTGCCTATACTTTTCTGTATTTCATTTCCCTCAGCTTACTTTTACAATCCTTCATCCCAACCAAGTATATATGTACCTGTAACTCAGGATGCATATGATGACTGTTCACAAAAGCTTATGCCATAATAAATTTGTTATGGTCTTTAAGGTGCAATAATGCTCCAGTTGTTTTTGCTGCTTGACAATGGCACTGTGAGTCCAACAGGGGGAGCACTTGTCCCAGGGTCAGCTAGTCATCTGGAAATCTGTTTCGAGTTGTATTTAGCCCTATAGAATGAGATTCAAGTGAAAATAATCTTTTAATTTGAGCTAACTTGCTGTTCAAACGTACTACAATTTTTCAAACTGTTGCCTTGCAGTTGGTTTTCTTCTTTCACTGTCATAAAATTTCTAAAAAAGAATTAAGGTCAATAGAATTCGGATATCCTCCATAAAAGATTGGAAGAAAGCCAGCTGCAAGTATAATTGCACTTTTCCTCTAAATGAACATCCATGCGTAGGGAAGGTCCTCTGGGACTGAAGATCTCACATTTCAGGATTACTTTATGCATTGCTATTTCCTACAACTTTCTATATGGAATTTCATCTTTGTATAGGCAAATTGTGTGTACAGTCACCTAAAGAAAGGAGTAAAGTTAGTTTAGAAACAAACTTTAACTCCCTGATGCAAAAGGTCAAAATGTCTCTGAATGATTGCTCAAAAGCTCAACTGGCTTGGGAAAATATCAACAATTAAAACCAAACATAATTCAAAAATCCTTATACCTCTTCCAAGTTCTTCCAGCTTATACTGTATTGAAGACTCCAAAACTAACAGAGGACAAAATATGCTAAATCTATTTATTCATGAGGAGAAGATATCACAGATAATAAAATATATTATGAACAAATTAATCAAGGAGAAGTGTGTATTCCCAAGACTTTCAGGTAAAACAAATCCTAGGGTTAATTAAAAATGATAATACCAAACAGTGGAGGAAGATCGAAGTATAAAAGGTTAACATCAATAAAAGAAGGGGGTGATGCCTTTCCAACACCCCCAAAATAATCATTTTTCAAACAACTCTAAAAATGTGGCAAAAGAGAGTGAACCAGTGGGTCCCAGGAATTGCACCTTTAATGCCTTATTTATGCCACCCTTTTTATCATTCTGATAAACATAATAAATTTAAAGATTAAGAAATTAGAGATGTGAGCAAATTAAAAGATTCTATATCAGTACACAACAAAAATCAGGGCAACAAATTGAAACACAATTACGGGCCATATTAATTGGTATCAACATCCATCAGCCTGGGAATGCTCTCATATCCACTGCTGTGCCCTATAATAATAATAATAATAATAATAATAATAATAATAATAATAATAATAATAATAATTTATTATTTATACCCCGCCCATCTGGCCGGGTTCCCCCAGCCACTCTGGGCGGCTTCCAAAAAAACAGAAATTCTAAAATACAGAAATCCATCAAACATTAAAAGCTTCCCTAAACAGGGCTGCCTTGAGATGCCTTCTATACCTAGAATGTATTTTATAGTCTTCCCATATAGTATTCCTATACCAGGAATGTATTTTATAGTCTTCCCATTGTGGGAAGACTAGGAACCTTACTTTTAAATTCAGGGTTGTTGATGATTGTGCATGTCATCATATCCTTGAGGCTAAACTGCTGTGGTATACTCTACAAGGAGGGGGGTTGCAGGTCACCACTGATGTGTGTTGGGAAGCTTTAGCTGATTTGGAATGTGACAGCCGACATTCTTGGACAGGGTCCACATGAAGAGATTAGTGAGCTCTGTATGGACACCCCCCCCAGAGAACTCTCACCTAGAGCAGTGTTGCAAGATCCGGGTGGTCAGGATATGGCCAATGAGGCCAGACTGAGCAGACAAAAAGGTAGACAAGCCAGCAGCCAGGGGCCATCCACACTGTCCTCTCAGTGAGGAGAAAGAATAGATCCCACCCACACCACGTTCCCACCCATACCACGGGACCCAGGGAAGGGAGGGATCAGAGGCAAAATGTGGAGCGGGCCAAACAAGCATGCCAAGCAGTGCATGTCGTCCATTGAAAAAGGAAGACCTTCTTCTGTAGACAGGGGCTAGGGCATGGCAGATCTGTGTATGTTTCCATCCATGAAAGAAAAACAGATGGAAATGGAGTTAAACACAGCAGTTTCTGAGTGGGATGCAGGGGGAGGGTGTTTCTGGCACATCGAACGACTTTTTCTGTAGCAGTGCCTAGATTTTGGAATGCCCTCCCCAAGGAGACATCTCTGGCATTGACTTTACCTCCTTTTTATACATCAGGTTAAGACCTTCCTGTTTACCTAGGCATTTTAATTACATTTTAGTTGGAACTGTTTTTTTCTTTTGTGATTTTAGCCTGCCTTTTTTGTATTGTGTGTGCATATATCTATAAAAATATTATATATTATAGCAGGGAGTGCCTGATCATCTCACCTTTCTCCTGAGAAATCGCTATGTGGGACAAGAAGCTACAGCTAGAACTAGATATGGAATAACTGATTGGTTCAAAATTGGGAAAGGAGTACGACAAGGGTGTATATTGTCTCCCTGCTTATTTAACTTATATGCAGAATTCATCATGCGAAAGGCTGGACTGGATGAATCCCAAAACGGAATTAAGATTGTCAGAAGAAATATCAACAACCTTAGATGTGCTGATGACACAACCTTGATGGCAGAAAGCGAGGAGGAATTAAAGAACCTTTTAATGAGGGTGAAAGAGGAGAGCGCAAAATATGGCCTGAAGCTCAACATCAAAAAAACCAAGATCATGGCCACTGGTCCCATCACCTCCTGGCAAATAGAAGGAGAAGAAATGGAGGCAGAGAGAGATTTTACTTTCTTGGGTTCCATGATCACTGCAGATGGTGATAGCAGTCACGAAATTAAAAGGCGCCTGCTTCTTGGGAGAAAAGCAATGACAAACCAAGACAGCATCTTAAAAAGCAGAGACATCACCTTGCCGACAAAGGTCCGTATAGTTAAAGCTATGGTTTTCCCAGTAGTGATGTATGAAATTGAGAACAGGACCAATGCTGATCACCAAAGAATTGATGCTTTTGAATTATGGTGCTGGAGGAGACTCTTGAGAGTCCCATGGACTGCAAGAAGGTCAAACCTCTCCATTCTGAAGGAAATCAGCCCTGAGTACTCACTGGAAGGACAGATCCTGAAGCTGAGGCTCCAATACTTTGGCCACCTCATGAGAAGAGAAGACTCCCTGGAAAAGACCCTGATGCTGGGAAAGATTGAAGGTACAATGAGAAGGGGATGACAGAGGACGAGATGGTTGGACAGTGTTCTTGAAGCTACGAACATGAGTCTGACCAAACTGCGGGAGACAGTGGAAGACAGGAGTGCCTGGCGTGCTGTGGTCCATGGGGTCACAAAGAGTCGGACATGACTAAACGACTAAACAACCACAAAAATTATACAGTTATACATTGTGTGAATTCTTTTATTCACACTTTTGTACACAGCCCTGAAATGTTCTGGTAAAGGGGAATTAAGAAATATGATAGATAGATAGATAGATAGATAGATAGATAGATAGATAGATAGATAGATAGATAGATAGATAGATGGATGGATGAATCTTGGGCCCTCAGTGCTGGAAAGGGAATGCATAGGACCAGCTATCTTCCTTTGGGGATCTGATGCAGGGCAGGTGGTGCTGGCTTATCAGTGGGGCTTAAATATCTTCTCCCACCCACTGTCAGCTTAGTGGGGCCAGCTGGAACAATGGATGGCTAGTAGCCATTAAGAGCCTTAGGCTCAATGATAAGCTATGGATAGTCTTATTTTCCATAGATAGCCTTATCCTCCATGAATTTGTCAATGGAAAATAACATCATCAGTGGCTTATCACCAGAAAGTATCACCAACAGGTCCACAGGAAATTCTATTACCTGGATTAGTTATCTGAACTTTTGCAATACTGTAATCACAGAATTTTGACTTGGATGTCATACATCTAAAAAAAACCCTAACCTCTCCTTTGTCTTCTTGCAGTCAATCAAAAGTGTCTCTAAACCCTCACCTGACTGTGCCTTCTGTCTAATGTATTTAAGAAGGGGGTGTTCAGAGAAATGCTTTTGCCCAGTAGCCATTTCTGAGCATCATTCAAAAAATCTCTGATCATTTTGCTTGGCCTGAACAGCGTAGGCCTAAAATAGTATTTAGGCGAAATGGAGGTTATTCTGGGGACCTGATCAGAGGAGTTTTATTTTGCTTCATGTGTTATATGTTGTAGGACTTTGCTTTAAACAACAACAACAAAGTAATGTTTTAAAACAACCAACAGTGGGAGAAGTGTGTGCAATTCATGGGAGCTGTGAATCAAGTTATGGGGTTTGCTCTAGGGCTGAAAACTCCACCCACACCCACCTCTAGCAATGTAGTCACCTTGTGCTAAACCAGAAATCTGACAATGGCTTTGAAATTGAGGTCCCATTCAGAATTGCTCAGTTGAGTATACTGTAATGGGAGTTGGGAGTTTCTTCACCCACTCTGGTCTCCTGGAATTTGGCTTTGTTTACATCCCCTTGCACTGTGAGACCTGCCAGGGAGACCTTGTATTGCGTACTGTAGGCCTAATTCTCTTGCCAAAGGTTAAAGGAATGCTGTTATTGAAGTTGTGCCATGGACTTGGCCTGGTGGGCTGCACTCGTGTGGGTTTAACAGGAAGCCTCCAGTAGCTGGGTACAGGAAAGGACCAAAATGCTGGGAACAGTCTGCATTTCAGGGCTATTTATACCAGTGCGAGTTGTTCCCTTACTGGTCCTCTCAGCTATTTGTGTCCCACGACTTGGAGCATTGCTCCTCTCCGACCTTTTCTTCCATTCTCCTTTATTTTTAACATCACCCTTTCCTTCATCTGGGTGGCTCTCATGAGGAAAGAGGGAATGGGTGAGTGGGAATCATTATGTATCTCTCCTGACCTGAGCTCTGGGTGAGGACTGTGTTTTTAGTGGGGCAGGAAGTGCCGGAGTCCAGTTCTCTTGTTGCAGTGCAATTTAGTGGAGGCAGAGGGGTATAGCTTCCCAATCTTGTTTTTCAGGCCACGTGCAATTAGGAAGCTTCCTTATATGAGGTCTGAGTATTTGTCCATCTTGCACATAGTTAAACTATGGAACCTGAAGCTGCAGGAGGCAGTGATGGCCTACTTAGATGGCTTTAAAAGATGATTGGGCAGATTCATGGAGAAGGCTACCAATGGCTCCTAGCCATGATGTGTATGCTCTGCCTCAACAGCTGGAGGCAGTAATGCTTCTGAATACCAACTGCTGGAGAGCACAGGAAGGGTGAGCACTGTTTGGCTCAAATCCTGCTTGATGGTTTCCCACAGGCATCCAGATGGACACTATGAGGGCAGGATGCTGGACTAGATGGGCCATTGGCTTTAGCAGCAGGTGCTTCTTACGCTTAGCTCAGCATTGCCTCTTCTGACTGGCAACAACTCTCCAGTGGCTCAGGCAGAGAAATTTCCCATCACCTTCTACTTCCTTCTTTTTCAACTGGAGATCTTAGAGGTTGAACCTGGGGCCTCCCCCCCCCCATTGGACTATGATCCCACCTGTTATGTCTGTCCATTAGGAGTAGATAGTTGTACACAAAACCTGCTCTTGAAGTTTACTTTCATTTTTGTGATTTAATGCACTGGCACTGAACCTTGCTGTGGATTCTGCACACACACCCTACCTTACTCTTTCTTACTCTCCCTCAACCTTGAAGCAGCTTCTGGAATCGGATTCAAGCTCATTTATGGATCCATTCTTTAGCAGAACTACCTTGAGGTGCTGCAGAGAAGCATCCACTGCTGCCTTTCATCCAGGTGGATTATATGAAATGTGTACACACCATGACAGTGCAATGAAGCTTGCCCCCTCCCCAAAGCCACATCTTTTATACCTGCTGTCTGCATAGGCTGCTTCTTGCACTAACTGGGAACCTCTCCCAGCATCAGCAACATAGGCAGGAGCTGTTACTTAGGGAGGAACCTGTCTAGGGTTGCCAACTTTTCCCCCAGGCAGGGCTCCTCTACTTTTAATGGGTACATGTTCAGCAGGTAAAAACTTTTCTATTTCCTTCTCTAGAAAGTTTCAGCTTCAAAGCATGGAAGCCCTTTTAGGATAAAAGTTGGCCACACTATTTAGGTGCCTCTCCTTTAGATCTAGGGACGCGGGTGGCACTGTGGGTTAAACCACAGAGCCTAGGGCTTGTTGATCAGAAGGTTGGCGGTTCTAATCTCCACAACGGGGTGAGCTCCCATTGCTCGGTCCTTGCTCCTGCCAACCTAGCAGTTAGAAAGTACGAAGTGCAAGTAGATAAATAGGTACCGCAGGGGTAGGCAACCTAAGGCCCGTGGGCCGGATGCGGCCCAATCGCCTTCTCAATCCAGCCCACAGACGGTCGGGAATCAGCATGTTTTTACATGAGTAGAATGTGTGCTTTTATTTAAAATGCATCTCTGGGTTATTTGTGGGGCATAGGAATTCGTTCATTTCCCCCCCAAAAATATAGTCCGGCCCACCACATGGTCTGAGGGACGGTGGACTGGCCCATGGCTGAAAAAGTTTGCTGACCCCTGAGGTACTGCTCCAGCAGGAAGATAAACGGCGTTTCCGTGCACTGCTCTGGTTCGCCAGAAGCGGGTTAGTCATGCTGGCCACATGACCCGGAAGCTGTACGCCAGCTCCCTCAGCCAATAAAGCGAGATGAGTGCCGCAACCCCAGAGTCGTCTGCAACTGTACCTAATGGTCAGGGGCCCCTTTACCTTTAGATCTTGCCACCACCAAAATGTAGGTAGGAACAGATTAAGAGGTAGATAAAAGCAAAACAGGTCTATCTCCCCTGTATGTGCTATTGAATTTCAAGGCAGAGATTGCCTATAACTCGCTAGTAAGCACCGATGCACAAAGCCTTTTAAAGGGAGCCAGAGACGGGAAAAGGAAAGACCGAGGAGGGAGGCAGCCCCTCCCGCCTTACGAACTACCACAAGGAAGCTCTAGGGCAGCCCAGCGAGCTGGGGAAGAGGCTCTCTGACCGGAGAAGAGCAAAGACGTTCCCAACGCCAACGCCGCCGCCATGGTGTGCGTATGTGCTTGAACTCCTCAAACAGCAGAGGGCCGGAGAAGGCAGGAAGCTCCGATACAGGGAGGAGTAAGAGAACCGACAAACAAGCGGCGTTGATCTCAGCGGCACTGGCGGTGGCGGCTCGGTGCAAACCGTACAGGACGTGGCGAGTACGTAGGGCTTTCCATGGCCCGAGCACTCGCCCGAAGTAGAGCCGAGGAGCGCCGCTTGCACGGAGAACGCAGCCGCGGACTACTCTCCTTGCAGCGAAAGTGCCGGCATAAGCCAAAGAAGTGAAGCTGGTAAAGGAGGAGGAGGAGCGTTTTTTCAAGCCGAAGTGTTGAGGCCGGTGCGGGGCGGGCGCAAGGTTGCAGCCCATGTTAGGCGGCTTCTCCTTTGGTGGCGCTGAGGGGTCGGGTTCGCCTGGCGTTGTAGAGGACCGGGCTGCCCATAAGGTAGCGGTAACGACCCCGTCGGGGCCGAGGAGCTTTTTTGCTTTTGTCCTCTGCGTAATGGTGAAGAGACGCATTGACGCCATACAGTTGAAGCACGCGGCTTCCCTCCCACCCAATCTTGGGAACTGTAGTTTGCAGTGCACAAGCACACACCCGATCTTCAGTTCCCAGCGCCCTTAACGAACTACAGTTCCCCCAGTTCTTTGGGGGAAGCCGTGTGATTTAAATGTATGGTGTGGGTGTGACCATTAGGAAGCAAGAAGCCCCTGATTCCTATCTAGCAGATGTCGCAAACCCCCTTGTTGTTGTTTAGTCGTGTCCGACTCTTCGTGACCCCCAGGGACCAGAGCAGGCCAGGCACTCCTGTCTTCCAAAATTCAGGAAAACCAGCAGAGTTTTGTGGAACCTTAACGACTTAACAAATTTATTATGGCCTAAAGCTTTTAAGAGCTTCAGTCTACTTCATCAAATAAAAGTGAAGTTCATGAAAACATGATCCACATAAAGCTTAGGCCATAGTAAACTTAAGTCTGTGAAGGTGCCACAAACCTCCTCATTGCTTTTGCTGCAAGAGTCGTACAGCGCAATCCTAACCATTGTCAGAGGTAAATCTGAATTTAGCAGAGCTTACTCTGAAAAGCAGAATTAAGATTGGAGCCTAAAAGGACTACCATTCTGGAAATCAGTACCTTACAGGGTTGTTTGCATGGATGTCAACTGAAACACTTTGCAGATGTTAAGTATTATCACTATTGATGAGATCTCTCAGGAGGTGCTATAAACCACCATCTCCCAGCAGGAAGTGGAACTTGCCCAGATTGGGGAGATACTGAGAGCAACAGCTCAAGACACGAATATGGGGAAACATGAAATCTAATAAAAATGGTTTTTCTGGTGTCTGAACTGTACCAGCCCTATCTGGTAGTTATTTCCTATCCCCCCTCACTTTCATAGACTGGGAAGGATAGGATTATCTGTATTTAATAGAAACCCAGGAGGAGCAAGGAGCTTGCTTTATGAAAGCGAGGCCTTATCTGCTAGCTAGGACTTACCAGGGTTCTTGGGTTGTCATCTGGAGACAGTTATTCTGGGCACAAGTAAGCTAATGACTTTCATGAGAACTTTGCTGCAACTCTAGGGTGGATATGGGAAGGTGGAGGGGTGGGTGGGAAGGACCTCTCAATGGGGGTCTGGGCTGCAGAATCAGGGGCTCAGATTAAAACACTGAGCGCTCACTCTCTCACACGCACACATACACTCTCACACTGTTTCCATGCCCTGGCAGTGCTCCAGTCTCACACTACAATGGGCTGCTGTTTTCAGTCTTCTGACACAGCTGGCAGCTTGATGAGAACAGCTGGTTGCCTGAAAGGGAATGTGGAGTGGTCCTTGGCTTTAGGTTGGGGGGCCCCCCAATAGGGGCTGAGTGACTGAGCTTCTCCATCTCTCCAGCCTAGCCGTTGTTTTGCACAGAACTGGAGAGGATGGAGAATTGCCCTAGCAAAGCTGTGCTCCCAGCACAGACCTTTATGGTGCGGGGGGAATCAGAGAGAAACATAGGGATCTTGAACAAAAAAAACTTAACTGGGGGAAAAGGTCTTCCCAGGGCATGGTCTGAGAACACACAATGCCACCATCTTGCTGAAGTTAACCAGGCCTGGTTCTGTGGAGTGCTTGAATGGGAGAGAGACTGTTTGGGAACCCCATGTACACTGCCTTGAGTTCTGTGATGGAAGAAAAGTGGGACATGTACTAAATAAAATAAATACTTTAAATAAAACTTCCATGTAGAATTCATGGGCATTTAGCAGACTGCTGGACCACTTTTGTTTTCTTTGGCCCTCATTCCAAGGTCTGGTTTTTCTTGCTATGTGGTTGACTTCTTTTTCTCTTGCTTTTCTAAAATTGTATTTATCGTTTAGCAGTAGTTTCTTGCCCTGCAGCGAAGGATTGCTGGTGAGGCTGGTGGGGCCATATCCCTTTGCCAAACCAAGTGGGAGCTAGTGTGGAATATTATGGTGGACAGAATGTTAGAGGTGAGGTGGAGGGGGAAAACTGGGTTGAAATCCCTGTTCAGCCATGAAGTTCATTGGTTCATCCAATTATTTATTACAGTTTGGGGAATGGCTGACACTCAGTGACAGAGTACACAGTTTGCATGCTGAAGATCCCGACACTACTTCTCAGCATTTTCAGAAAGGTGTGGGAAAACCTCCCGTCTGAAATCATGAAAAGTCACTGCCGGTCAGTGAATTTATTACATTTATATCTCACCTTTCCAACAAGCTCAAAGTGGCATATGTGGTTCCCTCCCTCCTCATTTAATCCTGGCAACAAACCTGTGAAGTAAATAAGGCTAAGAACCAATGACTGGCCCAAGGTCATCCAGTGAGATGCATGGCCAAGTGAGGATTTGAACCCTGGCCACTAACAGACAATTCAAACTGCATTTAACTATTTAAAAGCATTTGTGTGCACCATTTAATATTTTAAAAATCTGCATAATAAAAACACAAATCAGGTTATAAGAACACATAAACATCCAGAATAGAATGAGAGCCATTTTCTCTCAGCCTAACCTACCTTGCAGAGTGATTGTGAACATCAAATGGGATAATATTCTATGTATGCAATTCCATGAGCTGCTTTGAGGTAGGGTGAGGCATAAATCTAATCCCAAGTCAAAATTGTTTAGACTTGTATCCAACAGTTGCATGAGCAGAAGGCAGCTTACACAACTGACCTTTCTTTTCCTCATCTGCCCCCAGAAAAGGTACCTGGAGAGTTAAAGAGGGACCTACCTACTGTACATTGTGGGATGTGTCATATGGGACTGCAGTGGGAGGAAGCTGAAATCTGAAATCAGGTGGACGAGCCCTACATCAGTGAGTGTCGCCTCCAGATTGTCAGGCAAATACCAATAAACAAGGGCGTAGCCAGGATCAAAACTAGGGGGGGGGGCAAGCCATGATCATTCAGGGGCGGGGCCACAAAGTGGGAACGTGGGCGGGGCTACAGGGCCAGCTGGCCTGACGACATTGTGGTGGCGGCAGCGGCGGCAGCAGCCACCTTGTGCTTCTGGGGCTGGCAACGGCGGCGGCTACCCTGCTTGGCTGGAGAGGACGGGAGGGTCGGGCAGGCAAGAGGGGGTGACAGGGTGGGCGAGGGCAAGGCAAGGCACGGCCGCAGTCACGACGGCTCCGAGGCGTTGCTGCATATCAGCATAATATTTCAACCATGTTGTGGGTTCAAGCCCCACCTTAGGAAAAAATTCCTGCATTGCAGGGGGTTGGACTAGATGACCCTTGTGGTCCCTTCCGACTACAATTCTATGATTCTATTGATATATTGCCATAGCATATGCATCATTCTGCTTTCTTGAATTGTCCTACTCCTAGGCATAGCAGCCAACTCCTAGAGGCCTAGGTGCCTCCCCCCCCAAATACTAGTAAATACCGTATGTGAAAGAGTCATCCCCCCCATGTTGATGGGCTTTCTATGTGGGGCTTATCTGCCCCCCCATATTTTATTAAGAATGGAAGAGGGAGGGAAGGAAGGAAGAAATAGAGAGAGGGATAACTCATACCGTGTTTCTCATATTTTAAGGCATCCCTACAAAATAAGGCATGGCAGGATTTTCCTGAGGTGGAAAAATATAAGGCATACCTCGAAAATAAGCCGTACGGGTAGTGGAAGAAGGTCTGTGGCAAAGAAGGGTTGCTGCTGCCGCGTTAACCCCCGAGACCTGGCTGCAGCCTCAGCGCGCAGCACGTGCAGCCCCAGAACCCGGCTGTAGCCTTTGTGCGCGGACACCCGGGACCCGGCTGCAGCCTCTGCCTGCTGCGCGCGCAGCCCCAGGACCCGGCTGCAGCCTCTGCCTGCTGCGCGCGCAGCCCCAGGACCCGGCTGCAGCCTCTGCCTGCCGCGCACGCAGCCCCAGGACCCGGCTGCAGCCTCTGCCTGCCGCGCGCGAAGACCGTGGTCTGTACAGATACCGGTACCGGTACTTATTTTTTAATTAAGACATCCCTTGAAAATAAGCCATGCTGTGTTTTTTTCAGGAAAAAATTAATATAAGACATGACTTATAATATGAGAAACACGGTATTTGTGGGTGCCTCTGGGTGACGCTGTGATGCTGGAACTCTGCAGCAAGAGGACGGGAGGGTCGGGCAGGCGAGAGGGGGTGGCAGGGCGGGTGAGGGCGAGGGAAGGCACGGCCGCAGTCACGACAGCTCCGAGGCGTTGCTGCATATCAGCATAATATTTCAACCATGTTGTGGGTTCAAGCCCCACCTTGGGGGAAAAATCCTGCATTGCAGGGGGTTGGACTAGATGACCCTTGTGGTCCCTTCCGACTACAATTCTATGATTCCATTGATATATTACCATAGCATATGCATCATTCTGCTTTCTTGAATTGTCCTACTCCTAGGCATAGCAGCCAAATCCTAGAGGCCTAGGTGCCTCTCCCCCCCCCCCCAATTACTGGTAAATACCGTATTTGAAAGAGTAACCCTCCCCCCATTTTGATGGGCTTTCTATGTGGGGCTTATCTGCCCCCCCCCAGTATTTTATTAAGGATGGAAGAGGGTGGGAAGGAAGGAATAATAGAGAGAGGGATACCTCATATTTGTGGGTGCCTCTGGGTGATGCTGTGAAGCTGGAACTCTGCAGCAAGAGGATGGGAGGGTCGGGCAGGGGAGAGGGGGTGGCAGGGCAGGCAAGGGCGAGGCAAGACAGGGCCGCAGTCTCGATGGCTCCGAGGCGTTGCTGCATATCAGCATAATATTTCAACCATGTTGTGGGTTCAAGCCCCACATTGGGGAAAAATTCCTGCATTGCAGGGGGTTGGACTAGATGACCCTTGTGGTCCCTTCCGACTACAATTCCATGTTTCTATTGATATATTACCATAGCATATGCATGATTCTGCTTTCTTGAATTGTCCTAGGCATAGCAGCCAACTCCTAGAGGCCTAGGTGCCTCCCCCCCCAAATACTAGTAAATACCGTATGTGAAAGAGTCATCCCCCCCATGTTGATGGGCTTTCTATGTGGGGCTTATCTGCCCCCCATATTTTATTAAGAATGGAAGAGGGAGGGAAGGAAGGAAGAAATAGAGAGAGGGATAACTCATACCGTGCTTCTCATATTTTAAGGCATCCCTACAAAATAAGGCATGGCAGGATTTTCCTGAGGTGGAAAAATATAAGGCATACCTCGAAAATAAGCCGTACGGGTAGTGGAAGAAGGTCTGTGGCAAAGAAGGGTTGCTGCTGCCGCGTTAACCCCCGAGACCTGGCTGCAGCCTCAGCTGGTAAATACTGTATTTTAAAGAGTCCTCCCCCCCCCATGTTGATGGGCTTTCTATGTGGGGCTTATCTGCCCCCCCCCCCAGTATTTTATTGAGGATGGAAGAGGGAGGAAAGGAAGGAAGAAATAGAGAGAGGGATAACTCACATTTGTGGGTGCCTCTGGGTGACGCTGTGATGCTAGAACTCTGCAGCAAGAGGAAGATACCGGTACACCTGTACAGGAGCCTTGTAAGCAGCTTTCTCTCTGCTTGATTTACAGCAGGCACGTCCAACAGGTAGATTGTGATCTACCAGTAGATCACTGGATGTCTGTGGTAGATCACTGCTAGATCACTGGCACCCCTAAAAAAAGCTCACCCAAATTTTTCCTCCTCCCTAAAAAAAGCTGAACTATGTCCTGAAGCCCTAAACAAAAATGGGCCTCCCTCCCTCCTAAAAGAAGCTCAACCAGTTTGACCTAAACCCCCCAAAACAGGGCTTCCCTTCCTTAAAAAAACTCAACAGCTTTGACCTGAACCCCCCAAAAGGGGGTAGATCACTCCCAGTTTTTAACTCTGTGAGTAGATCAGAGTCTCTTGGGAGGTGGCCACCCCTGATTTACAGTATACAGATGCAGGAGGAGGGGCAGACTGGAACACCAATGCTTTTTATAAACATCACTGTGTCTATCAAAGCTACAGCCCCCCCTTCTTATTCACTTCCTTTTAGCCTTGCAGGGCCACCTTAGTCAAATTGAATCCTCTGCACCCTCATTAAATCGCCAATAGAACTGTTAATGCGATCCCTGAATGCCCATTAACAACTCCCACTGAATAACAATAGGGTGAATAGGGTGGACCTTGCCTGAAGGGATATTCTGCTCCATTGTCTTAACTGCTTAAGTACTGGTAGCCACTTTGCTTTATTTATTTGATGTGTTTTTGTTACAGCTGTGTTCCCGCCCCCAGCAAGTGGAGAGCTGCTCTTGCTAAAGCAAAGCCCTTTCCACTTCAGTTTTTGGAGGGGCAAAGTATTGGTTATGGTCTGTAAAATACAATAATTTTTTGCTTCTAGGGGGGGCAGCTGCCCCCTCCTGCCCCCCCCTGTCTACACCCATGCCAATAAATTTAGATTTTTCCACTAAAGTGGATTAAAGCGCTCTGGCACCCTAGTGGAAAAAATCCACTTAAAACATGGACTTTTTGCAGTTAAGAAAGTATTACCTTGAAAAGTGTGGGATGACTGATGATTAACAGGTAGATCTATAAACACTGCAAGAGGAAATTGGGGCGAATGCTCATTATTGTATAGCTCACGATAAAGGTAAAGAACCCCTGACAGTTAAGTCCAGTCGCAGACGACTCTGGGTTTGCGGTGTTCATCTTGTTTTACAGGCTGAGAGAGCTGGTGTTTGTCCACAGACAGTTTTTCTGGGTCATTGGCCAACATGACTAAGCCGCTTCTGGCGCAACGGAACACTGAAACCAGAGCAGCGCACAGAAATGCCATTTACCTTCCCTTCGGAGCGGTACCTATTTATCCACTTGCACTTTGGGGCATGCTTTTGAACTGCTAGGTTGGCAGGAGCTGGGACCAAGCAACAGGAGCTCACCCCGTCACAGGGATTCGCACCACCAACCTTCTGATTGGCAAGCCCAATAGGCTCAGTGGTTTAGACCACAGCACCACCCGTATCCCTTCAATTTTGTATAACCTCCCCTCAAACAAATTGGTATGACTGCTCAATAAAGACCGGACATATAGTCTGAACTCCACATAAACGTTGTGCAAGTGAATCTGGATGAATGCTCAACAAACTGGCTGTGTAGAGAAGTAAAGCACAAGTACTGTGTAGCACCTCTCTTGTTTTCTGACTATTTCTAAACCCAACTTTGAAGCAGGAATGTGAACATTAGAAGAACCTAGGCTGATCAGATGATAGAGATTAAAAAGCTCAGCATCCTGTTTGCCACAGAGGCCAACTAGATGCCCCTGGGAAGCCCTCGAGCAGGACACAAGGGCAATAGCCCTCTCCTGCCAAGGCACGCTACCTCTGCCCAGGGAGACAGCATATATTTTACCTAGACAGCCACCGTTGATAGAGTGGGTGCCCAATAGGGCTTCTAGGCTACCCACTTTCTCTGGAATTGACATGCTTTTATTTACTCCATTGTTAAAGGATCCATCAGGGTTGCTGCGAAACTCTTTGCATTTTAGTGTTTTCCCTGTTGCTCTCCTCCTACCTTTTTACAGGCCTGGTTTGTGGTCGGTTTTTCTGACTTTCAGTGCCAACTTTTCATGTCTGGACTAGCAGTTGCTACTGATGCACCTGGTGAGAGGAAGGGTGCATGAGACAGTTTGTGACATGGTTAATGGGGCCTTGCCTTGCTGCCTCTTTTGCCCTACATTTCCAGGGTACAGTACTACCAACACCATCACCCGTCCTGGGCCCAGGAAGGGATTTTGAAAAGGCAAACCTCTGCAAATCAGCTCTCTGGGAATGGGAGAAGGAACAAAGGAAGCCACCTTCGCCCAATTCAAGCCACTGGTCCCACTATCTCAGCACTGTCAACACTGACTGGCAGCAGTTCTCAGACCAGGAATCTTTCCCAGATACCAGGGATTGAACCTGGGATCTTCTGCATGCAAAGCAGATTCTCCAGCACTGAGCCACAGCCCTTCCTGAATGAAATTGGACCTGGAATCTATGAGTAGGGTTGGGTGGCATGAAGACAAGGCTGTCCCAAGACATTTTGCTGCCTGGGGAAAAGGCGAAGGTGGCGCCTTTCCCCACTCCATGGACAAAAGCCTACCAGACTGGCAGCTGAATCATACTTAAGCACAGCACTCCTAAAAGACCCCAGGGCATATGATAAGGATTTTGTAACTTTGGCCTTTTACCTTACTAGAAGAATGCATGTGAAACACTTTGAGCACTTAGAAAGAGTGTTGAATAAATACTAGAGTGATATAAATCATGTTGTAGCCAAAACATCCAGCAAATACTTAAAGCACCCGGGAAAAAGACTGTGAGTCAGGGGACTCCAGGGTTGCTATATTTCTTATTTTAAAGAGCAGCCTCTCACATTGCTGGAGAACCTGCCTAGAGACCATAACTAACATCTTCTGTTTCTCTGGGTTAAATACCACAGCGCTGGCTTGTGCCTTGTTTTCTCGCTGATACGTGCTCCTACAAGAGGCATTATTCCCACATCCCCTGGCTGCTATGGAGTTAGTAATGTGGGGCTAGATGCAAGTGAGCATGAATACATAGGATTGGAGAGTGAGGTTGTCAGGATAGATCATGGTGTATTGGCTTCACTGTTCACGTGTCTGATCTGGCGGAAGCCTAAGGGGGAAACCCTTGGTCAACAGCTTAAACAGAAGGTATTTTGCGTGGCCTGGTGACTGGCTCCTCCTTTGCACCAGAGAAGCAGAACCGGCCTTTGTTTTCACTAGGAGAAGGGAAAAGACTCAGTTGTTACTCTCCTTCCTATTCTGGGCCCCTCCAAGCTTTTGGGGTGGGAATGTATTCTGCAACATATTGTTGATGCAATAATAGTGCATTCATGGGGCATACCAGTATATACTGCACCGCCTTCCAGTATATAACTCATTCCACTTTTTTTGTGACGCTCCCCCAGTGTTGCTGCCTTACTGCAGTCTGAAGGGACACACTTGCACTATCCTGCAACAAACGTGGGACTCAAAGAAAACCTGGAACATCTGCAGCGTAAAAGCGACAGGATTTCAGCAGGACGTTCCATTCATTGATTAGAAAGGAAGTGTGGCATGACTGTTCTGAAACTTTTACAGGCGTGAATGGTACTGAAACAGGTCACATATGAAGTGCCCTGATCCAATCATGAACATAAATCATAATGAATGCACAATAAAAAAGGAGGCCTGGAAGCCCCTGACCTTCCTCCCACCAGTTCCTCTTCTCTGCCCTCACAATACCAAGCAAAACAAAAAAGGCAGAGAGCAGTGCAGGAAGGTGAGGGAAAGGCAAGCCATAAGGAGGTACCCAAGAAGGCAGTGCTTTTTCTTCTTAAAAAATGTTTAGGGGTACTCTCATTTTCCTACTCATATTGAAATACTGCCCCTCAGTGAGGTCAAACTTAGATTCACAAAAATTTTAGGGGTATGCGTACCCCTGTGTCCCCCCAGAAAAAAGCACTGCAAGAAGGAATTAATGAGAAGGAAAGCGGCCAGTGTATTTTGATAAAATGAAAGTGAGGCAACTATGCCCCAGAGAAAGTTTCTTGAAATAGTTTTTCTCAGTAGAGAAAGGACATCAATGTTTATGTCATCAAACAAGGTATTTTTATAAAATAAAAAAATTCCTTCAGTAGCACCTTAAAGACCAACTAAGTTTTTATTTTGGTATGAGCTTTCGTGTGCATGCACACTTCTTCAGATACAGTGAAATGGAAGTTTCCAGGCACTTATGTAGAGAAGGGGTGGGGATGGGGAGGGGAGGGGGGATCACTCAGAAGGGTGGTGGAAATGGGTGATTGACTGACTGATAGCTGTTGATGACCGCAAACGACTGCAAATGGTTTTGCATGAAAAAGCAAGGGTTGAGATGGCTGAAGATCGCTTATCATGTATAATGAGATAAGAACCCGATATCTCTGTTCAAACCAGGTCCCTCCATGGTTTTGAGCTTGGTGATAAGTTGCAATTCAGCAACTTCTCTTTCCAGTCTATTTCTGAAATTCTTTTGTAGTAAGACAGCTACTTTGAGATCTTGTATAGAATGTCCTGGGAGATTGAAGTGTTCTCCTACTGGTTTTTCTGTCTTCTGGTTCCTGATGTCAGATTTATGTCCATTTATCCTTTGGCGTAGGGTTTGGCCTGTTTGTCCAATATAGAGAGCTGAAGGGCACTGTTGGCATTTGATGGCATACACAATGTTAGAGGATGAGCAATTAAATAGTCCTGAGATGGTATGTTGGATGTTGTTGGGGCCAGTAATGGTGTTGTCTGGGTGTATGTGGCAGCAAAGTTGGCATCTGGGTTTATTGCAGGCTCTGGTACCAGTGTCCATGTTAAGTCTGGTGGTTGTATTATTGTGGGTGAGGAGTTGTTTAAGATTGGGTGGCTGTCTGTAGGCAATGAAAGGTCTTCCTCCCAGAGCTTGAGAAAGGGAGCGGTCATTGTCCAGGAGAGGCTGTAGATCTCTGATGATGCGTTGTACTGTTTTAGCTTGGGAGCTGTATGTGATGACTAGTGGTGTTCTGTTATTTTCTTTTTTGGGTCTTTAAGGTGCTACTGAAGGAATTTTTTTATTTTACTTCGATCCAGACCAACACGGCTACCTACCTGTAACCAAGGTATTTTTATTTATTTATTGCTTTATTTATTTCATTTATACATTTATACATTTATACATTTATACATTTATTTCATTTATTTCATTTATACATTGCTCATTCAACTAAGTTTTCTGGGCAGTTTAAATATCAATAAAACATACAAAAAATACTCTTACAAGATGTTGGGATGTGAATAGGTGCTAAGAGAGGATATATTTATTAGATATCCTGCCTTCCTCAGTAGAGTGTCATCCCTTTGCAGCTTAAAAGGGAAGCTTAGATAGGCTAGTTTAGCCTTTTCGTTTTAAATAATCCAGGATTTTAAGGCAGACTGGATTTTCCTGGTTTCCACCCCTTAAAACAGGCATCCCCAAACTTCGGCCCTCCAGATGTTTTGGACTACAATTCCCATCATCCCTGACCACTGGTCCTGTTAGCTAGGGATCATGGGAGTTGTAGGCCAAAACATCTGGAGGGCCGCGGTTTGGGGATGCCTGCCTTAAAACAATAATCATACAAAGTAGTCTTGTAAAAGATAAAAATAACATTGACTCACTCAGAATACTTGTTGAAAAGTAACAGATACAGCAGCTTTGTACAGGCAGACTTAAAATGGTAATTCAGTCTAGCTTAAAATGTAGTCTGATCTTGGAGCTCAGATATGCAGGTGTTCTCACATTGCTGGTTTGGTGAGGAAGAGGGTGTGCCCAGGCAGGTGGGAGAATATATAACTATACAGTGGTACCTCTGGTTATGAACTTAATTCATTCCAGAGGTCCGTTCTTAACCTGAAATCGTTCTTAACCTGAGGTACCACTTTAGCTTATGGGGCCTCCCATTGCCGCCGTGCGATTTCTGTTCTCATCCTGAGGTAAAGTTCTTAACCCGAGGTACTACTTCCGGGTTAGCGGAGTCTGTAACCCGAAGTGTTTGTAACCTGAGGTGTTTGTAACCCGAGGTACCACTGTACCTTCCCCCTGTTATGGCACAGTGGGAATGTCTCTCACAGAGTTCTCTCTAGCAAGTTAACAGGAAACCTCTGTGAGCTTCAGAGCTGTATGTATCTAGCAAAACATGAATTGTCGGTTTGACTGCACTTTAAGTATCCCACACAAGAATCAACAAAAAAGTCACAAATCAGAAAGCTCAGGAACAACCCCCCCCCCAATTAAAACCAGCACCTAAAACAATTTAAAACCAGCATAAAACACAGCAAGGGGGAGCTTGATGTGAAACCAGGAGCACCCAAAGAATATGTCATTAAAAGACCTGTGTTCACCTGTTATCTTAATAATAAAATAGATGCCCCAATTCTGCCACCTCAAATAGCCAGTGGCTGTACATTATCTCAGGTTAAGGCCACTTCTGTGGAGAAGAAAATGTCACAGTGCAGGGCTGTAAGAGCTTGGTGCCTCCTTCCTGCTGGAGGAAAAGAGTTTGCTTGTGACTGAGGCCTCCAAAGGGCATGGGAATTTGATGTTCAGGGAAAACGGGCAGGACAAGCAGTTATGTAGCATAAGCCTGTGGGTTGTGGGGGGTATAGGATTGAGGCACAAATAAAAAAGGTAGCTGCAGAGAGCATGAGGAATACAATGGAAGATTAGAAAGGCAATGGAAATCCTGGTTATCCTTCTGTTAAGCGTAGCTGGAGAAAGGTGTGTCTCACCCACAACAGGAATCTCTAAAAGCAAAGGAGTTGCAATGAACGGGTGGTTTTTTTGGCCTTCCCTTGACTTTCCCCAGGCAGATAAGTGCATGTCCTGTGGAAGGGACAAAGACTTAACATCTTGCAGCTGTGCCCACATTATGCTGTTCTTTCCCACTATGTATGTGTGTGGACAAGGAGTCTGTTTTCCTGTGTGTAGCAGAGAGAGAGATAAGAAGCAGTGCCTGCTTACAAGACAGCACAATTCAAAGGGTCAGCTGTGGGCTGAGAGAATTCTCCAGCTGCTTATTTATGCAGCCAAAGTGGCACTATCTTCCACAAGAGGAAAGTATTGATAGACTCAAGGCTGGGCTTGGGAAGAAAGATGTCTTAAAAAATAAGCAACAGACACTGTGTGATAAAAGCAACAGAAGCACCACTGCAGAACCATAACATAATAGAACCAGGGCGGTGGGCAGTGGGATACTGAATCTGAATAGCAGGCTGGACCCACATGTGGCCCATCTCTGCGGACTCATTTTGGCGGTTGGGTGGTGCTACTCATCTGTCACTCGGTTGATGTCATATGATCAAATGATGCCAGGCAATTGCACTTCGAAGGAAGAATGATGATCTCATGCGAATTTCAGCTGCGAAAACCAAATCTCCTGCCGCTTTCTCTGCTGAAAGTGGGGCTTGCTTTCAGTGTTGAATTCGGCACCGACAGCAAGCCCAGCTCGTGGCAGGCGTTGACTGCAATCAGGAACTTCAGTGCTGAAGTGAAAACTGATCCAAGTGCGTCTTTTATTCAGTACCAGATTTAAAACACCAAATGCAAGCGCTGCTTTCTGACTGATCCTTTGCTGCTGTGTCTGTATCTGCCTCACACCTCATGGTGTATGACATCAGGTGTAGGGCAACTGGGAGAGGTTTGGGGGAAGAAGCCTCATGGGTCAATGGGACCCCTGGTGGGCCTAATTAGGCCTGCAGACTAGAAATTTCTTGCCCGTGTTTTCGAGTAATGTGACCAATTCAGGCATGTAAGGTAGACACCTTGTTTCTCCACGCAGTCCCATCCTCCACGCATCTGCAGATAGGCTTGGCCCATGTTACATCCTCAATGCCATCATGGGCATGCAGAGAAAATCAGGATAGCTTTGTAATCCAGACAAATTACACTGAGGAGGATGGTTGTATGATTTGGAAGGGCTGTATCTAGTTCTATCTCTACAGGATATCCTTTATTTGGAGGCCAAAACTACACCACAAGCAGTTTCATGATTCTTCCTCCTACTTGTTGTTGGTTTTTTAAATGAAATAAAATAAATGAGTAGGTTGAAATAAAAGTAAGTTGAAATTGGGAGTGGAAGACTAGTGATGTGAAGGGGTTTGCGTGTCTATGTGCTTGTGTGTTACTTAATCCTTTCCCTTTCTTTCCCCTTCCTGACTGCTCAAGGTCACCTGTTCCAAGCTGTTTTCAACCCAGTTAGGGGAAAAGATAAAGGGTTGAGTGTCTTTTCCTTTACTGGGAGAAAAGCACTGGGATGATTTTCATTTTGAGTTGACAAATGGCAGGAAAGAAACGATTTATTAGTCCCTCCTTTCTTATCCCATTCAGTCGTTCCTTTTAGGTTTTTTTAAAAAATAAAAGCCAAAAGGAAGAAACACAAAAGTGTGCATCATGTATGGTTTGGCTAAAGCACCCCCCTTAGAGGTCTGCTCAACATTTCCTCGAGATTCCACAACCTCCAGACAACTTATTTCATGCCTCAACTTCTTTTATTGTTATTGTTCCTATATTTAATGTCAAGTCTGCATAACGTTTCCGTGAGCTGCTCTGGTTCGCCAGAAGCGGCTTAGTCATGCTGGCCACATGACCGAGAAAAACTGTCTGTGGACAAATGCCAGCTCCCTCGGCCTATAGAGCGAGATGAGCGCCACAACCCCAGAGTCGTCCACGACTGGACCTAATGTTCAGTGTACCTTTTACCTTTACTGCACAACTTGGTTTTCCAGTAAGCTAAACACACCCCACTAGAAATGACAAGCATGTGGCAGGTGGTTGTAATCCCAGGAAAGCAACAAAAAACATGAGATTTCTTGGTGAGCCCCATATATGTCTGGCAAGGGGTATGTGGCATGGTGGGTAACCATGTGGTTAGAATGTTGGCTCAAATCCCCACTCAGCCACAAAGTTCACTGCATGATATTGATCCTGACCTACCTTACAAGACTGTTGACAGGGTAAAAAGGGAGGGGGGGAACCATGGACGCCACCCCACCCCATGCACCTTGGAGGAAAAGAGGGGTATAAATGTAATGAATAAATTAAATAAATAAATACTTAGAAACTCTTGGTTCTTGTGGATAGCAGGAATTGCCCTACTTTGTTTAGAGATACCTTTAAAACATGTGAAAAATATAAGCACATTTCTTTCGCACCCCTAGAAATCCATCATTTAAACCTGAGGTGGCTAACCTGTGTCCGTCTGATGCTGTTGGGCTATGGCTCCTATCATCCCTGACTATCGACCATCCTGACTGGGGCTGATGCAAATTGGAGCCAAACAACTTCTGGAGGGTCACAGGTTCCCAATCCCCTCGTCTGAACTTCTCCAGCCTTAGGACAGACCAATATATTATAAGGGAAGTGCAAGGTTTCAAACCCATCACCCTATTGGGTGGGTGAGGGCATCTGCAGATGATTAGTGAGCAAGAGGGGAGATGCTTTAATCTTCCTCCAAATTCTAACTCTCCCTTGCAAATGGCCCCTCCCTAGTTTTTTAACTTAAAAAAAAATCATTTCCCTGAAAACAGAAATAAGCCTGGTTAGGGAGATAAATATCTTTGGGGGTGGGGTGTTTGCTGAGGAGAATAGGGGGAAGGATTCAGCTTCTTCCTGCTGCCCACTAAATTCGCCCGCAAGTCCTTCCCCTTGCCCACACATCATCTTGGCAACTTACAGTTTGCCAAGATAATGTGTAGTTCTAACCTCCCTCCAGATAGATTACATCCTGATGGATTGCCTTCTGTGGTGAACTGGACAAAGGAATTCATCCCAAGATTTAGAATCCTGCTTCCTTTGACAGTTAGCAGAGTGGTCAGCCTATCCCTGTGTGCTTTGCCAAATTGTAGGTAAGTTATCTTGCCACTAAACTGCCATTGATTTGGGAAAGAATTGAATAGCTTCATGCTGGTATGCATGCTGGAAGTGGAGGGGAGGGATTCAGGCTTTGCTTGGGCTAGAAGCCAGGCGTGGTGGGGAGGGGAGTGCATCTAAAGTTGAAAGATGCATCTTTTTCATCCATGTCGAAATGGGAAACAGCTGCAGTGGCTCCAGCCAAAACCCTGCTGAGCTGGGACCACCATGTGGGGGAGAGGGTGTTAGATGCAATACCAGGCATGAGGAGAACTTGAATGGGGCCTCGAAAACTTCCCTGCCTCAAGTCTGCTGGAAACTGTTGACAAAGCCTCTTTCGTTACTACCAGGTCTTGCTTGGGGCTAAGTGTCATTCAGGGTGAGTCCTAGCACCTATTTTTGCAAGGCTAGGACTCACTCCTGGAGGATGGGAAGCAAATCACAGAGGGTTCCTGGTCATGGACAAAGTGTCCTGTCTCCCCAATATGAAGAGCTGAACCACAAATACTTTGTGATTAGAAAGTTGAAGGGGTTCCCCCTCTCCAGAGATGGGCTTTTAGGCAGGTTTGGGTTCCTATATATATATATATATATATATATATATATATATATATATATATATATATATATATATCGGGGCATGTGCGCACATGCACACAAGCAGACTTGAGTACGGCTTGTACCTGACTCACTTGTTTTGAGCACTTAGAGGAACCTGTTCATGGTCTCGGTCTGCCTCCTTCATGTACTCTAGCCATGATAACCTGCCACACCCATGCTGAGGCCTGCCCAGGCTTGTCACTGCTGTGACCAGACCCTCTTATCCACAAGTGCCTGCCCTTTGGAGTCCTCCTAGGTACTCCACACACAAACTCAGGTGTTCATGTTCTCATTCTCTATGCCATTTCCAGCCATGATAGGTGCTCCCCCCCCCACACACTCCCTGCACTCCCATCCTCCATGGAGAAGCTGGTCGCTTGTTGGTACAAATGGCAAAGAAAATAAACAGATGCATCTGAGCTGGAGGCCTGGGGAAGCAGAGGGCAGCAACTGGGCTGGAAAGAAGCAGCGAGAGAAGGCAGTAACACAAGTAGATGACAGGTCTTCCCAAAATTCTCAGAATGCTGCATGACCATCTTGAGTTCAGTGATGACTATGTGCTATAAAACAAGGACTCCATCAATTTTGACCTGCTTCTGCTCACTTTTAACCACTGAAGGAAAAGAATTATGGGTCGGTTGGTTTACACAGCTAGGAATTCAGGAGGTGAGATTGATGGGAGAGGCTGCCAACGATCTCAAGAGCCTGGAAGGAGCCGAAAGGGAAGGGTGCCCCCTGAGGCTGGTCAGCATATGCAGCTCATGCTATAGCAGCAGGGTGTCGAGGGAGAGGATGTGGGTTTGCCCAGGACAAAAGCTGGCACTGGTGGCCATTATGGAACACCTGCCGTAAGGAAGGGCAGCAAGGTAAAGCTGGGCACCTTTACATTGTGTATTCTCCTGTGCTTTTGTACGTCCTCTTCTGTGAAGCTTTGAATATAGAATCTGGCAGAGGGCTGGGATTCCAGAGAATCAGCTTTCAGTTTAAAAATGTTTCTAGCCTTCATGATTGCGAAGGGAAAAAAGGAATGCCTGCTAAAAGCTCAGGGAGGCAGGAGAGTTTTGATGGCATTTCTGAATAGCCACAGCTCCCTAAAGCCCCTGCCATGGCCTTGTTCCTCTGCCATGCGCCTGCATTGCCCACTCCATGCTTCTTCCCTGCCACAAGAGGTTGAAAGGGTTTTTTGGTGTGTTTTTTTTGCAATAATCCAAGCATTGCAATCAAAATAAACAAGTATGCAAATAAAGTAACTATGTAAACTTTATTGATATACACAATATATCACAAATGTACAATAAGAATAAACTTAGAATCATAGAGTTGGAAGAGACCACAAGGGCCATCCAGTCCAACCCCCTGCCAAGCAGGAAACACAATCAAAGCATTCTTGACATATGCCTGTCAAGCCTCTTCTTGGATTGATAGTTGGAATTTTTTTCACTGCTTTTCCTTTCCCCTGAAGAAAATTCTATGTTGTTTTAAGTTCATTAGTAACTGAATGGATCCTAATTGCAAATAACTATCAGGCAAACTTGGCAATTTCAAAGTTTTTAGCTTTGCTTACTAAATACAAGTGAAATAAACATGTCATAGAATCATAGAATCATAGTTGGAAGAGACCACAAGGGCCATCTAGTCCAACCCCCTGCCAAGCTGGAAACACCATCAAAGCATTCCTGACAGATGGCCATCAAGCCTCTGCTTAAAGACCTTCCAAAGGAGACTCCACCACACTCCTTGGTAGCAAATTCCACTGCCGAACAGCCCTTACTGTCAGGAAGTTCTTCCTAATGTTTAGGTGGAAGCTTCTTTCTTGAGGTTTGAATCCATTGCTCCGTGTCCACTTCTCTGGAGCAGCAGAAAACAACAACCTTTCTCCCTCCTCTATATGACATCCTTTTATATATTTGAACATGGCTATCATATCACCCCTTAACCTTCTCTTCTCCAAACTAAACATGCCCAGCTCTCTAAGCCGTTCCTCATAAGGCATCGTTTCCAGGCCTTTGACCATTTTGGTTGCCCTCTTCTGGACACGTTCCAGCTTGTCAATATCCTTCTTGAACTGTGGTGCCCAGAACTGGACACAGTACTCCAGGTGAGGTCTGACCAGAGCAGAATACAGTGGTACTATTACTTCCCTTGAATCTGAACTTGGTTCAGAATTTGTATTTTTAGAGTCACACCATGTACAGTAACGTCTTAAATCACTCCAGTGTATACCAGATGAATGGTCTGCCAAGGAGCCCAGTTCAAGCCCAATAGCTTATACAGTATGCTGACAAACAACTTCTCTACTATCTCAGCAGTAAGCACATGCCAGCTTCACTATGCGAAACACACTCACACCAAAATAAAAACTTAGCATGATGGGTGTAGATAAAGCCTAAAGGTTACCAAGTCCAATTTCTTGCTCTAATTTTCTAAGAGATAGCGTGAAACTGTCTTTCCACCTTGGAATCCTGCTTAGTGGTAACAAGTACATCTTTGGTTTGAATCCTCAGGGTGGACCTTCCTTGCGTCACTGAGCTATCACAACCATTTCTTATTAATTTAGGGTTAGAGAGCAAGACTTTGATACCTGTTTGACTCCAACATCTTTCTCTTTACAATTTGTGTGTCATGCAGAGAGAAAAAGAAAAAGAAAGACACACACTTGTGCCCATAGCATATGAGAAATGAACATTAGCTAGATTAACAAATTTTTAATTTGTATTCCGCCTTCCCATCTTGCTGTACTTAAGGTGGTTTCTAACCCACAGAAATTACAACACAATTTTATTATATATATTTATGTGCCAAAAGGGAACATTGTAGATGTTCTCTTTTGACTACGTATATGTTGGCTGCTAAACCACTCTGGAAATTGTAGCTCTGTCAGTCTCCTAACAACTCTCATTACTCTTAACAAAGTACCATTCCCAGGATTCTTTGGGGGGGAAACCATTATTGTTCAAAGTGCTACAGAATCATAGAATTGTCTAGTCCAACTCTGCAATGCAGGAAACATTTGCCCAACGTGGGGCTCAAACACATGACCCTGAGATTAAGAGACCCATGCTCTACTGAGTGAGCTATCCTCAGGTGTGATACTGCTTTAACTGCACAGTGCAGATGGAGCCTGGGTTACATGTACCAATGGTCTGACTGGGTATAAGGCAGCTTTCCATGTTCCAAACATGTAAGGCAAAACAAAAGCCTGTTCAGCTGACAATGTTCATTCTTGTCTTGGGCCTGGAGGCAGGAAGATCAAAGCAAATTTAGGCTTGCATCTGGGCTTGCAGAGAATAAAACTTGTGAAGCAACCAAACAAAAACAAAACCACCTTGCAAAACACAGAAGGTTAATTCAGGGATCCCCAGTGCCAGCGCATTAACATTCAATATCCATCCTTGTGGTGATTGTGGTGGGCCAGATTGTGAATGGTGGAATGCCTAAGGAATGAATGTATGGAGTGGCACTGCCACCTTCTTTAAACTTGCCCCTTTCCTGTGCCTTTAGCAGCAGCATGACATGCAGAACAACAAGCGTCAGAAAACTAACATCATGGAAAGAAAGGGACCGTGAAAGTTTCACCTGCAGTTTCGAGTGTGCTCAACAGCTATTAAAAGTACAGAAACAGCACCACAGTAAAATAAGGTGGCAACCTTTATCTGCAGGGTTATGATGGAAAAACTTGAACCTGACAACTGCCTACACATATTCAGGAAGGCTCACTTCCTAAGCTTGAGAACCACTTTCCTAATATTGTGATGTTATCTTGCAACTCTTCACAGCCAGCATCCAGCTTAATTGGAAATACTTTCTGTTTCCAGTTTTGGCTACTTCTATGACCAGCAGTCTTTTCCAGGATTGTGAACAATACATTCTGCTTCCACATGGAAATGTGTAACACCCGAAAATCTAATTTGTCTTGCCTGTGATTTCACCAGTTCTATGACTGATCAGTGCCTGCAGGTCTCTCTCATAGTTTGACCTTTCAAACTGAATAGGTAATAGCAGGTAGCCAAACTATTTATTGTAGTCACTGGACACATGACCTTTAACTTTTTATACTACAAGCTTATGCTTGTAGTATACTCAGAAGGAAGTCTCACTGAGTACAATGGGACGTACTCCCAAGTAAGTGTGTTAGAAGACTGCAGCATTAGGGTCATTCACAGTGTTTTTGTGTGCTCAAGAGAGAGTGCAAGTGCAGTAATGGAAGATTGCACAAGAAGAAATATCACAGTCTGTAGCACGGTTTGTTGTAGTGCAGCACCACTTCCCAGTTTGTGTGTGAGCTTGCACTATTTAAAGAGGAACAAGGGTTCCACTTATTGGTTTGTCTGCACAGACTTCCCATGCCTCTTCCCGTATTGTTGAGTTTTCACCTTTCTCTCTACTGTGTTCTCTTTAGGGCCAATTCACACAATATCCAGAAAATAAGTTTGCTACTTGTCTGCCACTGGACGTCTCCCAGTGCTCTTTGTAATTACTGTAGTGAAGTGTGGAAACATAGTGTCTTCCTTTCTAACATCAATGGGTTTTGCTGGGAGGCACTTAGTAGAAAAATGGAAAACTCTTGCCCCAATCTTGCCCCGATAAAGCTGAAAACCTGTACACACTTAACTGAAGTAAGCCCATTGAATTCAGTGAGGTTTACTTCTGAGTAGACATTACAGGACTGCACTGCAAGTGTGAAATGGCTCTCACTAATTTCTTTCAGCAGAAGTTAAATCCTGCCTACATCATGATACCAGGGCCCAACATCTCCTTTTGAAGTTCCACCTCCCTTTTTCTGCCACACCACACTTGGGAGTGTCTTTGGCTGCCCAGGTGCACACCACTATTCATTGAGAAAATAAACATATGAGGCAGAACTGTTGTTGTTGTTGTTTAGTCGTGTCCGACTCTTCATGACCCCATGGACCAGAGCACGCCGGGCACTCCTGTCTTCCACTGCCTTCTGCAGTTTGGTCAGAACTGTAGGGAGTAGAAATTGCAAATGTATGGAATCTCTGTAAATTGCTTAGTATAGAGACGATGCAAGGCAAAATGGAATTGACTAATGGTGCATTCTTTTACATGTCAACTCAGAAGTCAGTGCTTGGTGGTGGGCATACTGGGACTGCAACCTCGCTGTTGATCAGGATGCACCTTAAGGCCACCCCTTTTATTTTATCCAAGGCCTATGACGCCAGACAATTCGATCTGTATAATTTTGCAATCTCCATTTGGAATATTGATCTCAGCATTTCAAATTCTCAGCTTTATGACATCAGCAAATTCCACCAACACATTCCTGATTCTATTGCCAAGGTTGCTAGCAGACATGGGGTGAAATTTGTGTCCCATGAGACAGGGAACCACAGTAATGATCTCTCTCTGCTCCTAGCCTAATTTATGTCACTTCTACAGATTATCTGGTAGCAAACAACTTGTTAAACAAAAACAGCAACTGAGTTTTTAAGTATTTTCTGTCATTGATCAGTGGTGGCCTTTTTTGACAAAAACATATGGTAAACAGCTAGCTTCTAACTTAAATTTTGATGTGTTGTTCCTCCTGATTTTCGCCCATTCAAAGGGCCCCTAATTAAAGCAGCACATGTTCTTTCTACTCTTCTTATAATTCATTGTGGGGGGGGGGCAGGGGCAGAGAAACAGGGACCTGCACAGAGTCACACAAACACAGCAAAGTCAGGAGCTGCATTGCTCACGAATACAAACCTGTGAGAAGTGATTTCACACAGTGGCAACATGTGACTTGCATTCCCTTACTAAGAAGGTACCCTTCTCAGACGGGTTCTTGGCTTTGAGAACTGGCTCCTGTGACCAAGCCTCTGCACTTTCTGCAATCCCACACGGTATTAATTCAAGGTGCAGCGAACACTGTAATTCTTTGCTGAAATGCCCTCTCCCCCCCCCACTGCATGTTCACCATATTATTGTTTTAAATGGGTTGTTAGCCACCTCTAACTGAGATGGGTGGGATAAAAATCACTTAAAGGAATACAAGCATTTTACTGCACTGTTACCAACAACCTTCCAAGCTAAAGGATCTAGATCAGGCATAGGCAACCTTGGCTCTCCAGATGTTTTGGAACTACAACCCCCACAATCCCTGACCACTGGCCCTGTTAGCTAGGTATCATGGGAGTTGTAGTTCCAAAACATCTGGAGAGCCAAGGTTGCCTATGCCTGATCTAGATCTAGGGATGCAGTGAAGCCGCTGCCCAGTTACTACAGCGTGAGTCCCAAGTTAGCCTGGATGTACAGGTGAACCTCAGAAAATTAGAATATCATCGAAAAGTGCATTTATTTCAGTAATGCAACTTTTTATATTTTATTTAATTTTTACAAATGATTTCTGTTGGAAATTCCACAGTAATAAAACAAATAGTTACAATTAAAAACAACAACACATCACTATTACTTTTCATTAATTACATTCCATTTATAATTGACTCGCCTAACAACAAATAATTACAATTACAACAAATAAAGGCTTGACATATCTTGCTTTGCATGTCATGCATCTATCTCATACCGTGTTTCCCCCTTTTTAAGACGGAGTCATAATATAAGCCATGGCAGGATTTTAAAGCCTTTGTAAAATATAAGACATACCCCGAAAATAAGCCATGCCTGCAGGGTCGGCTCCCAGCAGCGCTGGGCATGGGAGAGAGGAGACTGAGCAGCCACTGTGGCATTGCGCTGCCAGAGACTCGCAGCCACTGAGGAGCTTGCGGCGCCGGGGCTTGCAGGCGGCTCTCGCCTTGCCGCCCTTTCTCCTGCTCCCGGGGGAGACGTGGCTTCTATTCCCCATTGCCAAGGAAACAGCCCGGGGGAGAGACGCCAGAGCTGAGGCGCCCCCCGCCCGCGGATCCCACGTGCCGCCGAAAACGGCAATGCTTAGGGCCCCCCACTCCTCGCCCGAAGTGGAGTAAGGCCCCCCGAGCGGTCCAGGGCTTGCTTCCGAATGCGCAGGGACAGGACTGCGCTGTTAAACTCTTTGCAAACTCCTTGCCCAAAAGAAAGCTGTCCTGCAGAGTGCCGGATCGAGGAGCCGGTCTGCAGAGTCAGCGCCCAGCAGCGCGGCGCTGGATTGAGGAGGCGGTGCTTCGTGCGGAGCTGCTGGGCGCCGACCCGGCAGGCCGCTTCCTCGATCCGGCGGCCTCCCGGGTGGGCGCCCAGCAGCGCCGCGCGGAGCACCGGATCGAGGAAGCGGCCTGCCGGGTCGGCGCCCAGCAGCTCCGCACGAAGCACCGCCTCCTCAATCCAGCGCCGCGCTGCTGGGCGCTGACTCTACAGACCGGCGGTGCTCCGCGCGGCGCTGCTGGGCGCCAACCCGGGAGGCCGCCAGATCGAGGAAGCGGCCTGCCGGGTCGGCGCCCAGCAGCTCCGCACGAAGCACCGCCTCCTCAATCCAGCGCCGCGCTGCTGGGCGCTGACTCTGCAGACCGGCTCCTCGATCCGGCACTCTGCAGGACAGCTTTCTTTTGGGCAAGGAGTTTGCAAAGAGTTTAACAGCGCAGTCCTGTCCCTGCGCATTCGGAAGCAAGCCCTGGACTGCTCGGGGGGCCTTACTCCACTTCGGGCGAGGAGTGGGGGGCCCTAAGCATTGCCGTTTTCGGCGGCACGTGGGATCCGCGGGCGGGGGGCGCCTCAGCTCTGGCGTCTCTCCCCCGGGCTGTTTCCTTGGCAATGGGGAATAGAAGCCACGTCTCCCCCGGGAGCAGGAGAAAGGGCGGAAAGGCGAGAGCCGCCCGCAAGCCCCGGCGCCGCAAGCTCCTCAGTGGCTGCGAGTCTCTGGCAGCGCGATGCCGCAGTGGCTGCTCAGTCTCCTGCTCTCTCCAGTGTCCAGCACCGGCGCAGCTGGGCACCGACCCTGCAGGCTGCCTCCGGAACCCAGCAGCAGCAACGCTGGCTGCCGTAATTACAGTTAAAAAAAAATTAAAAAGACACCCCCCCGAAAATAAGCCATAGGCTTATTTTCTTGGGTAAAATAAATATAAGACGGTGTCTTAAAATGTGGGAAACACGGTACATTGGTTTCAGCTTTTAAGTTGCATTACTGAAATAAATGCACTTTTCGACGATATTCTAATTTCCTGAGTTTCACCTGTAAATAGTATGTAGCAAGTGGGACCCTACAACAAAATGTTGCCGGGTACCCGCTGTGTGCATGTGTGGTCACCCCACCCCCAAAATAGATGGGCACTGCCATTCAAATGGTGTGTGTATGCTGCGTCTTGTAGTCAATTATTCAATTCAAGTTGGCACCCCTGCTGCCTACCCTGATCCTTTTGAGTGGCAATAACAGGGACTGAAGCTGGGGCCTTCTGCTTATGCTCTACCATGAAGCTAGGGCCCACTCCATTTTGTTGGTGCTAAAATTTACATGCTAACTAGCAGTTACAGGGCAGAAGCAGAGCAGAAGCAATATCCACTCAGCCTCAATTTTGTCTGATTTTGAAAAATTAATGTAACGAGGATAAAAACAATGCTGCCATTTTGAATTGCAGGGCAAGGATTTCTGATTCCCAGTTCTTTAACAACAAACACCCCAGCAGATAATTAAGAAATTGGGGGAGGGGTGTGTCCAACTAGGAGTGGGCTTTTGTGTGGAAAGCCTGTGAGCTTAGTTCACGTTTGGTACTCAGAACAAATTCCTGGTTTCAGAATTATTTACTTCTAAATGTGTGTCTTTTCTATCTAGCTCTGGTTGGTGGATCTTGGAATTTCCAATAACAAGCAAAGTAGATCCCATATGCCTGAAGTCTGCTAGCCCCTGTTGTAAGGGATGGGAGAAAGGGAGACGTACCGGTAATGGTGCCTGGATTGTAATGCAGGGCTTGGGGAGGGTTAGGCTAGGGCCTAGTTTCAGGGTCTAGCTGTGGGTCAAGAGTCCCAGCAATGAGGGAGGATGTGTGATCTGTTGCTTCTCTTCCCCTCGGAGAGAGCCTTGGCAAAAGATGAGTGAGAACCGTGTGTGCAGAGTGGCAGCCTGAACATTCCTCAAAGTCCCTGGCCCCAGATCTCTGCTCATTCCTAAGGAAGGCAGCCAGGCAGCCAGATGTGAGTTAGTTGCCTCTAGCAGGGAATGGGCCTGGCTCGCTCAGACTGGTTCCACCGCTCCTCAGACTTGAGCACCAAACACTCCTGTCCTTAGCCCACTGGCACAGAGGATTTAAGCAGACAGACATGACAGATGGAAGCGAGACAATTACTAAGGCTGAAAGCTTCCAAACTCTGCAAGCAGAAGCAAAATGCCCTACTTTTATTAAGAGCGTCCAATGTGTTGTGCGAGATTTTAATTTACACAAGAATTGAACAAAGCAAACATCCTGTGCCTGAGGAAGCGTGCTACAAAACTCAAAAGCTCATACCGCACATGTTGTGAATCTTGGTTCGCTCTAACCGTAGTACTGCAGTCACTTTATAGACCTGCGCCTTGGATTTTTCGGACCCTTAATGAGGATTCAGAGCTAAATTTTCATAAGGTGTAGAAGTATGTTTAAGCTGTCCATGTGTTAATGTACATGAGCCATTTGGAACACCTGACTTGCTATACTACTAATTGCTTGATGATGATGATGATGATGATTTCTGCTATGGCTATGGGCAGGTCCTGTAGACCTTAGGCCAGCAAGCAAGAGCAGGAAGCTGATGATAGAAACTGAGTTTGCCCATGGCTAAGGAGGGGAGGCTTCTCCTCTGATGTGTAGCTGCTTTGTCATCATAGCACTCAGAAGTCTCAGTCTAGATGTGCTGGTCTTCTTGCTGCTGTGAACCAAGGCAGGGACATCATTTGCATGGCCAGAGTATGGAAGAGGAAAGCCAAAGAAGCTGACTAATTCATGTGAGGTCACACAGAGTGTTGGTGGTAGAGCAGGGAGACAAGCCCTCTTTTGAAAAAATTGACTGATTCATCTAACATAGTCAAACTGAGCATAAAGGAGACTGAAAGGGACCAAATGTGCTGTGTTATCCTGTCCCACTGGAGACCAGGGCTGCCTACACACCAGACAATTAAAGCACATTCCCCCAAAGAATCCTGGCAACTGTAGTTTACCACTCAATTCCCAGCACCCTTAATAAACTACAGTTCCCAGGGTTCTTTGGGTTTTACATGTATGATGTGTACACAGCCCAGGATTATGTTCCACTCTACCCATTTTTGTATGAATGCTAGTCTCTTGATAGAAGATTCTGTGTTCCGATTATCTTCCAAGTCATTGGCATATCTAGTCCTTTTAATGGTCTTGTGTTATCCCTTTGATCCACATACTGTGGCAATGAGTTCCAGTTGCATGAAAACAGCCTTTTGTTCACTTTTAAGCTTGGTAAACCCTTCTCTTTTTTGATAGCTGTTACTTGAACTGAACAGGCAATCCACATGCCCATCAATTGAGCTAGAACCATTATAATAGTCTTACCCCCCCAGGATTTCATGTCATTACTGTATCCCATCAAAAGGCTGCACACATTTTGAACAACAGCAGCATCATAATGCCAGAGTTCTTGGGCCCAGTTTGAAGATTCAGCTTTGGAAAATGATGTGATGCAGCACAGTCTCTACACAAATCTGGAACCCACTAGGACAGTGGTTCCTAATTAAGGGTATGGGGACCCCTGGGGGTCCGCATGATGCACCCAAGAGGTCCACAGCCCCTTAAGTTGCCTCTCCCCCAACTAAATTTTTGCAATTTTCGCATGGTAATATCACAAATTTTATGGTGTTTTTTTAAAGGTGTACCTAAAACCCTTTGGTTGTTAGATGCTGCCCCACATTTTGTTCAAAAATTGCTTTGCAGATAACCAGAGAGTTATCAAAATTTTCACAAATGGGGAGGGGGGCTTAGTAATTAGCTAATTGGGAACCACTGCATTAGGATGTTAAATGCTCTTCTCCCTCTGCCCCCACCCTCGTTCCTTAGTCGTCAAAGATTTGCGTAGCAAACATCAAGCTCTTTGCCCATTTCGAGGATCCAGAAATAAGAAATTTCTGGAAAGGCGTTTAGACTTTCCTTTGTGCCTCCCCTCCGCCCTAGCCCAGCTACACGGCCCGGCTCCTGGGTTTGTGCCATTGGAAACAAGCAGACGTTGCTCTGGGCTGCTGCTGCTGCTGCCTCCACCCCTCATCGTGGGGGAAGGATGGAAACTTCCCCCTCTCCTTGGGGAATTGGGACGTTCAAGAAAACAGCAACTTTTTTGGTCACGTTTGGAGAGAGTTCGCGGGAGAGTTCGTGTGTGGGAAAATGCGAGGAGGCCTGGTGGCTCAACAGTGCCTAGCCCGAGCCAAGCCTTCCACGGCAGTTTCCCCCTTCCTCTCTTCCCCATCGCCTGCAGCCCCCCCCCCCCGAAATCCTAAAAATAATCCGCCTCGCTGGGCCGAGACCCAGCAACCCCACATTGGCCTTGGCTGCCAAAGGAGCAACCCACAAGCTTTCCCGCCCCACCGCTTCCCGAGAGGCGCCCAGATGTGCGCCTAAAGGGAGGGGGCAACTTCGGGAGAGACCCATCCCGCCAAAGTCGATCCCACCGAGGAGAGCGAGAGAGAGCGCATCTCCTCGCCTGCGGGATCCTGCGCGGCGCCACGCTGCCCTCCCTCTCTCCTTTCCGCACAGACTCCCCTCTCCCTGCGCCCCATCCTCGCCCGGGCTGTAGGGGCCGGTGGGGGGTGGTGAGTAGGGGGGTGGCGAGAGAGAAGGAGGGAGCGTGGGAGCCGAGCCGAGCCAGGCCAGGCGGGCTGGGTGCGGACCCCGCCCCCGGGCAGCGGGGTCGCCCCGCCCCTCTCGCACTCCGAGAAGTTTCCCAGGGTCCGGGAACTAGGAGGAGGCGCCGCCGCCGCTGCCGCCGCCGCGCTTTCGGTGTCCTGGTGTCTGGCTGGAGCCTCAGCGCGGCCCCTTCCATGGATCTATAGGGCGGCAGCAGGACTTTAGGGGGGAATGGGCTTGGCGTCCCGGCGCGGGGCCCCGTGGCGGGCATGGCTGGGCTGCAGGCTTTTGGGCATCGCTCTGCTGGCGCGCCTAACACTGGGAGCAGGTAAGGAGGACCTCGGGGTGGCTGGGGGGTGTCGGGGGGACGGGGACGGGATACAGTGCGCTCGCCCCTTCGGCTTCGTTAAGCCTAGCATGGGTGGGAAGAGAGCCCTCCCCGCTTCGGCCGGGCTCGATCATGGCCTCTTCGTTTCCTCTTTTCAAACTTTTCAAGCAACTTCGCCGGAGCCTCTCTGAGTCCCCTTGGCGCTCCTCGGTGCCTTGAGCCGCCATCTCCCTCCCTCCAGTCCGGGCAGCGAGTGGGGGGACCCTGAAGTTATTTTTCTTGTTCCCGGCTAGATCCGCGTCCTTTTCTCTTTCTCTTCCGCACCCCCCACCCCACGCCAGAAGAAGGGGAGGGAAGGGGAAAGGGTTACGGAACGGGCCACAAAGAAAATAAATGATCGTTGTTTAATTACCGATTGTGTGAAGGGGAGGGAGCGATTAGGCTGGATTGGCGGGCGGGTGGGGGGTGCTAATTCGCCGGCACTGATTTGAGCTGCGGGGAAACAATCTTGCACTTTTTATTTACTTGAAGTAAACTTTCTCGGCAGCCAGTTTAAGCTTCCCAGCCCGGAGCGACTGGAAAAACCGGAGCGTGGATTTCGGATCTGGCTTCTCTCGGTCTCCGCTGTAGCCGTCGCTCTCTGTTTCTCTTTCTTCTGCTCCTTGCAAAGCAAATCTTGCTCGGGCAGGCTGGCGAAGGGAGAAGCTTTCAATTTTCTATGGTATCCCATTGAGGTTTTATTGAACCGGGTATGCTGTGGAGTTTGGTTCTGCCAAAGCCTGAAGTTTGTGCAAGAACGTAAAGGAGGAAATAAATGTTTGGTTTAACACGCCTGTTGTGCAGACATGCAAATGCATTTGGTAAACAGCATGGATTGAGAATTTAGTGCACTTGATTGTGCAACTGGTGTATGTGAGCTTGTCTGTGAATGCGCACATGATCGTATGTTTAAAAACGCATAAAATGCATTGCATGTGCAAGGCACACTCGTCCTCTCTTTCTCATGGAATATATGTAAGAGGTACATACATGAACTTATATTAGTGTAGCAAGCTTGTGTGCTGGTGTGTGTATGTGTGTGTGAAATGATTTGCTGGTAAGTGGGGTGGTTGTGGGTAAAGGGGCGACACCCACACCTCCCTTTTTCTCCTTTGGGATTGTCATGAAATGGCCTCCTTGGAAGGCTTTACACCCACACTGACATTGAATTTGATAGAGCTTTTGTTGCTGCGCATTGTGTGTACAGGATAGCAAAGGGAAGGGTGTTGATGATCTGGGCAGATGTAGTAGCAGCTGTCGTCCCCTCGCCCGCCCTCCCCTTTCACATTCTGCTGGATGCACAAACTTTTATTGTTGCTGCATGGCATGGCACCGTTGTTTCCGACCCAAAGGAGCTAAGTCTGTGGCTGGCTTCGAAGTTGCAGATCCCTGACTGTGAAACTGGAAACTCATCTTGGAGCCATGCTAGGGAGTGCACAGCTCAGCAACTGGGCCAGCCAGTTCCCATGCTTCTGGGGAGTTGCAGTGGCTCAGTCTGCTTTGAAACTCTCTTCCCCCCCCCCACCCCCACCAAGCCGGCTTTTCCCTCATTTGTGTGCTTGGGAATATACAGTGATGCAAACGGGAGATAAGATGATTTAATTGGGTGTCGTGCAGTGACTTGCTTGCCCTGTGAAACGTGCAGCAGTATGCCAGGGATGAGATAATTGCAGCGAAAGGTAAATAGAACGTGGGGCTATTATTCAGCCTGGGTTTCACTCTCCCATGAAGCCACCTGACTGGTTTGGGGAAGCCGGCCTTGCTTATTAGAACGCTCCCGGCCAGCTGGTGCTCCAGTGCGTGGGAATGTGCGGCTCGTCCAACACAGGAGGCCGGGGGTGCTGTGGATTGTGGGTGCCCGGGAATATGAATCCCCTCCTCCCCTCCCCGCCAGCTTGCTGCTTGGCTGGACATAGAAAGGGCATTGTTCTTGGTTGAGCAACTCCACCGCAGTGCTGCCGAAGCCCTGGCGGTCTTGCGCCAGACAAGGGCTCCGAGCTGCTGTTTTGAGCCACACGGGAACATTTCTAATGGCTCTAGAGAATTCAAAATGGTGCAAAAGGCACTGGGACCCCTGTCCTTAAGCTTTCCCAGAACAGCATCTGAAGGGCCTCAAAGAGTAGGAGGTTCAGGGCGAGGGGCCAACTCTGGTTGAGTGTTCTGAGTTTGAATTGGCAGGGTGCTGTCTTTTTTTCTTCCTTCCTTTCTTTCTAGGTGTGGGCTGTACCAGATGAGGGTCATGCAAGGGTTGGGACTCCTGCCTAGTAGGACGGGCCCTGTGTGTGAAAGAAAGCAGGCCGCTTTTTACTACAGTATGCATATGAACCTTAGGGCTAGACACTTAGGCCTTGTCCACAGCCATGTCTGCAAGCCAGACATTTTGTCTCTTCCAAAGCTGTTCCTTCTTTTCTGCTTGGCTGCACTGATAACAATGTGATGATCCACAGGAAAGTGCCGCACTTGATGAAGCCCTCATCCAAGGGCTGCTTCACATGATCGGGCACACATGAGGTTTTTCCACCGTGATCTGGCCTTGGCTTCCCAGAAAATGTATGCAACATGCCATGACATGAAAGATCTGCATGCATGATCATCGTACATGTGTTTCGTCTTTGTTCTTTATCCTTTCCCTTCCAAAATGGGTGCAATCCATTGCCTAAAAGCGAACATTACTAAATTTCAAATGGAAATTTGTGGTTTGATTTGGCAGGAGCAGGGACTCAAATGTGAGCATTTAAATTCGTGCTTAGCTTTGCCAAAAACACAAGCGCCAAGTTATGTCGTTAATTAATGTACTTCGATACAAAATTGAACCTGCCGATTGGTGGAATTGATTATTTGAATCCAGTTTGCACATGCTCCTATCCCATCCTCTGGAATTGGGAAGGAAATCTTTCCTGCCTACGCAGTTTTCCAGATCTGATAGTAAACACAGCTTTGTCGTTAATGGCACCCTCTGTGTGTATCTGAAATCTCTCCCCTCCTTTTTTTAAGCTTGTGTGGATGGCGAGACTGCAAAAGTGTGTGTGTTTTTGTCAATTCTAGAAAGAATAAATGTAATCATCCAGAGGTCTTGCCCTTGGGGCTTTTAGTTGGTGTTTTCCATTTTGCAACAGGTTTCCTTGCCTTCAGTTGTGTTTGTGGAAGGGAGTATCCTAAGTCTTGCCAGTACCGAGCCCATGTCTGACTACGCGGTATCTAATCCTGCTGCCTTTCTTTGTGCTTCTTCTGTGGACACAGTGAGGAATCTCTCCCTTCACCCTCCCACCCCCTTTGTAGATTCTGTGAGCTGAAGCTATCTGTGCACAGAGTTGTTGAGACACAGCAGCTGCCTCCCTGCTGCAGCCCCTCCAGATGCAATAGCAGGGCCAGCCGGCTGGCCATTCAACTCCCTGCCCCTTTATTCTGCCCACATTGCTAGCCAGCTAACAAAGGCAGCTGGAGGGAGCCTGGGAGCCCCTCTACACAGCCCTGCAGTACTCAGTCACTTTTGGGGGGCCAGATTCCTCGCTAACAGGTAGCCACACTTTCTTTTTACTAGCCTCAGTGGAATGTGCGTGGGTTGAAAGCAGCATCCGAGTCCCATTATATGCATGGATCCTGGTTCACCACACTTCTGTGCAGATGTATTCAAAAGCACAGGTAACCAGTCTGAGGAAATCAAGATCAGGTTGCCTGCTGTGGACCTCCCAGATGCTTGCTTAATCACACCTGCATTCAGTTTGGGTTGACAAAAGTCAGAATGGATTGGAAATAAGTGCAAATGTTGATCACATCGTTTGGACTGAGCGCAATGGTAAACACTTATCCTTTTCATTGTTTTGGAGAGCCTGGAGGAGGATGGTGAGGGAGAGGGGCATATTGTTGCTCCTGCCATTTGGACATGGCTGTGACTCAACCTGCCCCTTTTAAAAGCCAGAATTGCGCTTAGGCTATGCAGTGGTAATTTATTTTATTTTTGCAGCAAAGGGCCCAATTCCTCTCATTTCTGTCCTCTGCTGGCTGTTGCTACTGCTGTCCCCAGGTCCATAGAAGAGCCATAGCACAGTGGTATAACATCTGCTTTACATGTAGAAAGTCCCTGGTTCAATCCCCAGCATGTCTAGGTAGGGCTGGAAATGTGAGACTCTGCCAGCCAGCATAGACAGTACTGAGCTAGATGGGCAGCTTCCAATGGTCTGGCAGATTCCAATGGTCCAGCCTAGCAGTCAGGCTGAGTATATTTTGTCCAAGCAGAAGGCTTGGTATTGGGTTTAGAACTCTGCCTCCTGTGGATTTTGGTGCTCATTCTTTAAAGCAAGCTCCTAGCTTCTATGTCTGCTGCAGTGATGAGTAGGGCTCAGCAACGCCTGGGAACATTTCAGTAACCAGGGGAGAGGCAGAGCAGGGCTTCCATTGCTCAGGAAATAGGACTTTGGTGCCCCGCATAGCTGTTTCTCCCTCCCTGTGACTAAGAATAAATTATGCAAGATGGGCAACTCACGCAAATTTTCTCATTTTGCATAATTTATCCCGGTCATGATTTTCAGCTTTTCTTGGCTCAGAATTTTGTATACCTTGGCACAGAATTTTCTTTCTTTTTTTTGTTAGTAACGAGGTCTGTTTATAAGTGCCTGCCAATAGGGGCCTGGAATCAGTCAACCACACCCTACATGGTAACCAAGATATGTGGGTGGTACCCACGGCATGGGCTGTCAGCATGTTAAAAGAAGATGGGGAATTGCAGGAGGTTTTTCTCTGGGACTCTTTCTTTGTCTCTGTTGCTTTGTAGGTTTTGATTCCTTTGAAAAAAGGCAAGTAGTGCTTGTAACATGCATGCTTCTTGCCGTGAGGTAGTGAGTGGTTTTCAAACTTTCAGAATTTAGCACAGACTTTCTCCATTTACTTATATCCTGAGGAACTGCCCCATGGAACTCCTGAGCACTATATGAAGCATATTGTGCATGTTCTCTTCATGTGGGGGCATTGGCTAAGTCTGTTAAGCCTTACCATCAACCCACATCAATAGAGAGTATACCTTAGGGTGCACTAAGTACTCCCCAGCTGGGGGCAGTGGCCAAGAAGTTTGGTGGATAGCAGTGGGCAGGGTGTCAAAGCTCCTCTGCCATTTTGGATCACTGAGAAACCCCAAGAGTTCCCCAGGTTGGTGTTTTCTGAGCTAGCCATTCACTCCACATTGGAACTGACTCCTAGAATGAGGCGCAACTGTGGTACAGTCAGGGTTCTAACTTCCATGGAAGCCCAGGAGGTCTTGCATGCATAGACTTTCCTGCCATGTTCAGTGTTCGGCATCAAGGGGTAAGGAGCAGTGGGTCCACACCACTGGCGCTCTCTCCCCTCCTTTAATCACATGGACATCGTTCCAGCAGTTAATGTGAGAAGCGGGATTGGATCTCCCATTCTGTATCGCATGCAATGCTCCCTTTGGTGGTTCGAAATGGGTTCTTCAAATAGTTATCCATGTCAAGCAGAGGTCACAGCAAGGGAAAATTTTCTTCCCAAAGGAGGTGTCAGAAAGAAGATCTCCAGAAGAAGATGTATATAATGCCCTATGTGCTGATGGAACATTTGGCTGAATCACTAGAGTCTGGTCCTCCTTGACTTCACCCGTATCCAGAGCTTGGAACAGAACTCGGGAATCCTGGCTTCCAGGGCCTTTGCTCACACTCAGGAAAGGCCAAGTAGAGAGTTACAAGCCAGATTCAGCTTCAGCTGATCTGAGGACCCTTTATCAAATTTTAATTGAGATGTGGTAGCCAACTGTGCTCGTACTTCTGAAAGGAAAACGAAGCAATGGAATTCCATGTGTATTTAATAGGGTAATACATCTTCTTGGATTGATAGCTGGAAAATTTTCCACTGCTTTTCCTTTCCCCTGAAGAAAATTTTATGTTGTTTTAAGTTCATTAGTAACTGAATGGATCCTAATTGCAAATAACTATCAGGCAAACTTGGCAATTTCAAAGTTTTTAGCTTTGTTTACTAAATACAAGTGAAATAAGCATGTCATAGAATCATAGAATCATAGAGTTGGAAGAGACCACAAGGGCCATCCAGTCCAACCCCCTGCCAAGCTGGAAACACCATCAAAGCATTCCTGACATATGGTCGTCAAGCCTCTGCTTAAAGACCTCCAAAGAAGGAGACTCCACCACACTCCTTGGCAGCAAATTCCACTGCCGAACAGCTCTTACTGTCAGGAAGTTCTTCCTAATGTTTAGGTGGAATCTTCTTTCTTTTAGTTTGAATCCATTGCTCCGTGTCCGCTTCTCTGGAGCAGCAGAAAACAACAACCTTTCTCCCTCCTCTAAATGACATCCTTTTATATATTTGAACATGGCTATCATATCACCCCTTAACCTTCTCTTCTCCAGGCTAAACATGCCCAGCTCCCTAAGCCGTTCCTCATAAGGCATCGTTTCCAGGCCTTTGACCATTTTGGTTGCCCTCCTCTGGACACATTCCAGCTTTTCAGTATCCTTCTTGAACTGTGGTGCCCAGAACTGGACACAGTACTCCAGGTGAGGTCTGACCTGAGCAGAATACAGTGGTACTATTACTTCCCTTGATCTAGATGCTATACTCCTATTGATGCAGCCCAGAATTGCATTGGCTTTTTTAGCTGCTACATCACATTGTTGACTCGTGTCAAGTTTGTGGTCCACCAAGACTCCTAGATCCTTTTCACATGTACTGCTCTCAAGCCAGGTGTCTCCCATCCTGTATTTGTGCCTTTCATTATTTTTTTTGCCCAAGTGTAGTACTTTACATTTCTCCCTCTTAAAATTCATATTGTTTGTTTTGGCCCAGTTGTCTAATCTGTTAAGGTCATTTTGAAGTGTGATCCTGTCCTCTGGGGTATTAGTATCAAAGTAGATCACTCTTATAGGGTAGGAATGGCGAGCCTGTGGCTCTCTAGATGTTGTTTGTCTCCAAGTCCCATGAGTCCCCATGAGTCAGCATAGTCATGACCTGGGATGATGGATGTTTCAGACCAGTAGCATTTGGATCGCCACAGGTTCCCCATCCCTGCTCTAGGGCATCAGAAAGTTTTCTGATGCAAATTATTGTATCCAAATGACACTAATTTGGAAAACTGTCCTATTAATAGTTTCCCAGGAAACGTATCTCACTGCTGGGAAGTGCTTCCTTCAGAGACATTTGTCCCACAGCATCCTTTCCTCCCATTGGTGACCTCATACTTTTGAAATGCATGTGCTCCATCTCTGTGTTCCTCATACTGCAAACTTTATTACAGAGCCTGACTATCCTTAAGTCAGATTCTTTCAGCCCCAGCTAGTGTCAACATCTCTGACCTGGTTTTAAGAAAAAGGCCTCCTGGGAATTCTAGGTTTTAAAAGTGGGAATTTCAATTGGAGGAAGGGTTGTTTTGCACCCTTGGACTGCCAAGCCGTGGGAGGATATATTTCTAAGACATTTGGAGGGCATCCTGTTTTGTGAAGGGATGAACTTGGCAAGCCTGATGTCAAGGTCATAGTAGAATAAACTATGATGTGTTGTCAGGGGAAGGCCAGAATTCAAAAGACCTGCTCTGTAATTGATGCAGTATTATGGTTTTGATTGTATATTATGGCATAGCTACTGTGGTGGGAAAAGGGACGCGGGTGGCACTGTGGGTTAAACCACAAAGCCTAGGGCTTGCCGATCAGAAGGTCAACGGTTTGAATCCCCACGACGGGGTGAGCTCCCGTTGCTCGGTCCCAGCTCCTGCCAACGTAGCAGTTCAAAAGCACGTCAAAGTGCAAGTAGATAAATAGGTGCCGCTACAGTGGGAAGGTAAACGGCGTTTCCGTGCGCTGCTCTGGTTCGCCAGAAGCGGCTTAGTCATGCTGGCCACATGACCTGGAAGCTGTACGTCGGCTCCCTCGGCCAATAAAGCGAGATGAGCGCCGCAATCCCAGAGTTGGTCACGACTAGACCTAATGGTTAGGGTCCTTTTACCCTTTACCTTTACTGTGGTGGGATAAAAACCCTAGTCTACCTCCCTTATTATCAGGGACATAATACTGGTCTTCATAGTATAATTTGAGTCTTTTGCGGGGAGTGGAGAATCTTGCTGAACAACTGTCACCTCATTCTTGCCTCTGTCTTGAATAAACAACTTATGATGGTATTGCAGAATGAGAAGTCAGTAGGTAAACTGTTACAGCTCTTTGAGTTGTTACATTTGCAAGTTTAACATCACATGGATTTCCTGAATGCTTCCTGCATGTCTTGCAGTGAATACTGTATTGTCCATCTGAAAGTACAGAGGTAGCTTGGAAGTCGAACAGAATCCATTCCGGAAGTCCGTTCGACTTCTAGAATGTTAGGAAACCAAGGCATGGCTTCCGATTGGCTGCAGGAAGCTCCTGTAACCAATTGGAAGCTGCGTCAGACGTTTGGGTTCCAAAGAACGTTTGCAAACTGGAATACTCACTTCCGGGTTTGCGGCATTTGGGAGCCAAAACCTTTGACTCACAACGCATTCGGGATCCAAGGTACGACTGTACATGGAATACAGAATGGACAGTGCCCAAGGAGTTCCAGGTTGGTTAATCTTCATGTGTCTTCCAAGGCATGTGAGTCTCCGTCAGGCATTATGGCATTTGCTGTGTGCACTTATGGTGGAGATCCAGGAACAATGTCTGCCCTGCAAAGCACAAAATGGTCCCCAAATAAAGTGTGGTGGCTTGACACTTGTGCAAAAAGGGGTTTATGAGCTGTGAGTCAGTAGTGCATTCATTCCCAAAACAGTGGGCTCCTAGAGAGGGGAACTAGACTGGACCTAATGGTCAGGGGTCCCTTTACTTTTACCTATGTTTTTAAACAGGAATGTCCAGAGTAGACAATTGTGAAAAACCAACAGATCTTGCAGTCGTCAAAGGTTACTGCTTTTTTTGCTTTACAAAGATTAAAAATGGGTACTAGTCCTAGCAATCAGATCATGCTATACTAGTTATGCTATACTAGTTACGATGAAACCATCATTGCAAATATACAGTGTATCTAGGCAGGCGGTGCAATGAAAAATCAGTGGTTTCGGAGTGTAGCTAATGCTGCTTTTCTTGATTAACAAATTGTATCTGGAGAGAAATGATGCTATTGAGGAAACGGAGGTCATCGAGACAGAGAAGCGTTTACTTCTCCAAATTCTCATAAAAGTGTCTTAAATGCTTGAAACTTTAAGGGTGTCTTTACAAGATAAATTCTCTGGGTTTTTTCTTTCTTTCTTATGAGACATGTTTGATTAACGCACTAAGAGAACATATTGCACCATGGGCCAACATGTCACTAAAGATTCAGTGAGACCAGGAGATCAGGCCCCAAATATTTATTTTATTAAATTTATATCCTGCCCTTTCTCCCAAAGGAGCCCAGAGTGGCAAACATAGCACCTGACATCTTGGGTGAGGTGTGCCGTCCTTCATAAGACAACTTATGGATACAGCTGTGTGTGTTTGGGAAAGAAAAAATATTGCTAGCTATCATAGTCCAAATTCTGTGCTGAATCTTGCAAGCTGCATAAATTTATAAATCAAGCAAGTTTGTTTAGTTTGCCTAACTTTTGTGTTAGCTTGTAGAGAGAGGCAAGGAACTAATGCAAGGCACAGAAGCCTTAACCCCTTACTGCTGGAAAATCTAGGCTCCCCACTGCCCCGCTCCTAGGTTTTGAGCTTTCACTAGTCATTTCAAGGCATAATACTTTTATTAAACGTGTTTAAAAATGACTCTTGGTATGTGGTTTTCTACAAACAAGACTGAATTCTTAACTTGTTTGATTGTTTACATAGACTTGTTGATTGACAGAGCCCTAAATATTGGCCTGAGATGACCCTTTGGCACATAACCCTTACAATCTCTCTCTCTCTCTCTTGAAATGTTGCTTGTATGTTTAGTGCTGCTTGTCATTTAAGGAAGGGATGGTTGGGGTGGAGGTGAGAAGCCAGGACTCCTGGCATCTGGCTGAGCCCTGCAAAGAGCATGAGGATTAAGCAGTCAAAGCAGTGGGAGCCAGAGCACCTCAATTGTAGTCTCTGGCTTTTCACTGTCTTGAAGGGTGACCTCTGCCACTTCTTATTCCCAGTGGTTCTTTAAAGAGCATGAAACCTATTTGTTTCTGGATGGTTTGATGCAAAGCTAGAGCCTTGGAGAGCTAGTTTCCTGGGCTTTGGGGGAGGCTAATGCTGATTTGGGGAAGGGGCAGAGGAACTAGAGACCAAATTGCAAACATGCGCTGGATTATGGAGGCAGCAAGAGAGTTCCAGAAAAACATCTACTTCTGCTTCATTGACTACGCAAAAGCATTTGACCGTGTCGACCACAGCAAACTATGGCAAGCTCTTAAAGAAATGGGAGTGCCTGATCACCTCATCTGTCTCCTGAGAAATCTCTATGTGGGACAAGAAGCTACAGTTAGAACTGGATATGGAATAACTGATTGGTTCAAAATTGGGAAAGGAGTACGACAAGGCTGTATATTGTCTCCCTGCTTATTTAACTTATATGTAGAATTCATCATGCGAAAGGCTAGACTGGATGAATCCCAAGACGGAATTAAGATTGCCAGAAGAAATATCCGCAACCTCAGATATGCTAATGACACAACCTTGATGACAGAAAGTGAGGAGGAATTAAATAACCTTTTAATGAGGGTGAAAGAAGAGAGCGCAAAATATGGTCTGAAACTCAATATAAAAAAATAAACCAAGATCATGGCCACTGGTCCCATCACCACCTGGCAAATAGAAGGGGAAGAAATGGAGGCAGAGAGAGATTTTACTTTATTGGGTTCCATGATCACTGCAGATGGTGACAGCAGTCACGAAATTAAAAGGCGCCTGCTTCTTGGGAGACAAGCAATGACAAACCTAGACAGCATCTTAAAAAGCAGAGACATCACCTTGCCGACAAAGGTCCGTATAGTTGAAGCGATGGTTTTCCCAGTAGTGATGTATGGAAGTGAGAGCTGGACCATAAAGAAGGCTAATCGCCGAAGAATTGATGCTTTTGAATTATGGTGCTTGAGGAGACTCTTGAGAGTCCCATGGACTGCAAGAAGATCAAACCTATCCATTCTGAAGGAAATCAGCCCTGAGTGCTCACTGGAAGGACAGATCCTGAAGCTGAGGCTCCAATACTTTGGCCACCTCATGAGAAGAGAAGACTCCCTGGAAAAGACCCTGATGTTGGGAAAGATTGAGGGCACAAGGAGAAGGGGACGACAGAGGACGAGATGGTTGGACAGTGTTCTTGAAGCTACGAACATGAGTCTGACCAAACTGCGGGAGACAGTGGAAGACAGGAGTGCCTGGTGTGCTCTGGTCCATGGGGTCACGAAGAGTCGGACATGACTAAATGACTAAACAACAACAACAATGCTGATTTGAGCAAAGGAAGTTCTTTGGGTTGCTTGTGTTCCCTCTCTTTGGAAGGTGGAAAATCAAGGCTCTTCTGAGTTCATATTCTGCCTTGACGTGTTTTGGGAGGGGGTGGCCAACAGGACTAAGAATATTTTCTCTTTGCCACTGTGGGCCATGTTGCAATTCCACCCCATCCCATGTACATATGAGAGGGAAGTGTGATCACTGATTCCCTTGGTTTGCCACACATTTTAGGCAGTATGGTTTTAGACTGGCTTGCCTCTGTGTAGGTTTAGGTCTGGCCTTTCCTTTGGAGATAAGATTCCATGCAAGAGCTGAGAATTGTGTTTATGGCTGCAAGGCCCTCTACATTTGGGTGCCCATGTCTGAAAAGCATACATGTGTTGGAATGTTGGTTGTAGAGATTGAGATGTGGGGAGTGCATTCCACTGGCCCAAACTTGGCTCTGTGCTCTGGAGAGGACAAAAGGGTAGGAAATTGTGGGTTTGTGTTGTGTCAGGAATGCTTCCCGCTGAGATACTTGGCTATGCATGTTATACTTCCTGTGAGATTGTGTACATATTCACGTATGCAGTGTTACATGTGCTTAAGCTGGTTTGAAAGTATTCAGGCACAGGGTGTGTTTATGCTGTCTTTGTGAGCTCCTGGCATTGTGTGCATGTGTGCGTGTGTATGTATGTGTATGCATGCAACTGTGCTGGGAATACTTTTCATAACTGTGCTTGCTAGCTGTGTTTGGGATGGTTGCCCCATATTGTTCACCTAAGAGTGTGTGTATGTGTAAAAGAAACTCACTGTCTGTTTAGGTTTCAGTGAGCAGAGTGTCAGCACCTATTTGTATGCAGCCTTTGCTAGTTATACGTTGTTCAAGTTGTGGGGAGGGTGAAATCCATAGTGGCATAGGCTCATTTTGGGTGCGGGGGAATTTAATATAGTCTGCATACAGGGCGGTTGCTGAGAGCACATTTTGCTGCAGTGCTGCTGCTGGCTCTGCATGCCGACAGAGTGAGGGGCGGCAGTGGAGGGGGGAGAGGCATTGTCTGGGACTGATCTGTGTGCTGGGCACGCACTCTGTTACAAGTGGGTCTCTAGGAAATGGCTGAGAGTGAGTGTATTGCCTGGGCCCCAGCTCCTTCCATCTTCTCTCTGCTCTCGAGAGAGGAGGGGTCTCAGACAGCATCCCTTTGCTGCTCGGCTGCATTTCCCTCCTTGAGTAGGCCCAGAGCACTTGTAGTGTCTCTTGAGCCTGAAAAGGGGTTCCTTTGGGAATGGCTGTGTCTCTAATTTTGATCCTTTCAGAGGGCACTCAAACACCCCTCTCAGGGCTGGCAGAGATGGGTGCCTGTGGTTCTTTCCCCTAACCTGGGCCCCATCAGGGGACGTGCTTCGCTTGGCTTAGCTTGGGCATTTACTAAATGGCTCCTCCTACCCACTCACGATGCCACATAGGAGGGAGAGGAAGACTACAGGCTCCCCATTTTTCTGTGCCAGTTTTGTTAGGCCCTTGTCCTTCCACTTTGAGTTTTGCAGGGTTTTCTTAAAAATACTAGCCTCCCCATACACAGGGCTCTCTATACAGATCTGTGGACGGTCAGCTAGCTCTCTCAGTGGCAGTTGTCAGAGGTCACCAAGTACTTGTGGAATCTACATAATTCCAATCACTCGCCATGATCTGAGGCTGCTGGGTTGTTTAGTGATTCTAGTTGGTTAGCTGCAGTCCTCAGATGATTTCTGTCTTCTCTAGAATGCCCAGTCCCCCCAGAAACTGCTGTCTTTCCCTTCCTGGTTGCTTGGGGAAATCTCTGAAGAGGAGCAGTTTTCTCTTGCCGTTTTGCAGATTGTCTCTTTTCCCTACGACTTTTGATGGTATTCTGCATACTTTTTGACCTTTGCCAACGAAGCCAGTCTCTAGTTACTGGGTAGTGTAGAGGCTGAGGTTGCACTAACTGAGCCAGCTAAGTCTACTTGTGGCTTGTGAGAAATTCTGTCTACTCCCTTCGTTTGAAGCATTTCTGCCTTATCCTTTTTTGTGTTGTCTGATGTGACCCCATGAAGATGCATCTGCAGACCTTCAATTATTATTTCAATCTCTCTGTGTGTTCAGAAGCCTAACAATAGCATATATGAATTGTTCCATGGATGATAATTTTAGCAAGAAAAACCTCCTGTTGTGGGACTCTGGGCAATGCTTGGGATGGCAAGAATCTGCTCTCAGTTGCTGTTATTTTAAGTGAAAAGGTTTTCTGGGAGGGAGGGAGGGAGGGAGAGAAGGGCCACCGCCCAGTGGCAAAGTTCTGCTTACAAAAAGTCCTAGGCTCAATTCCAATATTTCCACGCAAGGGTTGAGATTGATTCTTGTCTGAACCCCTAGAGAAATCCTGCCAGTTGTGTAGACCAGAGGTGCAGTGTTTAAAATAAACTAGGTGCCAGGCGCATTTTGCTACTGACACGGATCCACTTGCAACAACGTGGAGATTTCTGGGCACCAGGTTGACAATCACAGTTGAAAAATATCTGCCTTACTCCATAGTTAGTACCATTTCCATTTCCAGTGTGTATGTTTCTTCTTGCATACTGGGACAAGTGAATTGTTGTAAGAGCAAGCTACAGTCAAGCAATGTAGTTGAGATAATAGAATCAGAGAATTGCGGCATGATCCTGGGGGTCATTTAGTCTAATCCCCTGGGAAATAGACATTCTGTTGTGACAACCACAACCTAGATTCAAGATGTCATTTGGTGCCTAGTTTATATACCTGAGCTTCTAACAGTGCGCATGTGGCCCTCCAGATGTTGCTGGGCTCCAACTCCCATAATTCCTGACTGCTGGCCATTGTTGCTGCATTATGGGAGTTGGGAGTCCAACAGTATTAGCCTATCCTTCCTGGTGTGGACAGTAGGGAGCTATGTAAACCATTAGTCTGACTTGGTATAAATCAGCTTTGTATGAGCAAAACACTGCTATGGGGGTGCAGTGGAAATTGTAAAAGCAAAAGGCACAAGTTCAGTCCATATCCTTTATCCTGGGGCAAGAGCTAAGCATGACTATAACACATAAGAGGTGTTTTTTGAGCTCATGGCATGATGGTAATGCTTGTTTCCTTCTTCTTCTTCTTCTTCTTGTTGTTTTTCTTGCACCAGGTTGAGTGTGCATGGGAGCTTTTGTTGAGCTGTTGTGACCAGTAACTTTTGCTAGATCTGGTTACAGGTAGGTAGCCGTGTTGGTCTGGATCGAAGTAAAATAAAAAAATTCCTTCAGTAGCACCTTAAAGACCAACTAAGTGTTCTTCACAGCCTGGGCATTGTTTTGTTGTTCCTACAGCTGTGCAATGGCATCCTCTAACCAAGCTCTTTCTCTTTCCCTACAGCCATACAGTGCTTGGATGGCGACAAGCCCTGTGAGAATGGTGGGAGCTGTGTTGTTTACTCCAACGGGATAGCTGCCTGCATGTAAGTGACACCCTTGCACAACTTTGCCCATGGGATCAACAACAGCCAGTGCGTCAAACCATATTGGGGGTTTGTAGGGTTGGGTCCCTGCCTTCAAAGGGCAGACTAGTAGTGTAATTTGGGAGCTGTAAAGTTGTCATTGTGAAAAATTGCTGCTTGGCTTGAAGTGGGAGAGCAGTGAGCTCTGTTGACAGGATGCAGTGTAGTTTAGGAAATATGGGGCCTGGAAATGCTTCAAAAGTCGCAACATGATGTGCATCCTTCTCAGGTGCTTTGCATTAGGCCTGTGGGAACTACTGACTGGTGCAGATTGGCTTCCACTGCATCCTTCTGACTATTCTTCAGCTGGGATTCTGTTTGCCATGGGACACTGGAATACAGTGGTCCCTCGACTTACGAAATTTCGAGTTATGAATGAAAACAAAATGGCCGCACGCTTACGGTTTTTTTGACACCCGAAAGGAAAACCGTTGCGGTTTAGATAGGGTTTTCTCGACTTACGAATTTTAGATGCGGTTTACTCAACTTACAATTTTTTCCGTTTCCAATGCATTCCTATGGGAAACCACTTTTTCTGACTTACAAACTTTTCGACCTATGAATGTACATTTGGAACGGATTAAATTCGTAAGTCGAGGGACCACTGTAATTTGGTCTCAATGTCCATTTAGAGACATCCACTTGATGGAGTGGATAGCATATTGGACTTAGTTTAAGGAAACTTGAATTTGAATTCCTGCTAACCTGTGAAGCACTAAAGACAGGAGATCTTGGGCCAATTATTATTTATCTACGGTACCTAAACTGTGGTGCTGTGGACTAAACCACTGAGCCTCTTGGGCTTGCCGATCAGAAGGTTAGCGGTTTGAATCCGCACAACGGGGTGAGCTCCCATTGTTCTGTCCCAGCTCCTGCCTACCTAGCAGTTCGAAAGCATGCCAGTGCAAGTAGATAAATAGGTACTGCTGCGGCGGGAAGGTAAGAAGGAAAAAAGAGGGAAGAAGAGCAGGTTTTCTGGTTGCCGCAACAATTATATAAATATGAATCTACAAAGGAGCTAAGGGCCCAAACAGATGATATGAAGAAGATCTGAATCTGAATTGAGCAGCTGCAATGGGTGTGTGTATTTAGGGCAGTGTTAGGAAACATCTGACCTGCCAAATGTTGTCATTGGACTCCAGCTCCCATCAGTCCCCAGCAGTGTGGCTGGTGGCCAGGGATGGTGGGAGTTGTGGTCAAACAACTTATGCAGGCCCACAGGTTCTCTGCCCTGGTCTAGGATTTAACACTTCCCCTCCATGTCTGGATTTAAATTCCTGTTCATGTAGTTGCTATTAATCCCATAGCAGAAAACATACACATGATGGTGGGATGGCTCAAGGTGTTAAAGGAAGACCCCTTTGATCAAATTTGTAACGCCTCACACGACTGCTTTTAGGTTGAAATCAGAATTTATGAAGCCTTGATCACAAATCTTCCATTGTCTCATTTCTTTTTACCCTAAAATACGATAATTTATCATGGAAAAGGAGGACAATATCCCAAATAAAGGGAGGATAGATTACATTATGGGCCTTAGCAATTTTGAATATAATCACATGGGCTCTTATAAATGAAGAAAAGTATAAAGTGAACAAAATTGAACAGGAATGGGAACTCTTTAAGAAGTTTTGGAATGTTAAACAAAGTATGGTATGCGGTAATCCTTTCTCTTGGAACTTAAGACAATACTTCAGATATGCAAATCTCAAGCATTTTTTTATTTAAAAAATTTAAGTTGTAATGTCTTTATGTTTTAATACGTAATCTAATAAACTAAAACTTTTGTGAATTGCTAAAATGTTTTGCAGGTGTTTGGGGTTTTTTTTTTTTAATGTTTTGATATGATCTTACACATGCCTACTTGGAAGTAAATTCCATTGAGTTTCATGGAATTTACTTCCAGGTAAGTGTGTATAGGATTGCAGCCTTAATAATATATGCTCGGAGAAATATTTTATCAGATTAAAAGATTTCTACATTATAAATACATCTTAATGGTGTTTAAAGTGTTTATAGTGTTGTTGTTTTTGTCCTGAGAATTAATTGCCTTAATGGAATTTAGAATACAGTATTTGAAGTCTCATAACGTCTCTATATTTCTGTTTCATGAATTTAATTTATTAAAATAAATATGTATTTCTAATCTCCATAGTATGTTAAAATTATGACAAAGCTTGGTTTATTTTTTTTAAAAAAGATCATTTATCAGACAAAGAATGTCTCTTGTTGGAACGTTGTAATGGGGATCTGTCAGTACAGATGGCTGTTGTTTTTATAGGTTTGAAAGCTGCTACTAGACAGTCCTCCGCTTCTTTTGATCTTGAGCTTGTGTTTTAACAGGCACCCTGCTGAAGGGTGGGAGAGTACCCTTGCTCCTAAGGGCATCGCTGATGCTGCCAGTAGTGCCCAGGGCTGATTTTATATTGCCTTGTAATGCAGTTGCTTTTCTGTAATAGGAGTCCCAAACTGTGGTGTTGAAGTCTGAAAGGGGGAGACCAAGGATGTGCTGATGACATAATTATCGGGATTTCAGCATTGTGTTAGCCAAGCCACATGGTCCTGGTGCTCATATGCCCTTGTGGTTTCCTGGCAATGGATGGTCCAGATGTACAGACCTGGATTTAGCCGGGCCAGGGATGCTTATTCGTCGTCCTTCCTTTATGTTGCTTCCCGTAGTGGCAGGTGTTTGAGCAAATTCAGTGAGCTCCTAGCTTAGCCTGGTGTTGCCTGTGTTGGAATCCAGGACAGGTGGATCTGCCTGCAGCTGGCACGCCCAGAACAGGTGAATCACTGGGAGGCTCGAAGCCCGGCCTGGATCCCTGGATGGGATGATAGGACAAGAAAATACTACCAGTCACCTATAAGTCCTGTTCAGAACGCAGCTGTCCCACCAAGGAGTTTGGGCACTTAACCAAGCCTTGGGGGGGGGAGTTGGGGGGGGGGTTGGAATAGTGAGGATATCTAAGGAAAGCTGGATATGTTTCTCTGGGGGCTCAGGAGAGAGGAAGAAAAAGGAAGGTTTCTCTTGGCATCATGGTCTGAAACCTGTTGGACAGGTTGGGTGGGGAGGCCTGGGAGTGCCCAGTGCCGAAGGGAAAACACTCTCCTCCTCCCCCCCTCCCCCACTAAACACCTGCAGAGAGGCCTCTTAAAGGGGCGGTCACCATTTGGTTCCTTCGGGCCTGGCAATGCCAATTTGGAGGAGGTGGACAATGGGTGAGTCTCAGGTTAGTTTTTGTCTCTCTCTTTAATCCACCCCCCTCCTCAAATCTTGAAGAAGGTGGGGCTTGGATTAGGGCTGAGAGACACTTCACATGAATGTGAAAACAGGCTTTCTTAGGAGATGGCAGGTGCAGCTACTAAGAAGAGCAGTGGAAGGAAACTGAATGTTTCTGGAGCTGGGAATGGGGAAGCCAAGGCGGCAGGGGTGGTCTAGAATGGAAATGGGATCAGAATGGGGCCTGGCGTGAGATATTCAGTGGGCGGCTGGGGCACTGAAAATGTGCGCAGCAATGAAATCCGTATCACTGTTTTTAATGCTGAGGTTAATAGTCACCACATATTCCTGGTTTTCATTTTTAAGAGAAATTAACACTAAAATATAAGGGCCATTGGAGGAGGTTCTGTACTAGGTGCTTTCTGTCTGCCTTTACTACTTGTTCATGTGTCCCTTTCCCCTCACATCTGTTTCATAACTCAGAGGTTCTCAAACTTTTTTTGCAGAGAATTTGAACATTGATGGGGGTCCCCTATAAATTTTTCCCTTTTTGGGGGGAGGTGGGGAGGGAATTAACAGACAGCACCAGCATAGTACAGTGGTACCTCGGGTTACAGAGGCTTCAGGTTACAGACGCTTCAGGTTATAGACTCTGCTAACCCAGAAATAGTACCTCAGGTTAAGAACTTTGCTTCAGGATGAGAACAGAAATTGCACGGCATCAGCAAGAGGCCCCATTAGCAGGCCCGGCCCTACGTGCAGGCTGGGTGGCGCAGGGCACCATGGCGCCGGCCCGCCAGGAGGGCGCCGCGAGATGCGCCCACCCGCTGGCCGACCGGTCCGCCGCGCAGCTGCGCCTGTTGCACCCGCGCTGCGCGCGGCGCCCACCCGCCCATCGCGTTGGGAAACGGGTGGGAGGGCGCCGGAACGGGGTGGGAGGGCGCCGAAGGGATCCGGCGGGCGCTGGAGGATCCGGCACACCACGGCGCCGGGGGCGCCTAAGACGGCGCTGCCCATTAGCTAAAGTGGTACCTCAGGTTAAGAACAGTTTCAGGTTAAGAACGGACCTCCAGAACGAATTAAGTTCTTAACCCGAGGTACCACTGTATTACAAAAATCAGAGGATCTAGACCAGGACCTTGTTGGTCTGTTTGATAATCTGGCGCTAGACAAAGCGACCACTAGTTCTGCTGTTGGGAAAAAGTAAACCAAGTGCAGGGCCTAGTCCTCCTCCCCCCCTCCTCCTCCTCCTCCTCCTCCTCCTCCACCTCCTTCTTCTTTTTCTTCTTCTTCTTCTTCTTCTTCTTCTTCTTCTTCTTCTTCTTCTTCTTCTTCTTCTTCTTCTTCTTCTTCTTCTTCTTCTTCTTCTTCTTCTTCTTCTTCTTCTGCGATCACTTGTAGCCGAGTAAGATTGTCTTCCATAAACACGATTTTAACAATAAGTGACCACGGAGGCCAATTCTGGATCTACACATCCTTCCACAGTGGGGACATTGGTTTCCTAGTGCATTGCCTTTCTGTGGGCCACCAGAATGAACTTATGGTGCCCCCTTTTAATGTTAAAATAAGATCTCCTCACCCCTTGCTTTACACATGAATAAGAAGACACATCAAAATAAACACGTGTCTGACACTGCAGTATCTAGTGCAGCCATAAGCGTGACATTAGAATCCCAGACCAGTTACACATATGGCAGAGCTCTTTTATGTCAGAAATCTTGCATCCTTTGGGCAGTTATTTGCTCATTGATCCTGTATATGAATTCTCTATACAGTGCAGTGTATAGCTTGCCATAAGGTGACAGATTCCAGAGCAAATGGAAGCATATAGGCAACTTGCCCCTTGGTATATAATGTTGGCACCCAAAGAAGGGTTATGACAGTTGGCAGTACAGAGCAACTCCCATCTCATTTGCAAGTAAGGTAAAGGTAAAGGGGCCCCTGACCATCGGGTCCAGTCGTGTCCGACTCCGGCGTTGTGGCGCTCATCTCGCTCTATAGGCCGAGGGAGCCGGCGTTTGTTCGCAGACAGCTTCCGGGTCATGTGGCCAGCATGACAAAGCTGCTTCTAGCGAACCAGAGCAGCGCACGGAAACGCCGTTTACCTTCCCGCTGGAGCGGTCCCTATTTATCTACTTGCACTTTGATGTGCTTTAGAACTGCTAGGTGGGCAGGAGCTGGGACCGAGCAACGGGAGCTCACCTCATTGCAGGGATTCGAACCGCCAACCTTCTGATCAGCAAGCCCTAGACTCTGTGGTTTAACCCACAGCGCCACCTGGGTCCCTACTGTAATGCTAATCCAAGCCATGGCTTGGCAAGAGCAGGTCCCCAGAGCAAAAATTGCAACTACAGTACTCTTCCTTGGACCTGCTGCATTACCTGGGGTCAAACCATTTGGTCAAAACCTGGTTTTATGGTTTGTTTCATTACATAGAAAGCACAAGCTGAACCCCGTATTCTTGTTTTACCACATGGGGATTACCTAGGGAGGCAGCCCACAAGCTCAGTTTCGGATGTAATGCTGAGCTAAACCATGGCTTACGTCTGGGTAGTGCAGGAGCAGCAGGACTAGGGGAGGAGCGCTGTGGCCACTGTCTTTGCTCATTCACTCTAAAACCCATGGTTTGGCTTAGCACTGCGTGCAAATTGAGCCAGTTATTTAGAAGCACTGACAGAGGATGAATGAGTCCCTTGCGCATCTTCTTGCTTGTGCCTCCTGTGTAACATGCAGGGAGGAAAATGGCTCCTCTCCACCATGGTGAGAAGTGTGAACTCTACATGCATGTGGAACTCACATGTCTTAACGCACACAAGGCAGATATGCATCTTCCCAAGCATGAATGGACACTAAAAAGAGGGTGCACAAGTTGCTTGCTTTGCTATGTTCCACAAGAGGTCACATTATTTTAATGATTTATAGGCTAACAGCAGTATTCTCAGGGCATCTTACAGATAAATAAAATGGAGTTGCCCCTAGTTTATTTGCTTGCTCCCAATTACTTGAGTGGGACGTTTTTGAAAGCATGATGGTACTTGTTGTTGTTGTTTAGTCGTTTAGTCGTGTCCGACTCTTCGTGACCCCATGGACCATAGCACGCCAGGCACTCCTGTCTTGCACTGATGATGGTACTAATGAGTGGTAATGGGTTTTTTAGTCCCCCAGAACAGGAATTTTGAGTTTGTGACTCCCCAACTCCACACCCATGCTGATGGAGCCCCAGCACTGCCTCACAGCTGATGGGATAATGGCTGTAGTGCCAGAACAGCAGTAGTAATCAATCCCACTGTTGGAGCACTGTTCTTGATTCCAGTGCTATGAGTTTCTACAGCTGGTCTTAGAATGGGGAGCAGGAGAAAGAGACACAGCAGTGCCCACCCAGTGCCATGCAGCTATTTGATCTGTTTCTCCATTGGGGCTTTGACAGTTCCAACTCCCTCCAGTAAGGAGTTGGCACTACTTGCTACTGGTTTTCTTTTTTACTCTTTGTAATCCATTTTAGTTTTGTGGGGGCAAATTGCCATTGTAACCCCCCCTCTCTCTATGCTTCATTCTTGTTGACTGCTTTTTGAGGGTCAGAGCTGATTGTCAGCTCCTGGTCTCCCTCTACTTGCAAGATACAAGCATATTCTCTAGTTCAGGGGTGGCCAACTTCCAAGAGACTGTGATCTACTCACAGAGTTAAAAACTGGCAGTGATCTACCCCTTTGGGGGGGGGGGGTCAGGTCGAGGTTGTTGAGCTTTTATAGGAAGGAAAGCCATCCATGATTTGGGAGGTTCAGGTCAAAGTTGAGCTTTTTTTTTTTTAGGAAGGAAAGCCCTGTTTTGGGGGCTTCAGGACAAAGATGTAGAGGGAGCCAAAGTTGCTGAGCTGCTTTGGGTGGAGCCAGTGATCTACCAGTGATCTACCACAGACATCCAGTGATCTACCAGTAGATCACGATCTACCTGTTGGACATGCCTGCTCTAGTCCATGCTTTGAAGCTTTCTGTGGCAGTAATTGCAAAGGCGCTAGAAACTGTTGCTGACCTTGTGCAAGTTGTTGGTTTTCTTCCAGTGAGTGGAGTGGGGAAAGTGGTGGGGGTTATATTAATTTTTTGCCTGGATGGATGTGTGAAGGGTCTGCCTGCAGTGCCCCCAAGCCCTCAGTTTTTCAATTTTGGCACAGGGCTACAGGCCTGCTACTGCCACCTGCGCAGCCCTGGGGTAAGGGCTGAGTCAGAGAGTGTTGAGTGACATGTGCAGACACAGTTGGTGAATCACAGCCCCAGGGAGAGCTATAAAAAACCAGCTCTACTCCCCGGATGTGAGCAGGTAGGGACATGGTGCCAAGGCTTGGTTCCCTGTGCTGAAAGAAGAGGCTTTCTTCTTTGGGGCACCTAGCCACCCTCAACTGGTAAGTGAGATTGCCCTTGTACTGGCCTGGGGCAAGAGGGAGTGTTCAGTAAATAAACAAGGCCCTGCTTGTTGGCGCAGAGCATAGTTTTGCTGTAGACCTGTTTGTTTCCCTCTGTGCCTTAGGAGGGTGCAAAGACTCTCAAACTGCCCAACTTTTTCACTTTCAAAACCAGGACACGTGTCTGGGTGAGTCATGTGACCTGCACCTCGCCCTGAAGAAAGCACTTTTTCGGGCGAGAGCGCAGTGCAAGAGCATCTCACCCAAAATGGCCGCTGCAATCTCGCACGGAAAAACAGAATGTCCGATTTTTCCCCGGGGTACTTGGCAGGTATGGACTCCGTGTATCAGCAGCTATAGCCCATTGTCACAAGGGGCAAAACGAAACAATAAATTAATGCATTTGTGCATTTAATGTGTCTTTTTAAAAAACAATGTGGGGATTGGTGGGAATATTGTGTGTGTTCTTGACCACTTTTGCTGTGGTCCCAGTGAAAATTGCCTTCGTATTAAACCTGCTATTTGTCCTGGACCACAAGCTGTAATTGGTGCCAGTGGCACCTTCCTTCCTAAGGGAAATAGCAACTTCAAGAAGCAATTTTCACAGGGACTGAAGTTCAAGGGGAAAGGGTTAAATCTCCTGCCGCTGTTTTATTTTTAAAGTTAAGTAAACACAAAGCACACTCATATTTTAATGTATTGCCTACTTTGGCCCAAATACTGTACACACTTGGCCAAATAGATTCATGTTTGCTCATTCTGAGATTTATATAACTGACTCACACCTGGTTTGTCTGCCTCTACTCTGGGTCACTCATCTCTCTTACTATGAGTGTGGTTTCCCCCTTTAGTGGCAACAGAATTATGACCAAAGCTTTTGCCACAAGGTTCACCTTTCAGCACACCTAGAGAGCAGATGTCTTGCAGTAATGTGCCAATAGAGCAAATATTTATTTATTAATAAAATTTATACCCCTCCCTTCAGTGGCCAGTTGGCATTCCTGCCTTACAAAATAACTTTGCAAAGCAAATAGCTATGGATGGCTTGAACAAATGAATCAAACCACATTTCAAGAGGAAGTCATATCTTCTTCCCTTCCAATCTGGCTTGTGGATGTGCTTCCCTAGCTTTAAATACAGTGATCAGTTGGGGCAAAGGTTTCCACCCTTTTAAAGTTCACGGCTCCCTTGACCAACTACATTCTTTCTGCAGCACCCCTGTGGGGCTCAGGAGTCCAGTTATGTCATCCCTTGCCTGCAGAGCTGGCAGCCCCTCACCCTTTTTCGAACACCCTCCCTTGTGGAGTCTTCCCTGAACCTCCTCTCCTCTACCCTGGGCAGCTGCAGCTGCTGCCCCTGGTCTCTGAGTCCCCCCCCCCCCCCCGGAGAGATGCCTCCTCAAACTGCCCCACAGGGGCCTGGGAAGCCCTGGCCAGCCCCCGAGGCACCATTTGCCTGGGGAGCTTGTAGCAAGGAGTGCTGCAACAAACAGCAGTGCAAGCCTTTGGGAGGCAGAGACGCAAGAGGGCATCAAAGGAGGGAGGGAAGGAAAGAGGGACAGAAGCCAGTGTTGCCCGTGGCATCCCTTATTATTGTTCAAGGCACCCCAGGGTGCCATGGCACACTTGTTGAAAACCAGTGAGTTGGGGAATTATTCTCAGAACACTCAGTCTTCCCAAGGGCAATTTTTCCTCTCTCCAAAGGCTGCAAAGACCAACTATCTTTGGTCTTACATCTTCCACAGTAGTAAACAGCATAACCTACAATCTATAAACACCTTACCTTCTTTTGAAGACTACATTCTTAGAAGTTGGAAGGTGAAACTCGGAAAATTAGAATATTGTCGAAAAGTGCATTTCTTTCAGTAATGCAACTTATTATTTTTTATGTTAATTTTAATTTTTACAAATGCTTTCTTTTGGAAATTCCACAGTAATAAAACAAATAGTTACAATAATAAACAAAAATAAACATCGCTATTACATGTCATTAATTACATTCCATTTATAATTGACCCGCCTAACAACAAATAATTACAATTACAACCAATAAAGGCTTGACATATCTTGCTTTGCATGTATTGCATCTATCTCATATATTGGTTTCACCTTTTAAGTTGCATTACTGAAATAAATGCACTTTTCGACGATATTCTAATTTTCCGAGTTTCACCTGTATACAGGCCTGCTACAACCCAGTGAACAAGCCAATAAATTGGTTCTGTCGCTTCCTAACCCATCATCTATGTTCAGTCAGCCTGCACATTGATGGGATAGGTTGTTTGAAAGAGAAGGTCACACTTTAGTTCATTTGGGCTGGAGGCTAATAGGACACTTAGGATGGGCTGCTTTGAGGGGCCAGGATTGACTATGGTTGATTGTCTGAGCTCAATTGAATATTGAAGGGAGGGTAGTAAACCTTACTTGGGACTTGGTCATCTTATGACATCGGTATCCGACTGGGTAAGTAAATACTGTTAAAGCTTAGTGATGCTGAGTGGAGGAGCTGAACTTGCTTGGAAAACAGGCCCACAGTGGGGATGGTTTGCTGAGAAGACAAATGTAGTATTTTGTTTTACAATGCTTCCTTGGATGGGTATTTGAACCCCAACTGCATGGATTTCAGTCAGAGTGGTATTCAATTTTGCTTAGAGAGACAAGTTTAGATTTATGATGGAAAGTTAAACTTCGGTGAGCAAGTAATTTGAAGATAACTTGCATGTTTTGGCTGCTATTAAATCTAAACTACTGCTGCCAGCTAACTGATTTTACACAACAAATGCATACAAATCTACAAATCGGACAATAGGCTACCACCCCAGTGCCCTCCATTTTCTTTACAGTTTACACACTGTTGTTTTGCAGCCTTAAGTGTTGCTGGCAGCCTTTCTCTCAGATTCCAGTCCTTTCATACCATCTTCTGGAACTCAGTGGACAGTGTCCACTTTCCTCTTTGGACCTGCTGGGCCTTCACCCTCTTGTCTCCCTGCCCTCCTTGTTCAGGAGGCTGTGATTTCCCTCCACTGAAGCAGAGCCCCCCCCCCATTTTCAGGCAGGGATCACCCCAATTTTCAGACAGAGCCCCTTGCAGGTTCCAGACAGATCTGTCCACAGCTTGCAGTTTTCAATTATCCCATTTTCCCTCAGAGTTCCTGAGTTCCCATGGCAACTGGAACTAGTCAGCAGCCAGCCTTTCACCCTGGGTTAACTTTTAGTTGGCTACCACTCACACAAGATTCACCACTACATATGCTCTAGATTTGTGCTGCAGAGAAACAGCTTTGGTCAGTTGACATATCCCGCAGTATGGCTGTTTCCGTTTTCTTATTCTTTTTTGCCCAGTGGCGGTGGGGGGTGCCATGTAGTTTGCTCAGACATTCCTTTTTCCTTGTCTAATTCCTCTTTGGGCTGTAAGGCCCTGACTGTTGTCTCAGCCAGTGCCCAGGACTTGCTGGTCAGGCTAGGCAGAAAAGCAAACAGCTTTCTGTGTTGTCATGGCAATAGCAGGCTGGAGGGCTCAAGCAGGCTGCATTTACAGGGAAGGCTTGTGGAACCCCCTTTGAAAGACTCCAGGACGGCCAGGAATTAGGAAAGGGAGCTATGTGCTGCTTATCCAACCGCTTTACCTTTACCTATGCCACCCCTTGCTATCTTGTCCCTCTTGGGGTGGGCAGAGAGCGTTTGAATGGGTGGACAGAACTGTTTGTGGCAAGCTGCTGGATCCTGCAAATGAGAATGCGATGTGAAAGCCCAGGGAAGTTGAGGGATGAGTTCCCCACCCCAATGTATGGGCGTCAATTCATTATAGTTTGTACTGTCCTTCCCTCAGTCCTCAGTGGCCACTTGTCCTTGTTTCCTTAGCATGTTCACTTTGTGTGGGCCCAATGCAAAGTTCTCCCCATCTGTCCATCAGGATATAGGGAGTTGAAAGCGATTAAGCTGGAGCAAATGGCAGCTGCGCCCCTATGCAGACGGGGATAACCTAATTTCTCTTGTCTATGCTCTGGTAACCTATAGGTTAGATTACTCCAATGTGTTATACAATGGGCTGCCCCTGAAAGACAGTTCAGAAACTTCAGCGGGTGCAGAATTCAGCTTATTACACTGATCCTGACCCGATTGCACTGGCTGCCAATTAGGTTTGGGCCCAATTCAAAGTGCTGGTTTTGACCTATAAAGCCTTAAATGGCTCAGGGCGGCCATATCTCAAAGACTGCCTGTGATCATGATCTGAAACCCTTCTAAGTGTGCTGCCTCTTCATGAGAGGTCCAGAGGGTGGCAACACAAGAGGAATGCTCTCCCCGGAGAGGCTCGCCTGCTGCCTTCATTACATATTTTTAGGGGCCAGGCAAAAACTTTTCATTATAACCAGGCCTTTGGCTGATTAACATTCTACAGCCTTTTAAATGTGTTTGTGGGAGAGGGATGGTATTGGGTTTTGTTTTATTAAGTATTTTGTGTTTTTTATTTTTTATTTTTATGTTGTTAATCACCCTGTTATCTTTGGATGAAGTGCAGTGTACAAATTTAATACATAGAATAAACAAACTTCAGCCACCAGAGGGATGTCCCCAAGCTTTTCTACCTGTCAAGATTGCTCAGCTTCCAAGCCCAGGGAACCAGGAATTTTGTTAGGCCTAAGCTAATACAAAAATTCCAGCCAGACCTGCAAAAATTAAAGACTATCACCATACCTCGCTGCATATCCCCGAAGAGTCAGACAGACAACAGCTAAAGGTTCAATCTCTGCCATCTGAGTCTTGAGCAGAAATATTGGGCAGAAACAGTTGACCAAGAAGGCCAAATCATTGGGCTTAGATTTCCAGGCATTCCAGAATAAAGAACACTAGAAAATTGAGTGAGGTAGTTTCTGTGCAATGCATATAAATGATATATAAGAGAGAACCTGTAAAAAGTAAAGATAAAAGAATACTGTAGACATGGGGAAAAATACAAGTCAGCATAAAACAACTAAACTAGCTAACCTAGTCTAATATAAACCCACTTGACCTCACACCGCAGGAACAAACATCACAATCAGGTGCTCAGGCATCAGGAAAAGCTTTGAAGCATGGACTAAAGGAATAACCCAAACATCTAGCAAATAACATAGCAACCAGACCAGAGGTTCCCAGCCAATCGGAAGCTTAGCTGTCCAGGACCTTCCAGTACTTGGAATATGTGTGTTCCCACAGAGACACAGTTGCTGTTAATTAAGCAGGCTGCCATATTGGCCTTGAGCTATCAGCCTCAGTTAGATAACACAATTTCATCCTCTTTAATGAGAGCTACATTTCTCACCAGAAACAAGATTGTCCAGTTACCCAGGGAGGGGGGCAGGTGGCTGCAGAAAGTAAACTTTGATCAATGCCTAAGCAAAATAAAAGCTTTTCTGGATGCTACCCAGTTTGCTTATAGGCATTGCTGGACAGGTGCGGATTCTTGGACCTTGTTGATCATTAATTCTACATAGTTTGCCTGGGCTTTCTGAGTTGGACTAAAATATTTTTGTCTGGTACTAGAAGAGGAATCTGGGTGTTAAGGAATCTTGTGGGAGTAATATTTGGATAAGGTCAGGAACTACCAGGGACTTTGCCGAATTTAAAGTCTTATTCTTCTAACTACGGTACTTGAAACTCCGGTTTTCTGAGTTAGAATGCATTATTTATCCTTTTCACTAGATAATCAGGCATCTTTAACATACCATTAAATGTGAGATTATTAAGATTCTGCTGGAGTTGCTCAATTGGGTATTTGCATACAAGTTTTGGACTGCTCCTTCAACCTTTGATCTAGCCTTCTGTTCTGCTTTTGGACAATACTATATATTACAAAAGAGGGTGTCCAAACCATCAGGTGATAAGTTAGTAACCACAACCATCTGGACCGTAGCCGTGCCCCAAGGTTGTATGAATTACTCTCAACATAACGGCTCTGCTTGAGGGCACAGAACTGACTTGAATGCCATCTGTATAAACATTGCCCCGTCCTTATTTCCCTTGATGTTTTGCAGTGAGACCTGCTGACAAAATCTTATATAGGGAGGGGGAAAGACTTTTCTTAGATCTGCCCGGAATTTACTGGTAAGAGGAAATGGTTGGTTGGAACCTGACAGAAGGCCAATGTTTAAGATAATCTATTTTCAGCTTGGCAAAGGGTAAGTGTGGGCAGTTAGCAGAATTTGCAGATGACACACACTGATGGAGTAGTTTAGTGTGAGCAACAGGAAGTTGTCTTCAGTGAATTGTTGCTCAATAGAGGAAAAAGACACGCTCGTTCCAAAACACTGTGCAGGTTCCTGTGTTGTTTCGTTGTGGCTCCCAATTCCTTGGTGAAATGGCAGAAAGGGGTCTAACTGCTTGTTGAATTAGTCCTTCACTAGTCCATTGGGCACCAGAATACCACTTGTGTACATTAGGGATAGCATGAGTGGCAGATGTCACCTAGTAAACTCTGTCTGTCTGTCTCTGCTAGATGCCAGCCTGGACTGATTGGAGAGCACTGCCAGTTTCAAGACCCTTGCCATCAGTCACCTTGCGCTAACGGGGGATCATGTGAGAGCACTCTACGTGATGGCACTGTGCACTACCAGTGCACCTGTCCCAAGGGCTTTCGAGGTAAGAATACGCAATGTGGTGAGATGCAGCGTGTGTCTTTCTGTAGAAGCTCCACAGGCTTTTCATATTCCTGATAAAGATTGCTTTGCTGGGAGATGGGAATGCACATTCTCCAGGGAGGATGGGTCCAGATTGTAGGTGAGAAAATTGACCTTCTGGGGAAGAAGTAACCTTCTAGGTCACTTGGTACATCATTTTCCATTTAGGTCAAGACTGCTCTCTGTTTGATGCCTGCGCTAGCAAGCCGTGTGTCAATGGTGGCCGCTGCACCAACTGGAATGGCCGCTACAACTGTACATGCCCATCAGGCTACCAGGGCCGCAACTGCCGGAGTGATGTGGATGAATGTCGGGTGCCTGGCCTATGCCAGCATGGGGGTACCTGTATCAACACACCTGGCTCCTTCCACTGCCAGTGTCAAGCTGGCTACACAGGGCAGCAATGTGAGAGCATCTCCACACCTTGCGCTCCCTCTCAGTGTCTCAACGGCGGCACTTGCCGTCAGACAGGGGAACTCAGCTACGAGTGTGCTTGCTTACCTGGTGAGTGAACAATTTGCAAAGTGTACCTTTGCTTGTACCTACTGTAAGGGAGCGGGGTGGAGTACTAAGCAGGTAGATTTTAGGGTGGGACGATCCCTCAGGGCAGCTGGGCGTAGAGTTACACTTGGGACTCAAGCTTGACCCTTTTCTCTGCTTACACCGTGGCATGCTTCACTATTCTCCTGTCAGGAAGCTCATGGGAAGCTATTGAGAGCTTTGGTGGAGCAGGAAGGAAACAATCTAGGCAGTGGGAGGAGGTGGGGGGGACTTGGCAGCCAGCACATGTGGCTTTGACTGCAGGAGCCAGAGTGTAGTGGAAGGCTCAGCTAATTCTTCTTCCTTGTTCTAGTCAGAGATTTGGAACAACGAGTAGAGCTTAGAATAGAGGAGGGGTGCTGCATTGCTCAGGGGCTCAGTGTGACTCTGTGGTGTTTACCAAGCCTTGTCAAGCTTGAAACTGTCCCCCTGTGGCCAATGGAATTGACACCCAGGAAAGTGTGCAAAAGATTACAACCCATAGTTGCACATTAGGGATGGAATGGTGGGTTGTTGGAAGGATTTTTCTTTCTCTACTACCGGTAGCAACAGTCTTTCCACAGTTTCTGGCCAGGCTAAAACCTCCCTTTCTCCCTTTTCAGGTTTCAAGGGACACAACTGTGAGATTAACATAGATGATTGCCCAGGCCACATGTGCATGAATGGAGGCACATGTGTGGATGGCGTAAACACTTACAACTGCCAGTGTCCCCCAGAGTGGACAGGTACTGCATTATTATTATTGGTCCAGGAACCAGAATGTGATTGGAACAGCCTAGATTTTAAGGGCTTTAATGGGAAACGTAGGGAGCTATCTAGGATTTGGGCAGAGATGGGAAATGTTCTTTTCTTCTCTATACGGCATTAACCTAAGTCAGGAAGGCCAACTGTTTTAGAGAATGAGTTGAGAAATATTACCTTATTCTAGTTTGGGAAAACACTGGCTTTAATCTGGCTCGGTGCATGGTGGGCAAAGGAAAGGGCAACTCAGGGCTGCGAGTGTGGAGGTATTGGGGTGCATGGGGGAAGGAGAGGTGGTGCTACAGCTGTTAGGCCATCCCTGATGGGAAGGTCTTTTAGCAAACTAAGCCCCACCTTCTTTGCACTGTAGGCCAGCACTGCAATGAGGATGTGGATGAATGCCAGCTGCAACCCAATGCCTGCCACAATGGAGGCACTTGCTTCAATACCAATGGGGGGCATTCATGCGTCTGTGTCAATGGCTGGACAGGAGAGAGCTGCAGTGAGAACATTGATGACTGTCAGACAGCGGTCTGCTTCCATGGTGCTACCTGCCATGACCGTGTGGCTTCCTTCTACTGCGCATGTCCTATGGGCAAGACAGGTAACTGGCTCCTTACCTTGCATAGTGTGTCCACGTCATATGTTTTTTTCTGGCTAACTGGTTTGGTCAGAATTTTTGAAGGGTTTGGTCAGCGTAAGAAGAATAGAGTGGATTAAAGGGATATTGGATAACACGGATAGGGTGTCAATCAGAAATGGAAGGACGTTGCTGAACATGAACAACGTATGGAAATCAATACCCCTTGTCCATAAATTCCATCCCATTCTCTACACTCCTCCTGTTTTGCTGTCAAGTGATTGCCTTTCATGGCCCTTTCTCTTCCAGGCCTTCTTTGTCACTTGGACGATGCCTGTGTCAGTAACCCTTGCCATGAGGATGCCATTTGTGACACCAACCCAATGAATGGCCGTGCCATCTGCACATGCCCACCAGGTTTTACCGGAGGGGCCTGCGACCAGGATGTGGATGAGTGCTCCATTGGTAAGACAGCTGCACCCTTCTTTTGCAATTCCAAAATGTGAAGGAAGGAGGACTGCTTCTCTAACATGTGAGGGGGGTCACTGAGATGGACTTTTGCCAGCTCTTTGGGTTGGGATATTGACAAGTAAAACACTTGAGAGAAGGATCGGCTTCTGCTGGCATGCCCTTCTTGTTCCTTGTCTGGGTTTATCCCTTAAGTCAGGGGTGCACAAGCTGCGGCCCTCCACATGTTGTTAGACTATACCTCCCATCATCCCTGATCACTAGCTATGTTGGCTGGGGCTGATGGGAGTTGTAGTCCAAAAACATTTGGAGTTTGGCAGGTTGTGCACCCTGCCTTAAGTGAAGGCAGAGAAGAAGTAATTTTGAACCAGCCATGTTCACTTCATGTGCATTTGCCTTCTCCAGGAGCCAATCCATGTGAGCATTTTGGAAAGTGTGTGAACACGCAAGGCTCCTTCCGGTGTGAGTGTGGACGTGGCTACACAGGTCCCCGCTGTGAGACAGACATCAACGAGTGCCTCTCCATGCCTTGCCAGAATGATGCTACCTGCCTTGATCGCATTGGCGAGTTTACCTGCATCTGCATGTCAGGTGAGTTTCCTGGCTTTGGGGAGCAGAATGTCCTTCCTATCCAGGACTGCATCTTGGATAGCATGAGATGTGGGGAGAGAGTAGGTAGGCAACAGGACATGCAAGAATTGAGGTAAAAATCCCTGCTAAGTACGGGCTCCCTGAGTGGGCTTAGATAAGTCACTTCTTATTTCAATTTGCTTTTAAAAGTGAAAATGTCAGTGACCTGTTTCAGAGCTGTTGTGAAGCTCTGTGAAAAGTGTAGATCATTCAAAAAATGTTATGTAAATGACTGTAGAGCGGCCTCTGCTCTTGGGCTCCCTGAAGCTTCCTGTCCCAAGTATCTTGTCTGCCAGGTGTTAGCATGCCTGACTGATCTACACTGAGGCTCTATGGAGTGACTTTCCTTTTGCTCGTCACATGTTCTAGACCAGGCATCCCCAACTTCAGCCCTCCAGATGTTTTGGCCTACAACTCCCATGATCCCTAGCTAACAGGACCAGTGATCGGGGAAGATGGGAATTGTAGTCCAAAACATCTGGAGGGCCGAAGTTTGGGGATGCCTGTACTAGAAAATTGAGACAGGAGGGATCTCTCAGACTATGACACTTCCATGTCTCGTTGGCTGTGCCTGTTCTTTTTTGAGTATACCAGCAGGAAGTTTCTTTCACACTGCCTGCTCCTCTTAGGCCTGGATTCTCCAGTGAGTGGGTGGTATTCTCTAAACTGAGAGATGGGGAGGGGGGGCAGAGAGACAGAATACAATAGTTAGATTGGTATGAGACTGTTGTGGGGATGGCCACAAGGTATAGCAGTCTAACCTGCATCTTCCCCTGCTGGATTCCAGGCTTTGTATTCCCCGCAGTTACAAAGCAAGAACATGTTCGGTTTGCACTTTCAGTAGAGCTGGCAAATACAGATTCAGGAGAAGGGCCCAGAAAGGTGCAGGAAGCAAGATATTATTGTGAATAGTGGAGGCTTCGTCCAGGGTCCCTGGAGGAGTATTCTGCTGTTTCATCTCCCCCGCCCCCCTGCCCCCAAATGGCATTGCAATTCTGTGGGCTTGGGATGAGGAAGAAGCCGAGATCCTTAGAAGCGGTTTGGTGGCTGAAGAAAGCATATACATATGGAGGAATCCCTGGAAAGTGAGGGATGACTATACAGCTGTCCCTCCTCCCATTGTGGCATAGCTATAGGACTGGGGTGCTGGGTAAATCGATACAATGTTCATACAGACAGTGGGAGTGCAGCATTGTGCTTGGAATATTAATGGTGGGGCCGGCCTGGCGGGTGATGTGAATTGACTGTGCTTTGTGTTTCCGTTACCCCATATAGGGAGGAACATTCTCCTTGCTTGCTCACTCATTGGTTAATGCTGGCTTTTTGTATATATTAAAAAAAATCTGGGGGAGGGGTGGGTCCTGCTAGCTGGGAATGGCTTTGGTCTAGGGGCTAGAGAACTTTGTTTTAGTGTTGCAGTACTGCGCTTAACCTAGTATTGTTGCGTTCTGGAGTTGTTTCCCCCCAGGATCAGGATGGAGCAAGAGTTTTGACGTATCGCCTAGATATTTGGCAAGCAGCTCCAAAAATTAGGAGCCCAGCACACAGTGGAGTGCCTCTCCTACAAAATCACCCTCCCAAAGCGGAAACAGGAAATCTTAAAAAGTTTTTGACTGGGATGTGGAGTGTTAGTTTGAATGCTCTTATACTGCTGGGTTGGAAAGCAGTTCTGGAAAGCAAGTTTTTTTGTCTGTGTGTACTCTCAATTCTTGAAACCCAAATTAGCATTTGCACTGGTGCATCATCTCTGACTCTTGTTCCCGTATTGCCTTAGCTCGTTACTCCTGCAGTCCTAACAGTTCTAGAAACTCAGCTCCTCTCCCTACTGCTAGCCTCACATCTTCAATTCTGTTCATTGAGACAAAGTGTTGCACCAGACACACGTAACCAAACTGTTCCAAGCTCCTCCACATAGCCTCAGTTCTCCTCCTTTTTAATGGTGTAAGCTCCAGAGCTACATCACCCTCCTATTCCTCTTACGTCACTGGAACTTCCTCTCACAATTCCCAGCTTTGTTTATTTTATCTGTTGAGAGAAGCAGAGAATTCAATTCTCTCCCCCCCCCCACTGTTCTCTCCCTCTTTCTCTTCCATCCCCTCATTTCCTGCCAAGGAAGCTTCTTACTTTCCCATTCCTTTTTCCCAATCTGGATGGAATAAGCAAGGGGTGTGGGCATATCTTTTATATTAGAGTTGCCTACCCTGTAGCTTTCCAGGTGTTGTTGTATTCTAACTCCTGTCAGCACCAGCCAGGATGGGCCATGGTCAGAGATGATGGGAGTTGCAGTACAGCAACACCTGGAAGACTAAAGGTTCTCCACCCTTCCTTTCTACACAGTATCAGAGGCAAGAAGATTCTCTGCCTCAAGGATACTTGGAGGAAGTGGGCTATGTAGGGTTATTGAGTCACCACCATTTTAGGTTTTTCTCTACTACCCCCAATGATTTGGGAAACCTGGCTCTGGTGAGCTAGAACGACGAGATTAGAAGCTGCCTCCACTTTTGGGATTTCCCCTTTGCATAGAGATTTCTCTCCAAATTGGAAACAGGAGTTTGCCTGTACAGTACCTTCATCTCTGAGGGGGTGGTAAGAGAATGCAACATTTTGTGGGAGGTTTCTCCCACTTACCTTAAGCAAGCTCTGCCCATTGAAGAGGTTCATATGGAGACAAATTTAAGTGCCTTCTTACGTGAGAAAATTCTGCCCCTCCTGTCTCCACTTTGGCAGGGAGAGTAGCTTAAGGGAGTGGAAATGGTGCCTCAGCCAGGAGCTGAGACTGATACTATAAGGCTGTAGCAGCTCAGATCCTCTATGAGTAGTCAAGGAAAGTGGGGGTGGGCCTCGATTATTTCCTCTGTGCTGCTTGCCAGCAAACTATTCATCGGAGAAGCAGACTTCACTGTTTTTATTACAGTGGCGAAGGGCTGGGAATAGCAAAGCCTGGAGGGTTAGTCATGCAATTCTGTGCCTTTATAGCTGCAAGGATTCCTTGGAGCATGTGTACACAGACCAGCAGTTGGGCAAATTCAGGGTGGTCATTCTTCTATTGACCAGAGCCTGCTTAACCTCCTTGCCTAGAGAATCGGGTTACCGTTGTGCTGACCTTATGCATGGCATGTCCAGTGCCTCACTTTTGCTCCTTTCTGTTATGACTGCCTTTCTAGACGGAGGACTCATAGCTCAGCGGTAGAACACATTCTTTGCAGAAATGGTCAGTCTTTGGTTAATAGACAGTCTTGGTCAAAAGAGCAGTCCCTAAACACCTTAGAAAGTGCTGCTAGTAAGAGTAGATAATACTGGGTTAGATAGACCTACGGCCTCACTTGGTATAAGATAGCTCCGGCTGTGTATTTTTGCACCCATAATTTATGTGTGCATTAACTGCTTTATTTTGTAATTGCACATTTTATTGTTGTTAACCTACCCTGCGAACTTTAGGTAAAGAGCAGGTATGAATTTTAATAAAATAAATCAATAATAATGTGCCTGGTGTAATCCTCCTCCCGCCAAAAAAACCTTTTTGATTTCCTTTTCTACCACTGGTTCCAGCTGCTGGCTGTTTTTTCATCTGTTCTTTGTGTTCTTGCAGTTCTCTTATCAGGAACACGTAAGCAACTTGACTGTCGAGCCAAGTATTATCTACTCTTAAGTGGAAGCAGGGTTTTTAAGCAGAGGTCTTTCACATCCCCTGCTTCCTGATTCTTTTAACCTGAAGATGCCAGGGGTTGATCCTAGGATCTTCAGCATGCAAAACATGTGGCCCATCACTGAGCTGTTGTGACACGGAAGGAGCGGGAAAAGAACTTCTGCTTAATTGAAAATGGAATAAGTTCGGCAGTTGCACAGATTATATAAACATTGCTTTGGATTAGTTGAACTAACACATGATCAAGTTTGATGCATGGCATGCTTACACCACCATCAGTAAAAGTGGTAACAGCTTACTTAAGACGGTTGTGTTAGGATAGGTGCTGTATGTACCATGATGGTAAAGTGGGGATGTGGGGAAATAATAGAGAGGAAGGAATGGGATGCAGGGAGACTTGTAGAGACAACAAAGATGGAGTTGGAGTTTGGGGGGAATTCCCCCCCCCCTTCTTCCTACTAGATGGGCCTTAAATTGTCTGTCTGATCATTTTCACCTCTTTAAGTTAGTAACTATAAGGAACCAGCTTTAAAAATATGGATTTTGTTTTTAATGCCTTGCATTTGAACCGAAACGCTGTACTTTATTGTGCACCTTTGCCATGTAATAATAAGCTAGTATTCCTAGGCGTGAGCCTGCCAGGATGAGATGGACCCCTTGTCTCACTATGGTTGTGGTGCTACAGTGCTGGACACACGGGTGAGTCTAATCATTGTAATAACAAATGGTTCCTCTTGGTTGCAGGTTTCAGTGGCACTTACTGTGAGATCAACATCAACGAGTGTGAGAGTAATCCCTGTGTCAATGGTGGCGTCTGTAAGGATATTGTCAATGGATTCAGCTGTACCTGTCCCTCCGGTAAGCCCAGGGCTTTTTACAGCAAGGAGATAAATGGCACTGCATCGTTCTCTTACCTGTCCTCCCTGCCTGGCATAGCACAGGTGAACTTGAGCCTGTTCCCCCACAGGGCTCCTTCTCTGGCCTCTTAAAATATTCTGCAAGTTTGTGCGTATCTGAAACCTGCCCACACATTACTTTGATAAAGCTGGTGAGCATCTGCCGTGCTTGTAAGGAGCCTTGCTTTCATCCCTTCTCCTGATGTTAGGAAATGTCTGCCCCTTGTGTGAATTCAGCTGCGTGTGCTGAATTTGAGTCTCTTAAGTTGAGCTGTGCTGTAGTTTTTCATGAGCTCACACTGCCCCTTGTGCTTCCTCTCCTCCCTTGCACTGTGTACAGTTTGTGTAAGTTTTCTTAGCTGAGCTAGGAGTCCAGCTTGGGGAATTCTTTGTCAGTGCATGGGATGCAACTGTAGCCCTAAGGAGAGTGTGTTCAGCTCATTCCCCAGGACTTGCTCCGCTTTTCTGCTACCAAGCGGGTGGGGGGCCCTGTCCTCCATTCAGTTGCTTCCAGGGCTGATTGACAGACAGGCCTATAGCTTGCTGTGTGGGAGCTGGGACAATGGTATCTTTGTTCCCCCAGCCTGTCGCACAGGCCCCTGAACCCAATTTACATGTGGGGCAGACACCGCAAAGCCCCCTGTGGAGAGGAGGGGGAGAGAACATTGAGAGCCTTTGCTTTAGGCCTCTGGTGGTGGGGCTGGGCTGTGCAACCAGGATGAAGTTTGAGGACTCCTGTCCCACATAATTTTTCCTCCCAATGCGAACCTGTTTTCTCTTTATCTGGAGCTTTCAGTCCAAACTATCATTTTATTCGAGGCTTGCTCTAGCTGTGTACCCACTTCAGACACTTAGCTTGAAAACAAGTATACACTCAATTCTTTTGCCAGCCTAGCTTGTGCCCATTTCAGACATGCTTGTAAAGTCCTCTGTTAACAACTGGGAGCTTCCAAGTACACAAGCTTTTCTCACTCAGCTCTATGTGAAACCCAGCTAGGGAACAAGAGGTGGCTATACGTATAGCGCCTCAGCTCTTCCACTGCAGCACTGAACGTCCATTCCCTGCTCCTTTTTATATATAGCGCAGATGTTAGTGTAAGATTCTCATTCATCAGAGTGGATAACAACAAGTGTTCTTTCTCTCTGTGTTGTTTGGATCTTCTCTTGTGTATATTGGGTGAAATGCAACACGCATGTTAATGTTGCCAGATTGAGTGCATGTTCCTCATTTTGTTGGTACATCTGGTTTGTTTGACTACTTTATCTTTCTGGGTTCAGGCTTCTCAGGCTCCATGTGCCAGATTGACATCGATGAGTGTGCCAGCACACCATGCCAGAATGGTGCAAAGTGTGTGGACCGGCCCAATGCCTATGAGTGCCGTTGTACAGAAGGTAATTGCTCTCTGCAATGAGTTATTGCCTTCCATGCTCTTCTGTGCTACTGGAGGGGGGACTGTTTCAAGTCATGAGGGTGTTGTGATGACAACTGCACAAGGATTATTAGAATCTGATGCAGTCGAGAGAAAATTTTCCCCAAAACATCCTTTACATCTGCCTTTCATGGGTGACTTTTTTTTGAGAAGCTCAGGCTGGGTGTGATGTGAGCTTCCTTCCCAATCCATGGTCCTTCATCTTTGAGCATCTTTTAGGGAAGGTGTCAAATCACTTTCTAACTTTGGTATCAAACCTTCAGCAAAATAACTTCTCTATTCCTGATTCCCAGATAGTTGTGAAAGATCAAATTGATGCTTGTGGGGGTTCTGTTTTATTTCCTTTTAGATGACTTTGGTTTAAAGATGAGCACAGAATTTAGCACCATGAAATTCCTAAGGAAGCTTATTGTGTTCTGAAACCTAGTGATGTACAGTGCATGCCACAACACATCACAAAGAGAACTAATATTCCCATGAATTAAAGGAAATGGACTTGGGAGAGTAGGATTTTTTTTAACAGACTGCAAGAAACTCCTACACAGAACGGCTTTTAGGATAAGGGGAAAGGAAGCCAAATTAGTGCACACAGTTCATTCACATTGTGGAATGGAGAAAGGAGGGTTAGGTTACTCCTCATTTTTTGTTGAGTTTCTTAATTGATGTATCTAACTTGCTTGATAAACATGAAGCGGCATCCCTTCTCATTTGTTCAGACACTTAAAAAAGGACAGTAGATGCATATCTGATTGGCTTACGAAACAATGACTCTCAGTCTGAAAATTACAGGGTTCTTAACACAAGCAGTTTTAAGTAAAGGTAAAACAGAAGATGGGGGGCACTAGGAGAAGGGGACGACAGAGGATGAGATGGTTGGACAGTGTTCTCGAAGCTACGAACATGAGTTTGACCAAACTGCGGGAGGCAGTGGAAGACAGGAGTGCCTGGCGTGCTCTGGTCCATGGGGTCATGAAGAGTTAGACACGACTAAACGGCAACAACAACAAAACAGAACTAACAGTAGTTGTGGAAAAAAATTAATGTTTTGCTTGCTACATTTGGGTGTTTGGATGCATCTTTTCAGATAAATAGTAGTTTAGGAAACATTGGGATTTTCTAACATATTAGAGAACTGTATCTGGATGGACCTAAAGGTTATGAAAATGGGAGGGAGGGGGAAACCTTTCCCCAGTCTTCTGTGTGCATGAGTTGCTACGATGCTGATGCTGATTTCCCCTCTTGTTTACAGGTTTTGAGGGGCCTTTGTGTGAAAGGAACATTGACGACTGCTTTCCAGATCCCTGCCACCATGGCACTTGTGTGGATGGCATTGCTAGTTTCACCTGCACTTGTGCAGCTGGTTACACTGGATACCGCTGTGAGAACCAGATCAACGAGTGCCACAGCAATCCCTGTCAGCATGGGGGCAAGTGCATTGACCTGGTGAATAAGTACCTGTGCCACTGCTTGCAGGGAACCTCAGGTAGGGCATCCCTCCTCGCTCTCTTTCTCTGCTTGCTCTCATTTCTTACATCTCCCAGTCCTATCCAGGGCACTTTTAATTTATTTTCTTAGAAAAATGTATAGACTGCTTAATCAGAAAACCCTCGTAAGTTGTACGTATAATAAAGTTATCAATAAAAACACAAGATAAAAATCAGCAAAGTAAAACACACACACACAAACACACAACTAAACGAATGCCTGGGAAAGCTTGCTGCAATAAAAAAAGAACAATATAATGAAGGCACCTGCCTGGTGTCAATAGGCAGGGAATTTGAAAGCACAGGTGCTGCCACATTAAAAGAGAGACTCACAAATACAGAGTAAACATTACACGTCACATGTAAAATGCAAGTTTTGCAGATCAAAGCAGCAAAATAGGCATGTATGGTGCGAATCAACCCCCCCAATAAGCTAGATGTAAGTTGTTAAGAGCTTTTTTATATGTGAATACTAAGCTTGTTTTAAGCTGTCTGCTTTGCGTGCATCTAATTTGTGTGATGTCAGCTGGCCAGCTGCCAAGCATGTAAAGCTGCAATCGCACAAGTTAAATGTGTGCAAGTTGTGAGTCTGCTGTGCTGCTGTGGCCAAGCTATCCTGGTCCAGATACGGGTCACTGCTGTTGCACCAGCAGAAGCTGGGAAAGGGCTCTCTTAGCCACCGAGCACAGCTGGACCTCCAGTGACAAAACTGGATTCAGAAGCACCTCCAGGCTGTATACCTACTCCTTTGGAGTGAGGGAAACCCTCTCCAGGGCAGGAAATTGTTTATTGAGTATCAAAAACGCAAGGAGATCAAGAAGAAGGAGCAAGCTTGCACTCTTTTCCTGTTCTTGATAAAGGTCATCCCATCAGGCCAGCCAAAGCTGGAACGGGTCTAGATAATCTGTACCTGCCACAACCCTCTTTACCACCTCCCCCCCCCCGCAAAAAAGTGAGTGCCTGCAACTGGACAGTAGTTAGTCCAAATTAAAGAGCCAGCTTCTTTATGAGTGGCCATACCCCTGCCTCTTTCAAGGTGGCAGGGACCATCTCTTTATGCAACGAAACATTAACCATTTACTATGGTTCCTATTGGGCAGAATCCATTGGTGATGCATAGGAAGCTATAACAATTTCCCTTTCATTGCATCTCAACCTACTTGCACCAGTTCTTTCCACTCTATACATGTCACTCAGCCAAGACAGGAAAGAATTTCCAAACTTGCTGTGGGGCCATTTGATGTAGGGCGATTGCATATTTCTTCAGGCCTGTGATATATCCTTTTCTCCAAGGTGCCAATTGTGAGATCAACTTCGATGACTGTGCCAGCAACCCCTGTGATTATGGCATCTGCCGCGATGGCATCAATCGTTATGACTGCATCTGCAAACCTGGATTCACAGGTGATGGCTGGGAGGATGAACTGCTGGTTGGGAACAGGGCAGAAGTAGGGGAAACTGAAGAGGCTGCAGCTTTAATCAGGAGAGAATACCGTGGCAGAATATGCATGTAGGCGGCAAGTGTTTGGCTTTGAGGTAGCATTGCTCAATAGTTGCTATAGGATTTAATTCATGCCTAGTGAAGGGGACAAAGCTGGATGAAAGCAGCAAGAAGTTTCTTCTTGGCCACTCTGTTGCTGAGCAGTCCTTTCTCCCACTTAGGTCCCCTGTGCAACGTGGAGATTAATGAATGCGCATCCAACCCCTGTAAGAACGGTGGCACCTGTGTGGATGGTGAAGACGGCTTCTCTTGCCTTTGCCCTGAGGGATTCCATGATCCACACTGCTATTCAGAAGTGGACGAGTGCAGCAGCAGCCCATGTGTGCATGGCACATGCCACGACAACATCAATGGGTGAGAGCTGATTACCCCAATGCATGAGCTGCTGCGTCAGGAGTAGGCAGGCTTTGCTCCTATTGTTCCCATGAGGTGGCTCTGAAGACAGGAGTGGATTAAGCCACTTCCTACAGGCTGGTCAAATGGGCTAACAATGGGTGGTGCTTCTTGGAGGGAGTAAGAAAGCTTTCCCTCTTCATCCTTTCCCCCCTTCTTTCCTCTACAGGTACCAGTGTAAGTGTGAGCCAGGCTGGGCTGGCACCAACTGTGATGTGAACCACAATGAGTGTGAATCTAACCCATGCCAGCATGGAGGGACGTGCACTGACTATGTCAATGGCTATCGTTGCAAGTGCAAAGAAGGCTTTCAGGGTATGCGTCTATAGCTTCCTTGCCTTGCTTTTGTTGCCCGTACTTTACACCATGCTCAATCTCTGTCTAGCTCTTCTGTAACCCAAAATACATATCTCACCCACATACTGTTTTGCATCTCTTGCCATCTCTGGACAATACTCTGCCTGTTGTCCAAAGTTATGCCTTCTATGTAACCTTCAGTGTTTGAGCCATCTAGATCAGGCTTCCTCAAACTCGGCCCTCCAGATGTTTTGAGACTACAATTCCCATCATCCCTGACCACTGGTCCTGTGAGCTAGGGATCATGGGAGTTGTAGGCCAAAAACATCTGGAGGGCAGAGTTTGAGGAAGCCTGATCTAGATCTATGAGGGATTTGCAGTTATCTGAACCCAGCTTTCCCCCGGTTCCATTTTCTGGTCCTTTATGGGAGCTAATGTTGGTTGGTGGCATTACTAGTGGGAGAAAGATTCATCTTCAGGGATATCTGTGTTCATGGGGACCTTAATGCTTATCTGGTTCTTCTGCAGGGACCTACTGCCAGACCAACATAAATGACTGTGCCTCCAACCCTTGCCTCAACCAGGGCACCTGCACTGATGGCATTGCCAGCTATACCTGCATCTGTGACTTGCCTTACACTGGTGAGCTCTGTGGGTGTTGGGGAACACCTGAACATCTCCTGCAAAAACTTAATGCTTGTTAGCAGACTGATCTAGGGAAGGGACTTTTATGGCAAAACCCATGCCAGGGTTGCAGTTGGGAAGGGAGGGATTAATAAGCAGTAATTGTTTGTACTGTATGCCATGTTAGAAATTCATATTCTGCATTTTAGCCATTCATTGATAAGTACCGTAATGCAGATAATGACTGAAAGACAATGGTGTGATAGTTAGGCCACAAATAATGGATGGAGAATATCTTAAAAGATTGGAAGTCAAACAGATTTCGTTCCGGAAATCTGTTCAACTTCCAAAACATTCGGAAACCAAGGCACAGCTTCCGATTGGCTGCAGGAAGATCCTGCAGCCAATTGGAAGCCGCGTAAGCCATGTTGGACGTTCAGGTTCCAAAGAATGTTTGCAAACCAGAACACTCACTTCTGGGTTTGCAGCATTCGGGAGCCAAAACGTTCGACTTGCAAGGCATTTGGGATCCAAAGTACAACTGGGTGCTCTAAAGGGAGAGCGCTTGGAGAGCTGAAATAGATGTGTGTGGTGAGAGAGAAAGAGAGACTGAGAAACAAAATGATAAGGAATCACATGTTGCCTTTACTATGCTTAGTTCTTAGGAATTGCCACTGTGCATGCTGAGTTCAGGCGATAGTGTCACAACATGGGTAGGGAGAAGGATCTGAGTCACTCATCATCTGGTGATGTCACAGGCATTATCCAATACCTGTAGATGCCTTTGGCATTTGTGCAACTTCCATTCTGCAAGTCACTTTAAATTGCAACAGCATCTGCTTTCTGCAAACCACATTTTAAAAGCAGCAATATGTCATGGTTAGGGAGCCTGGAGATGAGTATAAACAAAAGTGCTTCCTCGAAGAAAGACATCTGGATCCATGCAACAAATGACTGGCAGCTAAACATTTGTTACTCTATAAAGTGACTGACTGACTAGGAAGGCTCTTGAATTAACTTTATTATATTTACCTTATGTACAAAGTTTAATTCTTACTGACATCACTTTGTGGCTAGACATTTGGTCTCCGAACTTGATTTGTATTCCTGTAGAGTCTAAGACATGTGTTATATAGTTCAGAATAAGATGGCTATTAGGCCAGTGGAAATCCAAACAAGTACCCTTATCTATTTCTCTTCCCACAGGTCGGAATTGTGAGAATGTGCTGGCTCCCTGTTTCCCCAATCCATGTAAGAACAATGGTGTCTGTGACCACACACCTGACTATGAGAGCTTTACCTGTGGTTGTGCACCAGGCTGGCAAGGTACCCAGACTTATGAGCCACGTTGTTCTTCCTGTACTTTTCTGAATATTGTGGCATCTAATCCTAGGAGCCTATGTGCCAGTTTTAAATTTTAATTTGTTTTAATTTTGGGCTGGCTTTTAAATATAAAGGCATTTTTACTAATTTGAGTTTGTATTGCTCACTGTCTTGAGTGTCTTTGGATGGAAATGTGAAAAAGAAATTTCAGAAGTAAAACTAAATATTTTTACTTGGTTTGACATTCTTTTATTGATTTTACTTCACAAAATACCTTTACCAGAAGATCTGCCATTCTAATATGGCATAAAGGTAAAGGGACCCCTGACCTTTAGGTCCAGTTGTGACCGACTCTGGGGTTGCGGCACTCATCTCGCGTTATTGGTAGAGGGAGCCGGCGTACAGCTTCTGGGTCATGTGGCCAGCATGACAAAGCCGCTTCTGGCAAACCAGAGCAGCACATGGAAACGCCGTTTACCTTCCCGCTTGGAGCAGTACCTATTTATCTACTTGCACTTTGACGTGCTTTCAAACTGCTAGGTTGGCAGGAGCTGGGACCGAGCAACGGGAGCTCACCCCGTCGCAGGGATTCGAACTGCCGACCTTCTGATTGGCAAGCCCTAGACTCAGTGGTTTAATCCACAGCGCCACCTGCGTCCTGTGGCATATTTAGCAATATTCCTGATAGTAACGTTGTGATTGGATAATCTAATAATTTTCTTATACCTATGCATTCTGTGTGATTGATTATATGATAGTAGACACATGCCTGGGATATTTTGTTTTGTTTTGTTGTTTCCTTCATTGTTGTTGGTTTTTTGCTTCTCCACATAGTGGATGCAGCAATATGAAAAAGTCTATAGAAGTGGATTGGGGGGGGGGAGGGGAAAAAGAAACTTAAAAACAAACAGTAACCATATTTTCTTATCCCCATAGGGCAGCAATGCCAGATTGACATTAATGAATGTGACCAGGACCCCTGTCGAAATAGGGGCACCTGCACCAACACACATGGCAGTTACAGGTGTGCCTGCCGTCCTGGCTACACTGGCACCAACTGTGAGTTAGATATTGACGACTGCAAACCAAGTAAGTTCATTGAGCACATGGGACAACAGGAAAGAACAACCAAGAATCTGAGGTCTTGCTAACTATTTTGGTGAGGCAGTATAGCAAAAAGAACTGGGTGAAAGTTCTAGGAAGAAGGAGCACTGATAGGACAGGAAACCTAATAAAGAACTGGAAACTGGGCAAAAAGGTCATTAGGTGACACCTGCTTTTCCAAGCTGGCTTCCAACTCTCACATTTTTGGAAGTGGCTGTGCCTTGACATTTGGCTTATGTCTAGAAAATTAAAATGCTAAGAAAATTAAATGGTGCAGACTACACGATTGAAGCAAATTTGCTTTCTTTTACCTAAGCATAATCTGTGTTGCATCACATATGCTAATTGCAGACTTTGAGTGCCAGTGCTTATGTAGCCAAAACAGAACCCTCCATGCATAAGAGAGAGGTATTGGCAGGTTTGGGTGAACCCCAAGGTTTCACAGGACTACAAGAAGTTTTGAAGGGGAAACGCTGCTCTTAAACAGTCCAACAAGACAGAGTAAGCTTACTGACCATGGAATGCTGACGGATTGATGTGGGTGGGGTGGGCGAAACAAAACTGGCAGGGGAACAGGAATGCTTAACATAGCAACAATTGCTTGCAGGTTCCATTTGTACTTCAGACTTTTAAACTTTGCAGAACTTGGATTTCTTTGACTAGGTATAGAATTGTAGAGTTGGAAGGGACCATGCGGGTCATTTAGTCCAACCCCCTGCAATGCATGAATCTTTTGCCCAACGTGGGGATCGAACCCAGAACCCTGAAATTAAGAGTCTCATGCTCTACTGACTGAGCTATTCCAATATAGGCTAGAGCAGTACTAAGATATGAGATAGAATAGGTTGTGAACTGTGACTGCAACTGATATTCAGACAGAACTAGATTTTATTTGTTACAGGTAGGTAGCCATGTTGGTCTGACATAGTCAAAAAAATAATTAAAAAAATTCCTTCCAGTAGCACCTTAGAGACCAATTAAGTTTGTCATAGGTATGAGCTTTCGTGTGCATGCACACTTGTTACTACCTGTAGAACTATGGAAGGCACCACATTGAGCCGCATGAAATGGAAGTCCATCGGGTATCTGAAGAAGTATGCATGCACACGAAAGCTCATACCAATGACAAACTTAGTTGGTCTCTAAGGTGCTACTGGAAGGATTTTTTTGTATTTTTTGTTAGCTCTTATTTGGATTGAGATGTTTGAATGTAACATCGACTCCTGTTAATGCCAGTGAAAATTCAACATGTCTGTGCTCCATCCTCAGTCTCTCCTGGATTATGTCTGTGACCCTGGATGTGTGAAGTTAAACATGACAAAGATCTTAGTCTTTTTGTATTGGAGGACGTCATAGTGAAAGAGTTGAGAGCTTATCTTGACCCCTTTGAGTATTCCTCTCCCTGCCAACAGATCCTTGCCTGAATGGTGGCTCCTGCCAAGATGGCATCAGTACTTTCATGTGCACCTGCCTGCCAGGCTTCACAGGCATACACTGTGCAACTGAAACCAATGAGTGCCTGAGTAACCCCTGCCGCAATGGAGCCACCTGCACAGACTATGTCAACAGCTACACTTGTACCTGTGCGCCGGGCTGGGCTGGCCTACACTGTGAGCAGAATGTTCAGGAATGCACTGACAGGTGAGCTGGCTCAGATAGTTTGTCATGAGGAACAGTGACTTCTGTCTGCCTGTCTTTTAACTCGTATTACTCAGAGGGCACATTTTGCAGAATGGATACTTGGGGCCCCATTCATATGAACAAAGCCAAGCAGCACTGTGTGGTAGGAGTTAGTCAAGAGGGTTGGCTTACTGCTGTACAGTTCACATGTTTTATATATTGCAGCACATTCCCCACTGTATCGTGTTTAATAAGGTCCCAGAGTTTTCTTCTCTGCTTTTTAGAACAAAGCGATTGTCTCATTCTAGTAGCAATGTGTGGAAAGGGCTCTGTTCCAGAAAACTCTAGATGGACGAATGGTTCAGAAGTAGGTAGGATCCTGTTTAAAAGGAGACAGTGTACTGTACTCCTGTCCCCTCTTTGCTTCTCAATAAAAACTGAGAATTAGTTATTCATATGAACACAGACTAAGCCTGGGATTAAGTGCTGGGTGCTATAGGGTGACAGGAGCCAGATCTGAAGTTCCCCTGGTTGTCAGTTACATGCATATCCAATCCAGTTGTAAAGAATGGCCAAATATTGTGTAAGGAGGGAGGCTTATCACACAGTTGCAATTTTCACCTAGAACAGAAACTTCTGTGTAAGACAGATGCAAGCCAGCACAACTAGCCAAGTGTTAGCTGGTGGGGTAGGCCTAGCCTATGCTGGGTGTCTCTTGGGGTAGATAACTTCCTTCCTCTACTTCTGACTCCTGTACTTATGTTATGGCAGCTCCTGCTTCAATGGTGGCACATGCTTGGATGGAGTGAATTCGTACACATGCCACTGCCGGGCTGGCTTCAAAGGATCCCACTGCCAGCATGAGATTGATGAGTGCCAGTCACAGCCCTGCCTCAACGGTGGGGTGTGCCAGGATGGCGTGCAGTCCTACCGCTGTACCTGCCCTCAGGGCTACACAGGTTCTCAGTGCCAGGTAATCCACCCCAGGCCTCTGTTGAAAGGGGATAAGATGGTTCAGGGTTTCCCTTGTTTAAGTTAAGCTTCTGCAACCAAGCCTGAGCCCCTAAGTTTGGATGGAGTTTACATCTTTTTTTATAAAAACCCAGTACATACGCCTTGCAAGCAGGTCCCTGGAGAGGTTGCAGTATGGAGACACCTAATGGAGATGGATTGGGAAAGTGCCTAGGTTCCGTCATCTTTGGTAGGTGCTTTTATTTTGCCACAAAACCTCTTGCCTTTTCATGCCCCCTCTAGACCCTGTTGGATTTGTGTAGTCGCTCCCCCTGTCAGAATGGTGGCCGCTGTATGCAGACAGGCACTACCTTATCCTGTGCTTGCCCTGGAGGTTGGACTGGTCGTTACTGCGACATCCCCAATGTTTCCTGTGAAGTGGTGGCCAGGAACCGAGGTAAGGAAACATGCTCCAGGGGCAGTGAAACGGAAGCTCTTCTTCCAGTGTTTTCTTCCTCATTTATTCTGCTGTCTGCTTCCTCGGTGACCTTGATGACGCATGTTTGTCATCCAGGCTCCCCAGCATTATCAGCTTATGCTCACTGGCAAAGCTGATACAGAACTTCCAGAGTTGACACAGTGAATGTTACTTTCCTTCAGTGATGCGGGGACAATGTCCTTGGGTTTAGTGGTGCTCCAATCAATATTTCAGATGGCTATTCCCAGTGGCATTGGAAACTAAAAATGCTCAGCGTTTGAATTAAATTTTGCCATGCTTCTAGGGGGCAGAATAAAAGCTACAAATGTTGTTGCAGACTGTATATGAAACTGTGTAATAATTTCAGAATGGTGTGATAATGGCTGAAGGCACTGGAGAGTTGGTCTGGATTCCCAGTCCTGCTGTGGTACTGGAGCACGTTGCACGTTCTATCACAATCTAACCTCTATTATCAAGGCTATAAAGAGGCTTTTTTACATTTTACAGAAATGTAAATTAAAATCTGACTTTGAAAACATTGGGATATTTTGTGCTTCCCCAGTAAAGTGTCCTTTAAATTGAGGTGGGTAATAAAGTCTAGTGCTTGGAGGAAGCCCTTGGGTTCTGTTCTTATGACCAACTTTCTTGTACAATGTTGCTTCAGTCTTCACTTACCCTGCATTTAGTCACTTTGTCTAATCATCCTCTGGAAGCAGGAGATCAGAATATGTGGCAGTATACAACGTGTAATTTGCTTTTCCGTCCAATAGGTGTGACCAAAGAGCAAGTGTGTCATTACGGTGGCCGTTGCGTGGATGCCGGAAATAGTCACTACTGCATTTGCAAAAAAAGCTACACCGGAAGCTACTGTGAGAGTGAAGTGGACCACTGCCAGTACAACCTGTGTCGAAATGGGGGTACCTGTCGCAGTTTTGTGGGAGACTACGTCTGTGAGGTGAGGGAGTCCTTGCAGCCAGTAACAGGCCAGGATTCCTGGTGTCTCTTCAGAACTCTGGGAAACCTGGTGACATTTAATGAGGAGTTGCTGAATGTCCAGTTAACAATTGTGAAATAGGATAAGAAAATGGCACAAATCTGCAATTTATTTTCCCCTTTAATTTTTTAAAAAACACAACCTACTAAAACCCCTCTATTTTCTTCCAAAGTTTTATTTTGTTGAAATATGGCTATGGATTATAATTGTTTTCCCACTATTGCAAACTTCCTTACTTTTGGGGGTAACTCCTATTTGATGGGGTCGCGCGGGGGGCGCTCTGGTCTAAACCACAGAGCCTAGGGCTTGCCGATCAGAAGGTCAGAGGTTCAAATCCCTGCGACGGGGTGAGCTCCTGTTGTTCGGTCCCTGCTCCTGCCAACCTAGCAGTTCGAAAGCACATCAAAGTGCAAGTAGATAAATAGGTACCGCTCCAGTGGGAAGGTAAACGGCGTTTCCATGCGCTGCTCTGGTTCGCCAGAAGCAGCTTAGTCATGCTGGCCACATGACCCGGAAGCTGTCTGTGGACAAACGGCAGCTCCCTTGGCCTATAGAGTGAGATGAGCGCTGCAACCCCAAAGTCGTCAGCGACTGGACCTAACGGTCAGGGGTACCTTTACCTTTACCTATTTGATGGCTGGTCAGATTGGTTGAACTTCCAAATAAGTTTTTGTCTTATTAAATCAGTTAACTTTGCTAATTCTAAATTTTCACATAGTTTTTTCAACCATTCCTCTTCGGTTGGGATGTGGTTTCCTTTCCAATGGCTGGCTATCAACATTCTTGCTGCCCTTATTGCGTACAGGAAGATATTAGTTTTATCTTTTGGAATGTCTCCATTCAAGATTCCTAATAAATATGATCCTGCTCTTTTGTTGTATGATATTTTTATCAACTTTTTAATTTCCTCATGTATCATATTCCAAAATTTCTTAATTTCAGGGCAGGACCACCACATATGATACAAAGTACCATAAATTTTAATGGAACCAAGAACACGAAACCTTTTCAAGGATGCAAGGCTCCAGCCTTTCTAGCCCTTTTGTGTTCATTGCTGTTTTGTCTTGTTTGCTTCTCTCCCACTCCAGTGCCCGCTAGGATTTGAGGGGAAAAACTGTGAGTATGACATTGATGAGTGTCAGTCACACCCCTGCCAGAATGGAGGGACTTGCATTGATCTTGTTGGCCGCTACATTTGCTCCTGTCCACCTGGAACTCTGGGTAAGTGCTCCTGGGTATAAGGAGACCTTTACCAATATTACTTGTAGTAGGAAGGTACAAGACTGGGGGAAAGGATTTAAGTTCTGACGGCATAGGTTTTTATTGTTGGATTTGCTATTTTGTTGAAGAATAGTGAAAGGGAGCTCTGGATTTCTCCCTAGGGCACAGGATGGAGAAGATGGGCTCAGAGTACTCAGAGCCTCTTTTTGAGGGAGGACAGCTTCAGCAACGGTGCCCAGGGCAATGGATGGATGGATGTTGACTCACTGTTGGGCACCGTAAAGGGCGAGAAATCTTGTTTTTTTTCACAGAGACAATGCAAGGATTGTGAGGAGGAGGAAGAGGTTTGTCTTCCCTGAGATTGATGTTTAATGTGATGGCGTGTTTGTCATCTCTTTAGGTGTCTTGTGTGAAATAAATGAAGATGATTGTGCTATGAATCCTGGCTCCCGGGTCCCCAAGTGCCTCAACAACGGAACATGTGTGGACAGAGTCGGTGGTTACCGATGCAGCTGCCCACCAGGTTTCACAGGCGAGCGCTGTGAGGGAGACATAAATGAGTGCCAGTCCAACCATTGCCACCCACGCAACACACTTGATTGCGTCCAGGAAGCCAGTGACTACCACTGCATTTGCAAGCCAGGCTATACTGGTGAGTGACAGTGTGTTCTCTTTTCATGTGGCTGATGTGTGCAAGGGGCAAGGGAGAGTGTGCCCAAAGCGGAGCCCAGTGATGTGTAGAGGAGCCAGGCTCAAGGACTGCAAGTAGGAAGAATCTCCCCTGTAAAGAAGTTAGCAGTTCATGTTCAACCAAGTGGGTGGAGGGGAATCCAACTATGCAGCTAAATGCATATTTGTGATCTGAAACAAAGATTGGAATGGTAACTGGATGAGATGGGCCTCTTTGGCCATTTCAGTGAGCAAATATGAGCTTTGAGAACTAGTGCTAAGATGCAAGGCCAAATATAGCAGGGTGGTGGTCTTTGGGGCTAAGTTCTGCTGGAATCCATCAGTAATGCTCTGTTTTTCATATCCTCAGGCCGCCATTGCAAGAACATTGTGAATGCATGTGACTCTCAACCTTGCCAGAACGGTGGGAAGTGTAATCCGGCAGTCAACCTGCCTCTAGGCTACACCTGCCACTGTCCCCGGGTGAGTCCCCTACAACACAGCTGCTCACAGCCAGTGGCTAATGCAACTCCTGTACACAAACATTGCAAGGGGCTAGGCAAGGGAGAGAAAGGAAGACTGCGGTGGGGAGGATTAGGTGGGGGAACTGTTAGGTTGATATGTTGGTGTTGTGCTACGAATGAGTTTCAGTACCTGTTAGGACAAGGTTTCTGTCTGGGAGGCTTTTTGGAGGTAGAGAGTTTATAGTGTCCTCCAATGCAAGGCTTGTCATGGAAGGAGTTTCTACATGGGAGTGGCAGGAAACAATTCTGCTGCATGATCTTGTGGGAATTCTGGTTGTGAAGCCTGCAAGAGAAGTTTGACGCAGTGCCATAACACAATGCAGAAGTCTAATATTGGCTAATAAGGGGAGATGGCATTGGTGAGTGGTGCCCAGTACTGGAGGATGTGGGGTATGGGAAGGTACTTCTTGAGGGCAGGATATCAGTGCTGGGCCTTCAGCTTTGTGGAGGGAAGAATTTACTCACCAGACTGAGCGCTTGTAAGAGGACAGCTATGGTGCCAGAGGCTTTCTGTTGCTAGGCCAGCAGTTGGAGCGGTTTGAGGGCTTGGCTGGCTTTCCAGTACTAACTGTGCTTGTTATTCTTTTCCAGGGTTATTCAGGCATCCGCTGTGAGCGCATGCTCTCCTGCCGGGAACTCTCCTGCTTCAATGGTGGCAGCTGCCGGACCACAGCGCTGGGTGCTCGCTGCTCCTGCCTGCCTGGGTGGGCTGGTCCGGAATGCCGCCTGCCTGCCAACAGCAGCTGTGCCAGCATGCCCTGCCACAATGGGGGTGCTTGCCATGAGACTGCTGACCCCCCTTATTTTCAGTGCCTTTGTCTTGGTGACTACACGGGGTTTCGCTGCCAGACCCGCACCCTGAAGCTCCCCGAGGTCCACTGCCCGCTGAAGGAGTGTGCTGAGAAGGCCGGGGATTTCTACTGTGACAAGATGTGCAACAGTCCAGCCTGCCACTGGGATGGCGGTGACTGTTCCCTGCGGGTTGATGATCCCTGGAAGCAGTGCGAGAGCCCCCTGTGCTTGCAGCTCTTCAACAACAGCCAGTGTGATGAGATCTGCAACACTGCCGAGTGCCTTTACGACAACTTTGACTGCAAGAGCCATGAGTCCAGCTGCAAGTGAGTCCTGCCACTGCCTCTTGAGTAGGGGAGGCCTCTAGTTGTGTATACTGTACCAGAGACCCCTGGAATCAAGGGTCACCCCCAACTAAATGAGGAACCAAGACTTATTTTAGGCAGTGTAGGGGTGCTGTGCACAAACATGGGTGCTTCCACTGAGACCTATGAATGTATGTCCATCCCTATGTCTGACACCAAACATGGCAGAGTCTTGGTATTATTTGCATGGATTCCTTCTATGTGTTCCACTAGGCTAGCACTGAGACTTGACCATGTTAGCTGTGGGGTGTAGGAATCTGCTGCAGACCCATAATGCCTTGTGCCCCTTCCTGCTTAGGGCCTAACAAGGCACCAGTGAGCTGTGATGCAGCAGCTAAAAAAGCCAATGCAATTCTGGGCTGCATCAATAGGAGTATAGCATCTAGATCAAGGGAAGTAATAGTACCACTGTATTCTGCTCTGGTCAGACCTCACCTGGAGTACTGTGTCCAGTTCTGGGCACCACAGTTCAAGAAGGATACTGACAAACTGGAACGTGTCCAGAGGAGGGCAACCAAAATGGTCAAAGGCCTGGAAACGATGCCTTATGAGGAACGGCTTAGGGAGCTGGGTATGTTTAGCCTGGAGAAGAGAAGGTTAAGGGGTGATATGATAGCCATGTTCAAATATATGAAAGGATGTCATATGGAGGAAGGAGAAAGATTGTTTTCTGCTGCTCCAGAGAAGTGGACACGGAGCAGTGGATTCAAACTACAAGAAAGAAGCCACCTAAACATTAGGAAGAACTTCCTGACAGTAAGAGCTGTTCGGCAGTGGAATTTGCTACCAAGGAGTGTGGTGGAGTCTCCTTCTTTGGAGGTCTTTAAGCAGAGGCTTGACAGGCATATGTCAAGAATGCTTTGATGGTGTTTCCTGCTTGGCAGGGGGTTGGACTGGATGACCCTTGTGGTCTCTTCCAACTCTATGATTCTATGTATTGGCATAGGGTTGGTTATGACAGGCATGACTCAGTTCCTTCTCCTCCTCCTTCCACAGCCCTGTCTATGAGAAATACTGCTCGGATCACTTTGCTGATGGGCATTGTGACCAGGGCTGCAACAACGAAGAGTGTGGCTGGGATGGGCTGGACTGTGCACTGGAGGTGCCCGAGCGCTTGGCGGACGGCGTTCTAGTCATCACTGTGCTGCTACACCCTGACGAATTGCTCCGCACAAGCACCATCTTCCTGCAGAAGCTGAGTTCCATTTTGAGAACCTCCTTGCGCTTCCGCCGTGACAAGAACGGTAACTTCATGATCAAGCCATATTACGGCTCTGGCAGTCGGACGCCGTATTATGGATCTGGCAGTCGGCAACGCAGGGAACTGGAACAAGAGATTATTGGGTGAGTCACACAGAGGAACTGAAGGAAAGCAAGGAGCTTTGGGAGTTCAGAGTGTTGCTTGGGGGGGGGGGGCGTGTTATAGGACCCAGGCCTCAGGGAACATGGAGGGAGGGATATAAGAAGGTTCTGAATGGAAAGAAGAGGTAGTTGGGCCCAGAGGCTCAGCTAAACAACTTCCAACAGCCTTCACAGAATAAGGCAGCTGTGAAAACTGTAGAACTGGCCTACAAATCTGAGGGTTCTGTGGAAATACTAACAAATCCAGAGTGACCACAAAAACTGTTTCGGAGCTGATAACGGGATTATCTAGTTACAGATTTCCATAACTAGATGGGAATTCATTCAAGTGTGCTTAGATAACTTAATTATATTATTCAAGAACCACTTCTGGTGTCTAACTGCTTTCTTAGCCAAAGTACCAGAAGGTGGCTAATGAAATAAAACAAGCAATCGAGTGCCTGAGATAGTGGTGGATCTCTGGAAGCCTTATCTTAATGCCAAGCAAGTGGGTTACATGCATTGTTAAGAACAAACGGGGTAAATGTGATCTGCTTAGGAAGAGTCAGCCTGCATTTTGTAAGAAGAGATTGTGCTTCACAAATACATTAGGATTATTAAAGCTACTGATCGAATCTCAGGTGGGTTTTTCCTTAATGGGTGTATTTGGAAGTGCCCATTCTAAAATTCAGTGTGTAAAAAAGCAACAGACCAAAGGATGAATGGGGAGTAGACCTTTTGTGGAGCTGGCCGACTTGCCTTGTCCTAGAATTGTGTGTGCTACTAGATAAGGAGCTCTAAGCCCTCGTAACACTTGCTTCTTCCTCCAGGTCTGAGGTCACTCTTGAGATTGATAACCGACTCTGCTACCAGGCTTCAGACAAGTGCTTCCCTGATGCAGACAGTGCTGCAGACTACCTGGCTGCCCTGTCAGCGGTGGAGCGCCTAGAGTTCCCATACCCCCTCAAGGCCGTGCGAGGTGAGGGTAGCAGAGGAGTCATTTGCTGGAAGCAGAGTTTGACTGGGTTTGGACTTTACAGGAAGGTCATGACAGGGTCTCCTAATAGGGTGGTTTTGTTTCTACAGGTGAAAAGATCGACGTGGTAGGCGATCTCAAGCTGGTGCCATTGCTGGTGGTGGCAGGCCTGATTCTGCTGGTGATCCTGGTGCTGGGTGTGCTAGTGGCACGGCGCAAAAGGGAGCACAGCACCCTCTGGTTCCCTGAAGGCTTCAGTCTGAAGAAAGAGAGCAGCAATAAGAACCGGCGTGAGCCTGTGGGTCAGGATGCCCTAGGCATGAAGTAAGAGCCTTTCATTCACCCAGGTGCTGTGCAGAATGAAACCCCAGTTCTTGCAGCAGGTTTCAGCTTCTGCAGGGGATGGTCAGCTTTCTGTGACTTGTACTTTGCTCCCAATTGTGCTTTAGTTAGCTGATGGAGAACTTCTCCTTCATTCTGTGGTGTGGTGTGTGGGGAAGAGCAAGAGGGTGTAAGCCCATAGCCTTGGTGTTTGCCCTGCACTACTGTTTGACTTCACTGTGTACCTTTCCCCCTGTTGCAGGAATATTGGCAAAGGAGAGAGCCTAATACCAGACAGCTCAGAAGACTGGTTGGAAGAATGCCCAGAGGCCAAGCGACTAAAGGTATTCCTTTTGAGACTTTGCCTGGCTTAAGAAAGGGGATTCCAGCTCCTCACAAGAGTCTACCCCACTGCCTCCCCCCACCCTCTTCCTCTTGGTGTCCGCAGGTATTACTCCCTGCATCAGACTACTATGGGCCTGACTCATTGGTGTTTGCAAGCAGCAGTGAAGTAGTTTGATGCACTAGGTGAGCAGGCGCATATTATGTCTTTCCATAATAGCTACAGGCCCGTGTTCATCCTTGCCAGGTGGAGGAGCCAGCCATAGACCGTGAAGACCCTGTAGACTGCCGTCAATGGACACAGCATCACTTGGTGGCAGCAGACATCCGCATGCCGCCATCTATGGCCCTGACGCCACCCCAGGGTGAATTTGATACTGACTGCATGGACGTCAATGTCCGTGGACCAGGTAATTGGGAATAAGGGCAGCGAGTTGGGTCTGCGAGTGCTCATACGGAGCTTTTGCAGACAGTGTCTGATGAACAGAATCGGTCTGTTACTTCCTGTCTTCTGTAACAAGTCCCAACATGTTTTGTTCTAATCCAGTATGTGGCACATGGGAGAGGAGAAACAGAGCAAATCTTTTAAAAAAAGCCAAACACAACAGCAACAACCCTTGTTGGGATCTCCTTACAGATGGTTTCACTCCACTTATGTTGGCCTCCTTCCGTGGTGGTGGTGAAATGGAGACTGAACTGGCTGAGGAAGAGGAAGCAGATGACTCCTCTGCCAACATAATCTCGGACCTAATCTGCCAGGGGGCTAACCTGAGTGCCCAGACAGACCGCACAGGTGAAACTGCCCTGCATTTGGCTGCCAGATATGCACGGGCAGATGCTACCAAGCGCTTGCTGGATGCTGGTGCTGATACCAATGCACAAGACAACACAGGGCGCACACCACTTCATGCTGCCGTGACTGCGGATGCCCAGGGAGTCTTCCAGGTGGGTCTCACCCAATGGACTAGTGTGGCCTTTTAAATACCCCTCCTCTGCCTTGCTCGTGTTAGCAGCATGCTCCAGTTCCCTTTTCAATGGAAAGCCACTGTGATGGTTACCACCTGGACGTTATTCTTGTGTTATCCACTCATTACCTCTGGGGACACGATGAAAAGTTAGTTAGCCTGCCTGTACTTTGCATTGATAAGAGTGAATGAAAGCCTAAGAACGGTATTTGAGGCGATAGTGTTACTGTGCACATGCTGCCTTGGATGGTGTATGTTTTTGGCACCAACCTAACACACCAACATGTTCTGTTGTCAGATCCTGATCCGGAATCGATCTACAGACTTGGATGCCCGAATGGGGGATGGTTCAACAGCACTGATCCTAGCAGCCAGGCTGGCTGTTGAGGGCATGGTGGAGGAGCTGATTGTCTGCCACGCTGATGTCAACGCTGTGGATGAGATGGGTACGTAACCCCCAGAGAGGCCGGGGGGGGGGGCTGAGTTCTTTTACTTGGCTATTCTGCGTTATGCTGAACTTCAGCAGGAGGCCTTCTCAGAACTACAACATGCATTGCAAATGTATTCCAAATTAATTCCACAAATGCACTTGCTGAACCTCCAGTCTGGTTGCCCTGGGCATTTCTCAAGCATCAACAATTCACTTGGCCATTCTCTTGACTCCTGCTTCCCTCTCTAAGCTCCTTAGATGCATTCTGATGAGGCTCTGCAAGGCAAGAGCCACTGTGGGGTCATAGAGCCCTGAGTGCCGGAGGTGGAGGGAGCAAGAGGATGAATTACATACATGACAAGGAGTGTAGGATCTTTCTTTCTTTCTTTCTTTCTTTCTTTCTTTCTTTCTTTCTTTCTTTCTTTCTTTCTTTCTTTCTTTCTTTCTTTCTTTCTTTCTTTCTTTCTCTCTCGTCACATTCTTGAGAGTCAAAAGGACACCCCCGCCTCTCTCTGCTACCTATTTTTTTCTGGCTCTTTTTTTTCAGTCTGCCTACTGAGTTGCTGGAAAGGGGACAGAAAACTCTTGCCAGAACTTATTGGGTGCAGAGGATTTCCCTCTTCAAGCATCCATTGCTCTTATCAATTTCATGTCCCTCCTCCCATGCTCTCGCCCCCACCCCAGCCAGAGTTCTAAACTATTTGCTTGCAGAGGGCATCCCCTGCCCTTCCACCACTCCACCCATTTTGCCTTTTCCCGTTCCAATCCACCACCCTGCCCTCCTTTCCCCCTCTCCCACCCGCATGAAAATAAGCCAAGATTCACGTGTGGCCCTTATTCCTGATGTATGAGGACAATGCCTTACTGTGTGGAGGGGTATTAAGAGAGTGGGGCATGGTCTTGGTCAAAATGGCAGTTGTGCTGCACAGAAGACCTTATGGGGAACCTGCTGGTGATTCTGGGGACCCCGTAGCTGCTTGATTCTTGCATAGACATGCATCTCCATAACAAAGCAGCTGATTTGCTGAGAGGACAAATCCAGAGTCTACAGAAGGTCCAGCATTAAAGCACAGAATGAGCAGCAACAGGCGAGGATGGTAGTGAGGAGCAAGGTGGTAACTTTGGATTGAGGAGAGTTAGGGGAGCTGATGCAGCAGAATACTTCTAGTGGGATCTGAGACTCAGTATCAGAGAGAGAACTTACAGTAATCCTCATGGTGTCATTCCTCTCAGGTAAATCAGCCCTGCACTGGGCAGCAGCTGTCAACAATGTCGAGGCCACGATTGCGCTGCTGAAGAATGGAGCCAACAAGGACATGCAGGACAGCAAAGTAAGTTCTTTATTGCATTTGTTTTTCTGTTATCATGGGATGCTTTAAGTTTCATGTGTCTCCATAACTTGGAAGAGCCACATCCGTTGCTGTAGGCTCCTTCTGACAGGAGCAGCTCTTTCCATCCCTGTAAATGTCTTCAAGCTAGACCTGGTGGCTTCCCTGCCCTGTATATAGTGGGGAGGTTTACGGGGAGGCAAGAAGCTCATGGCTCCTTTTCTAGAACACTTTGTAGCATGTGCTCTTCATCACCCTGTCCTCTCTGTGGCAGGAGGAGACACCGCTGTTCCTGGCAGCCCGGGAAGGCAGTTACGAGGCAGCCAAAATCCTGCTGGATCACTTCGCCAACCGCGAAATCACAGACCACATGGATCGCCTGCCACGCGACGTGGCTCAGGAGCGCTTGCACCACGACATTGTCCGGCTTCTGGACGACTACAACACCGTGCGCAGCCCGCAGGGGTCGTTGCCCGCTGGCCACTCCCTCTCCCCTCTCATGTGCCCTCCCAATAGCTTCTTGCCCAGCTTGAAGCCCACGCCACAGGGCAAGAAGAGCCGGCGCCCTAGCACCAAGAACGCGACGGCAGGCAGCAGCGCCAGCCTGGCAAGGGAGAGCAAAGAGGCCAAGGCACGTGCCAAGAAGCTCAACCTGGAGTGCCAAGGCTCTCTCCTGGAGAGCTCTGTCACCCTGTCTCCCGTTGACTCACTGGACTCCCCCTATGTGCCCAACCCTGCCTCGCCAGGGGTCTTCCACCCAGGCAACTCCTCACTGTCAGTGCCCTCCACTCCCATGGTCCATGGCATGATGGAGGCGCCCTTTGCTGTCAGTCTTGCACGCCTCAGCGACCTAGGGGATGGCACCCTCCTCTCCATGAACCGCCTCTCAGTGCCACCAGGCCGCATGGGGCTCAGCCTGGGCATGGTGAGCCCTGTGGCCATGCCCTTTGATTGGCATGCCCGTGTCCCCACTTCCCAGTGCCAGCCAATCATAGGAGTTGTGCACCCAGCCACCTCCCATCCCAACCTGCACCAACCAGGCCAGGCTTTCCCACCAGGGTTGCTTCTGCCCAGCCACATGGCCATGGGGCACAGCTCCCAGGGCCTGCCCAACTCAGCTCCTCCACAGACCAAGGAGGCAGCCCAGCCCATGCCCCCGCCAGCTACCACCATGAGAACCAACCAGCCTGTCTCACCCCAGGAGGCCCAGGGGGCGCCCCGTGCAGGGCCCCCACAGTACCTAAAGCCCGCAGGGGTCGAGGATTACCCGACACCCCCCTCTCAACACAGCTACACACAGGGGCAGGACGCGACCCCCAAGCACTTCCTCCATCCGCCCAGTGAGCACCCCTACCTGACTCCTTCGCCAGAGTCCCCAGAGCAGTGGAGCAGCCCCTCGCCCCACTCCCTGTCCGACTGGTCTGAATCTACTCCCAGCCCCACTGTCCTGGGGCCCAGCCATACCCAGCTTCCTTCGGTGGAGCCATCCGCTAAGATGCAGGTGTTTGCATGAGGAGGTGGGTGGTGGAGTAGATCCCAGGGGCCTGTGTCCCTCTGTGGCCCCCATTGGGGCCTGCACTTGCCTCAGGGGCTCCTGTCCTTGTTTCCCCTGACTGTGTTTTTTATAAGAGAAAAACTCAAGTGTAAAAAGGTTTTTTTTTAAAAAAAAAATTAAAATAAAATATGCCTGGTCTTGGAGGGGGAAGGCATGGCCTCCCCATTCCCTCACTGCCACAGAGCCCAGGCTGGCCCTCTCCCTTCCCCTCCCCTGTAACCATGGCAACTAGGTTTCAGGGGAGGATTTTTTTTAAAAAAGAAGTAAAATAAACTCTCTCTTTTTGTATAAACACTGCATTTACTCCAAACGCTTTATTTTTTACAATGTATGCAATGTCAGAACCCCTGTCTTGCCACTCTTCTTCCTATGGGTCTTGAGCTGTGAGGAATGGAGAGGAAACTGTGCCCTTTGCTCCCCCCCCCTCTGCATGGCACTGTCTCTCGGGTCGAGCACCCACCTCCCCTCCCACCATGTTGGGGCGGGATTCTGCTCACTGTATTTGTGTACTGGGTACGCAGCATTAGCCCAGACTGCCATTGCTATGCAGAGGGTCGAGCCCCAAACCTGCCCGCTGTCCTGCAGGAAATTAAGCCCCATAGCGCCCCCCCCCAAACTTGGCACTTCTTCACATTCCAGGTTAATTTATTCATCTTAAATTCTACAGCATTCCCACCCTGTCCCCCACAAAACCCCCCTTGACTTTCCAAATTGCTTCAGCTAACGCTAGCCATGGTCATGGGGATTTTCCAGTCCCCAGAGTATTCTGAGCCGCTCTTGTTTTCCCTTTTTTTAATTATTATTATATTATTATTATTCCTGGCCTTTACTAACATTCCTCCCATCTGCTCCAAGGCCGCCTTCAGCCTACATTGGCAAGTTACATTTTCCCCTGTACGATGAGTTCCTTGCCCCTGTGGTACTGCGTGGGAATTTTGGGGGCAGCCCCAGACACTAAAAAGAGTTTCACTCTGTCGTGAAAGGTACTGAGATAGAACACAAAATGCTTCCTCTGTTTCTCCTCAAAAACACCTGGCCCCAGCAGCCAACTACCTACACTTTCCTCACTCCCTGACTCCCCCCCCCCCGCACTCTGTACATTCCAGCTATCCCTGGCTGTAAATACTGCTGGTGGGAGCAGGTGCCCAGGCAGGACCTTGGTCCGGTGGTGACCGCTGCTTCCCCCCCCCTCCCTTCCCTTCCCATGCTCTGTAGCAATAGTGGGGGAATGGCCTTGCGCAAGTCAGACCTCTCTTGTCATAGAAGGACCGTTTCTAGCTCATTTAAATAAATAAAAAAACTTTTTTTAAAAAACAAATTAAAAAAAATCCAGTGTAAACCAAGTAGCTTTAAAGCAGCTGGGTGCTTTGTGTACAGAGCGGCTTGAGCCGCGGCATAATAAACATAGCTAATAAGGAAATGGCCTCTTGCTTCCTCTGTGTGTCTTTTGTTTCATTTTGTTTCATAGTTGCAGGTTCAGGCTGCGTAGCAAGCCACTACGTATTTACATATATCTATAGTCTACTTCTACAAATAGATTCAATAGGTTTTGTCCTGTTTTCCTTCCATTCTGGGTCGCTATGGAATACAAGTCGTACCTTGGTTCTCGAACGCCTTGTGACTCAAACGTTTTGGCTCCCAGACGCCGCAAACCCGGAAGTGAGTGTTACAGTTTGCAAACGTTCTTTGGAACCCAAACGTCCGACGCGGCTTCCACAGCTTCTGATTGAGTGCAGGAAGCTCCTGCAGCCAATTGGAAGCGACGCCTTGGTTTCCGAATGTTTTCAGAAATCAAACGGAACGGATTCTGTTTGAGACCCAAGGTACGCCTGTACTATCAAAGGTTCTTCCACTACCACTCTTTCAACTGCCTGTTCTCTGTGACTTCTTCCAGCGTTGTAGTGTTTGAAAGAGGGCTGCTTGCTTTCAAGAGCATTGCTGTGACTGATGTGCTTAGAAGCACAGGTCCATAGGCTTTCAATTATTGGATTTTGAACTTTCTACTATAAAAGGATCCTTTTGACATTCATTATTCTGCCACAGAAATACGGAACTGTTTTAGAGCTCACCCTTGATTTGATATGGGGCACTTGCAATGTCTTTGGGGTGTCACTATTGCTGCACATGAACTGAGGACACACACAATGGTTCCTGGCAGCTGCACATTGTAGGAGCCATGGCTAAGCTGTCTTTCAGTGAATCATCTAATGGAAGAACCTCTGATAAACCCCACAGTTTTAGCAAAACGAAAATACTTTTTACAAGCAGAAATGCCTTTTAAAAAGGTTACGTTGCCATCACAACAGAGAAAAATAAATACATACTTTCCTCACAAACTTCCATTTCTTTAGCAGGGTCTTAATGCTTTTTCTTGCCTCGGATTTCACCTGAGGTTTTCGTTTGCTGAGTCATCGAAGCAGTATGACATCACAGCATTCCAAACATGATTTGCAAATGAACAATCCATGGTGTTCCGTTTGGTTTCCCCAGAGCGGGGGCGGGAAATCTATTGCTTCCTAAACTGAAGCTGGCTTGCGCTTGCTAGTTGCCAGGATTAATCTTAATGTATGTGCATGTAATGCTTTCTCATCTGTGGCAGCACAATGCAGAGACAGGAATTGATACAACCTTGGAAAGTTTCACTGCTAAAAATATCTGTGTTGAAAAGAAGTCGGAATACATTATTTTGGTTTCCCACATACAAAGTAGTCTATGGACAGAAACATTGCCTTAACCAGAGAATCTAACCTTGTGGTGTGTTTGGGTATTGATGGTTGATGGGAAGTCCCAATTTTTCCCATGCAAGCATATTGAACACTTCTGAAGAAGGACCACAGAGTCCACAGCAAGCAGCAGATAGTGGACACAGGAATCAACAACTATGTATGAAACCTTGTCTTTTCTTGGGGGTAAATCATGAGCTGTTTCATAGACACTGAAAAAGCTGCCCCTTGAATAGTTAATACAGTAAGAAGATTTAAGAACTCACCTTCCTGAGATCATATTTTAATACAGTACTTCATCCAATAAAGGATGTGAGTGACTAATGATATAACTCTACCACCCAGAGTGGCTGGGGAAACCCAGGCAGATGGGCGGGGTAGAAATAATAAATTATTATTATTATTAAAATTATTATATCTCCCAGGAAGGTCCAGGAAACAGCCTTGAGAAGGCATGGTTCATTTTTACTTTAGGTTGGCAAGTATCATCAAGCTCCACAAGGCCTGCAATATTCCACCTCCCCATTAGGCCCCCTAATAGTTCTGTTCAATTATTCCCTGTGTAGTCTGTTCCTCCTCTTTTTTTAACATTTCCAGTCTTATTGCTATAGCAGTTACTTACCATTGGGTGGCAGCAGAGATTGTAAAGCTGCCAACTCGTGCTGGGCTGTTCTAAAGGACTGCGTTTTCTATTACTAGTTTATTGCACACATAAATAAAATACAAATAGTAGTACCCTTTAATAATTTAGAGTTTCCTGGCACCTTAAGAACAAACAAATTTATTGGGCTTCAGATTTTTGTGAGTGTGAACCCATTTTATCAGACCTGTGAAGAAGTGAGTAGGTTCAGCCTTCCCCCTACACACCTCCACCAACCTGGTGCCCTTGAGACATTTTGGGCTACAACTTCCATAAAATGCTGTCCTGTTTGGTTATAAAGAAAGGCAGCCACTTAATGTGACCTCTTCACTTACCTGCTCAAATGGCTCTTGCCCACAGACAGTTTAGGCCACAACAAATTTGTTAGGTCTTTAAAGTATCCCAAGGTTCTGGTCTTATTTTGCTGCCACAGCCTAATATGGCCTCTAAAAACCAAAGTTTTACAGCCCTGAATCAGTGAAAATGTAAGAGATCCTGCATATGGGAAAGTGCCTATACCATAGGAACCAAGTACTGGTATTACAAATTGCAGCTGGGAAGCTGCCACTGAAAAATGAAGGTGTTAAGTGTGACGAGCCTGATTTAAATCACTACACAGGGTGGGCTTGCACATGGAATAATTTTCACTGGGCCACCATTACGTAAGCTATATAGTTTGTGGTGACACAGTGAGAGTCACTCCTTCCACGTTAGAAACTGCTATCAGATGCTTTCTGAGAGCCATGCTTCAGCTCGAGGCCCACTGCCACCCCTTGAACCCCCTGGCCCTGATCTTCCTCTTCCTTGCTCTGCTACTGCCTGTTCACCTGCCCGCTTGGAGTGAGCAAAAAGGGACTAGTCTGCTTGCTAGTGCACCTCCTGATAGCTGTGCAGGCTGCGCCCAGAGAAATAGGGCAAGCAAAATGGGTGGCAGTGACAGTCGTAAAGGTGTGGTGGGTCCACTGAGACCATCTTGCTCAAGGCCCTCTCAAAACCTGACTGTTATGAATGAGCAGCTCCCCAGAGGAAAGTGTCGCCTCGAATACAATCTTTAGTTTCCGTCTTTTGCTACAGGCAAGACATCTTTTAGATGCAGCCATTAGTATTGCTTTAGGCTGGCCACGTCCTTGCTGATTTCGGCAGGTTTTCAGGCAAGGAACTAACCTAGACACTGGGAACTGTGATAGTTTCCTTGACCAATAGCTTTTGGGAGTGGGGGAGATAAGTGGAGAGACGGGGGGGGAGGACATTGAACTATTCTATCTTTAGCTAAGAACTAGGATCTTCCTTCCGTTCTTTTTTTTTTAAGCACAGTACAAGAAAACAAGGGGAAACATGCAAGTCTGGTGTACAAGGGTGCATCAAAATTTAAAGTTAGGTCAATCTAATCCGATGCCCGTTTGCTTAGGAGTAAGCCTTATTTATCCTAATGAAACTACAGCATTGAGTCAACATGGACAGAAACAGGTTGCAAAACCCACGAGGACCACTAGGTGGAGGTTGTTGTAAATCTCCCAGCCTGATGAGTCTCTTTCCAGGTTGCTACTTTCCAGGTTGTTGAGAATTTCCTTAACCACCTGGATTGGGTTGTTTTCTTCACATCACTGCAGGGCTCCTCTATGAAAGGATGTGCTGTGCTGTGGATATTTCCTGAACTAAGGATTAGTTACTAAGGATAACAAAGGATTCTATGGTTCTATGATACTAAGTTAACTAAGGATAAGGTAAACTCTCCTTCATTGGAGAAGGAGACATTGGCCAGCCTTCTGTCCAGATTTCTTTAGTTGTGATTCCTGCATTGCACAGGATGAAGTAGATGGCCCTTGGGTCCCTTCCAACTCTACAGTTCAACTATTCCACCGCACATTGGAAGAATATAAGGTAATGCCTGACTGTATGGCGACAGCTGTCCTGGGGAATGGCTTTAAGTAGGCTTTAAGTTGGCCCCTGACTTCCTTCCCATTTATGTATTCATGTTCTGCACTGTTGATCATCACCAGAGATAGACAAAGTAAATCTCAGTTGGGTGTGTTGATCTCTTAATTTCCTGTCACATCGGATCTTATTTTTATTTCATGTAGAAGGATTTGCAGATCACAACATTCTCGAAATGGTGTATATGTCTCTAAGTGGCATACATACATCTTAGCAGGGTGATTCTAACATCCAAAGACAAGTGCCTATATTAGGTGAAGTCTGAGTCCAGGTCTAAGGAACAAATGAGGTAAGACTTCATGCACTGAATTAATCCATGAAAGCTGATGCCATAATAAACTTGTTATTATTTAAAGTGCCACAAGACCCTGTTATTTTTGCTGCAAGAGACAGCACAGCTACCACTACGGAATACGTTTCTGTTACTGATGGCAGTCAAAGACCAGCAGGGAGACCTTTCCCCACACCTCCACCTGCAGATAGCAACGGGGCAAAATTCTAGCAGGACACCCTCTAGCACAGTATTCCTCAAACCTTGGATTCCCACATGCTGTTGAGCTATAACTCCCATCATCCCTGACCATTGGCTAAGTTGGTTGAGGTTGATGGAGTACAATGCCATCAAGGTGGAAGAGCAGTGCTGCAGAAGCACCCCCCAAAAAAGGTTTAACCCAGGGGTCAGCAAACTTTTTCAGCAGGGGGCCGGTCCACTGTCCCTCAGACCTTGGGGGGGGGGGCGGACTATATTTTGAAAAAAGAAGAAGAATGAATTCCTATGCCCCGCAAATAACCCAGAGATGCGTTTTAAATAAAAGGACACATTCTACTCATGTAAAAACATGCTGATTCCCGGACCGTCTGCGGGCCAGACTGAGAAGGTGATTGGGCCGCATCCGGCCCCCAGGCCTTAGTTTGGGAACCCCTGGTTTAACCTGTCTGAACACACAGACATACACCCCTGTGCTGGAATTAGATTTGAACTTCAGTTGATGCCCTCAGAAGACTGTTCTCAAGCCTAAATGCCCTGGAGAGGGGGAAAGGGGAAGCTATTGGCAGAATGGGGAGACTCCATGGGTCAGCAGTTCCCCACTCCTACTCTAGCTCTGTATTGCCTTGAAAATAGAGGTGTGTGCCTTTGTGTGTCAAAATCTATGCACTGGGCTCTACATATTCTACCACCGGTAGCTGGAGAGAGTAGCTGCAGCCCTCTACTAGACTTTCCCATCCCTATGCTTTCCCTGCTCACAGAGCTTTAATTGGACATGTCTGGACCACTTAATCCTCTTACTTTCTAGACCAGGGCATGCACATCACATGGTTGGTACAAAGTCTCTGGGGAATGTGAACCCCATGCCAGGGGATTAACCTTTTCTGGCCCCAGCAGATTGCATGCCTACAGGGACTCCATGTGCAAATTCAGAAGGGCAAGGTAAATGCAAAGCCCTCTCTCCCTCCTAGAATTGGCTGAGCTCAGTGGGATGGATGGGCAGACCTAAGGTAGGATCCTGGGACAGATCTTTGCAACCATATAATGCCAACATGCCATCCCCCCCCAAATATGGTAATGCTGCTGCTGTAGCAGCTAAGGGCTGAGCAGGCACAGTGAGGGATGCTTTTTAAATTGTTTTTTGAGTGTTTGCATTGCAGGTCCAGCTAAGGATGCTGGATGGGGCCTTGCCCTCTGCTGTACCGCCCTATTGGACAGCAGTGACATACCTCCAGAACCTGGCTGTTGGGAGGTGCAGAAGGAGAAGGAGCAGGCAGGAGCCCCCAGGAGACAGGTTTCAGGAATCAAGCCAAGGGCGTGCCAACGTGCATTTCTGGGATGGGACAAATGCCAGCAGCCAGAGCCTGCTGGGGCCTGCATGGCCCTGGCGCCTGCACCGGGGATGTGCCTGAGAGTGCCATGGTGGAGCCAGACTGCACGTGTTGGCAAGTGTGCCATGTGGTAAAAAAGCATTCCTGATCACAGCAGTGTTGCCAGGAGCCTTCATTTTGAGGGGGGCATTTCTTCAGAATCTCCACTGAGCTCATGCAGCAGAGACCCAGGGCGCCACAGCTGCACACTGAGCCCTATCAGGAAATAGCTTTGCATGTGGATCAGGGCCCTTCTCCATAGCTTGCTGTGTAAGACAGGATGGGAACAAGCCTCCGTCAAGGCAAAGCAACAGTGGGCTTCCTAATGGACACATCGGTCAACACATTTAGGCTGTGGTTTCTCTTTGCTGGTACCTAGCTGGCTGAACTTTGTCTAGATTTCAAGTCAGTTTTCAAAATTCTGCTTTAAGTGGCCTGAGCTCAGGTGTGCTCTAGAACACAGGTAGACAATGTGGTGCTCCCCAATACCCAGTCAACTCTCATCAACCCCAACCAATGCAGCCAGTAGTCGGGGATAGTGGGAGCTGCAGTCCAAAAACATCTTCCAAGCTACACTGCTAGACCCTGAGTATAGAGGAAGCTGGAAAAAAACAACTGTGCATGTGAGCGGTCTATTTATGTGAGAGGTTAATACCGGGGGAGAGGATTTGTGTGTGTGACCAAAATAATTTGAATTTTTTTGTGTTTTACTGAATGTACAAAAGGGAATCAGCTATGAATCAGTGTGGGGAGAGGAAGAAGGAGCTGGTATATGCTCAATCCTTCTCCCCCCCCCTCTCCTACACACAGTCAATACATGGATGGAACATGGAAAAGAAAGGGTTTGTCGTCCCTGGAGCAGCTTCTGCCCAACATGTCTCGCACAGACATTGGGAAGCAAGGAAGAGGAAACCCCAAAGAGAAGGGGATCCCACCCTGTCCCATTTATGAATATGCAGAAATTTCTGAATATTCAGAAATGGAAGGAAGAAGATTATCCAGAGTTCGTGATGTCAATCAATCAATATCACAGGTGCAGGTTTGTAGAAAGAAAAAGAAGAAGTTCGGGTAGTGTATGTTAACAGCTTTCCATTCTTCATACTGCTTAGGGTTGAGTTAGATAAATCCATTTCTTCCCTCATAACAAACTGATTTAGAACACCTTTAGTATTAAAGCTTTCAAGAAACAAAACATTTTCTTCTGTTTGAAATTTCTCTTGGGGAGGCTGACCAGGAAACTGGGAAATTTCCCAGAACAAATGAGGACACTGAAAAATGACTAGAAAGATGGGAAAGTCAAAGGAGAGAGAGAGAGAAGGGGAGGGGGAGAGGGAGAGGTTTTTGCTGTCTCCATGATGGCAAATAAATCCACATATTGAGAGAGGGAACATACTCCCACTGATCATTCCCCCCAATTTGAGATTTGCACTTTTCTTAAAAGGGATCTTAATCATGTCAAACAAATGTAGGTCATGTTCATCTCAGACTAGTTCTGGGCTCAGTGGGTTAGTGGAACTCAAGCTAGACAAGAGTGGCATATTCACTGAAATAATTTTAATCAGCTTAAAATCAGCTCTCTCTTTTTTTAAAAAATCAGCACTGGGTGGGTGGTATCCCAGAAGACAGAACAAGTTTAAAAGATGGAACCAAGTTGACTTTTATTTTTTTAAGAAACACAAAGGGATCAGTTAATGACATGTCATTGTTTATTGGGAGGCTGGTCCCATCCTGCCCCTGCATCTTTTATTTCCTTCACTGGAGTTTTACCTGTGCTTATTTCAGGACACTTTAGCCCTGGGATTCTTTCCCTTCTTTTTTTAAAAGACATACCATAAGATGGTACAGGAAGTGGTTGTGTTAACTGCAGCTGAAGTTGTAAGGCTCTAGCGTGCTTCTCTTCTCCTGAAATGAGTGCAGACCAAGTTCAGGACCAACGTGGCTTGTGATGAGGAGTCACCCTGAACGAGGCCCATACAGTCATCAAAACAACCCCTGCACAGATGGATCCTTTTAAGACCCCACATTTCAAGCAAGAACTGTCACGCTGTCGCTTTTCTGCTTGAACCGCTCAGACAGCATTGACCTTCTCTGTCTTTATTCACGTGCTAAGAAGGGCTCTGCATTAAACATGAATTAAGACACTTCTCTCCAGAACACAAGGAAAACAGCAGTGCAGCTAGGCTTTCCACGCCGCCTGCAAATAGCCCAGCCAAAGATCTCACCCACCCATCTTCTCTCCTTCCTGCCACCCCTTTTCAATCAGCTGCGAGAGGCGCATCTGTTTGCTATTCCCTAGCCATGCAGGCAACTTGGCTGCTCCCACAGAAATGTAACTTGGGTGTGTTACATTAATGATACATACGGTTGTAAGAGTGTCCCAGGAAGTCGTCACAGCAGAGATGCATGATGGTTGGCAGATGTGCTCCTTTCTTTGCTGAGCTATGGAAACCGCCGCTGCATTTCAGCTTCTGCGGGAAGCTTGGTTTAAGGGGCTGTGGCTTGTGGAACAGTCTGGACACAGATGCATGTGGTCATTTTGTCCCCTCCCTTTCAATGGCAATGAAGAAGCCAGTTTCGTGTCTCTTAGTCCTTCCTTCTAAGCTGGCCTAAGTGAGCTCTGCTTGCGCCTTACTTATCTTTAGGCATCAGAAAAGCAACATCAAGCCTTCTAAGCAACAAGCAATTGCTCTTGATCTGCAGCCAGCACTGTCTTGTCTCCTTTGCAACAAGAGAGAGAAAGCTCCAAGAGGCAAGTCCTTCCATTAGGGATCTGTCCAAAAGATGACGTGTTCCTTGGAGCCATGAATACAGCTAGTTTGAGACCACCAAATCATTGTACCAACCAGCTTCAAAGAAGGATTTTTTTTTAAAAAAAAGTTTCAAAGCAACAATTGTTTGGGGAATATCTTTTTACCCTACTGGTTTATGCTGCTTCTTTCCTGGGCAATTTTTTTAAAAAAAACTATGATCTTTGGTTATACATTTCAATAGTTTTACAATCATTCTAACATTTCAAAACTTGACTTCCTTTCTCCTCTTTCTGTGGTTCCTTTATTTTTATGTTTACATTTCCTGCATATTCTAAATTAACTTACTACAGTGGTACCTCGGGCTAAGAACTTAATTCGTTCTGGAAGTCCGTTCTTAACCTGAAACTGTTCTTAAACCTGAGGTACCACTTTAGCTAATGGGGCCTCCCGCTGCTGCCACACGATTTCTGTTCTCATCTTGAAGCAAAGTCCTTAACCCGAGGTACTATTTCTGGGTTAGCGGAGTCTGTAACCTAAACCGTCTGTAACCTGAAGCGTCTGTAACCCGAGGTACCACTGTATTTTATTCATCTACTTTAAATATAATGAAACTGCAGGTTATTACAGCGGTACCTCGGTTGAAGTACAGTCTGGTTTAAGAACAATTTGGTTTACAAACTCCACAAAACCGGAAATAGTGTCTTGGTTTGAGAACTTTACCTCGGTCTAAGAACGGAATCCAAACGGTTGAAGGGCACCGGCAGCGAGAGGCCTCATTAGGGAAAGCACATCTCAGTTTAAGAACGGTTTTGGTTTAAGAGCGGACTTCCGGAACGGATTAAGTTCGTAAACCGAGGTACCACTGTACAATAATCCTGCCATCATGCCATACTGTTTTTCTCTTCTATCCCAGCCCCCCAATGTAAAAGACAGTTCATTTCCTACCTTAGCCTACCTACAGGATGGGAGGCACCCCAGCTTAGAGGGTCATCCATCAGGAATGTCCAGGCTTGCAAAGTGACTCTCCCACCCCACCCCTGGAAAAAAAAGAATAAACCTATTTGCACCTCAACAACAAAGTGCCTGTTAGGATAACGTGCTTCGAATGACGTGCATTCTAGCCCATGAAAGTTTTATGACATAATAAATTTGTTAGGGTTATGCTTAATGTGTTGCTCATAAAGACTTTTCAAAATATTTCAAACACTAATTTAGGCCTCTCCCAAGGTTCCGTTAGCAGAACACAAAGAGAATACATTCCAGGCAGCTCCCCCTTCCTTCGTTTCATCTGCTCCAGGAAGTTGGGGACCTTCCTGAGCAGATTCAGGGGAGGCACAGGGACTATAGGGTGGGGTGGGCGTGGATCGCTGCAACCATTGGATGCAACAGTAGGCTACAATTCACTTGGAGGAAATCATCCTCCCACTATATTGAACATTTCATCAGTGCCAGCTTAAAAAAAATTCCAGACAGAATAGGGTTGCCATACGTCCGGGAAATCCCTGACATGTCCTCCGGGGGGGGGGATTTTTACAATTGTAAGCATATGTCCGGGTTTGAGGGGGGTTCAGGATTGGGCACCAGCTCTGGCTCTGTTTCAGGCTCAGCAGTAGCCCCCCCCCCCCAAAGCTCAACAACCTCTGGAAATACGGCAACCCTAAGATAGAGCAATCCCCTCGCACCCCACCAATGCATGTTTCTGGGGTTTTTCCCCAACCCACCCAGAGCCAATTTCAGAGGGTGTGTAGGGCACAGGAGGGGGCGGGAAAACCTTGCACCAGGGCTTCTGCTGACAAGACTCTTTAGGCTGCTTACACATCTTACATTTAAAGCACATTCTGCTCCCCAGAGAATCCTAGGAACTGTAGTTTAAGGATACTGGGAATTGTAGCTCTGTGAGCAGTAAACTACAGTTCCCATAGAGGTGTGTGTGTGTGTGTGTGTGTGTGTAATGTGCTTTTACTCTTGAATGTGTACCCAGCTTTTGTTAGTTTTGCAACTGTTCTGTCTAGTTGCAGTTCACGACTTGCCTCTGCCCAGAGCAGAATGCACCAGATGGAGGGCTGATTTGCCTAGGCACCCATCAGCATGCCACCCACACTGGAGGCCCGCATTCTGTTTCTAACTGTTATCTTGCCTTGCCTAGGTATTAATTCATTTGTAAAATGAGCTCGTAGCTACTTAACGCTCCTTCGACTTGCAGAACAAGACCTTAATCAGAACTTTATAAGCAAGTAAATCACAAAGCAACTGTGAACATTATGAAAACTGCTCTGGTGAGTTGCACAAACAGGTAGACCAGTACAGAGTTTCAGTCTCGGTAAGGAATATGCTACCACAGGGAACTTCTCTTTAAACTCAGGCAGGCGCCTCGGAAGCCCTGGACAAATCCCATAGGAGGTGTTTCCCTGCATGGATCTAAAGGCAAAACTTTGTACCTAGAGATTGTTAGGGCCTTCCAGGTTTAAAATACAGCAAATGTGCAAAAGTTGTCGCTCATCTCTTGTGCGGGATCTAGCCTTTCCCTAAAAGAGAGACTTCTGCTTGGAGTGGATAGAGTATCATGTTTTCTTAGCTTGCAAACCACAACACACTATCTCTGGGGAAATATTATTCTTCCTCCTATTCTGGGCCACATCGTGGTCAAATATCGGCAGTCCATCTATAAGCAGGGACTTGACCCGAACTTGCATGCAAGGTGAAACTGACAAAGTGCTTCTCCACACACCACCCTGAGACTAGTCAGTTTCAACTTCCATGTGAATCCTGTCATCGCAAGTAGAGAGACACTCCCTATCTCATATCACTGTAGTGATTTTCATCATCCAGACTTTAAGAATAGGAACACCCCTCCTTAAGCAAGGCTACCACCCATCCCATCCATTTTGTGTGGAATGCATATCATGTTGCTGCTTTTGAAATGTGACTTGCAGAACTATGTTGCAAAACCCAGAGTGCAGATGGGGCATATTTTGGACTGACTCTGTCTGGATCAGCCTAAGCAGATTGAAAACAATTGAATCCTATACTGTCATTAAGCTGAGTGGTTGGGGAGCTGCTCCGTGGTGTTGGCATCGCAGTTTCAAGGTCCTGGGAGCTCCCTGCCTTTCAACCCCAACCTGGCTTTTTAGGATGTGTGTATGTAAAAGTCATGCATGCAAAAGGTAAGTGGGGCCATGTTACCGCCTTCCCCTTGTTGAGGCTTGAGCTCCTCTCTCCTGCTTCCTTCTCTATGGAGTGAGCCCTTGGAGGTGGCCACCACCAGTGTGCTTCTGTGGCTACCTTTGCTGCATGTCTTGGCCACTCCCTACATCTCCTTTGCAAGAGGCTGCTTCCCTCCCTGGGTGAGCCTCAGATTATTGTCCCAGAAGGGCCGTGTGTGCTCTTTGCAGGTGACCTTTGGAGATAGCTGTGCTGTGGCAGTCATCCTCCTATCCTCCACGTGTGTGTGTGTGTGTGTGTGTGTGTGTGTGTGTGTGTGTGTGTGTGTGTTGCGCTCCAAAATGTTGGCTGTGAGGACCATAAGGAGATTTACACTCCTGGCTGCAGGATGCCTGGGACTGGCCACAACAGGGGCACTGCTGGGTCAGTCCCAGTGCTATATGGATTGGGGGCACTCTGGCATCGCTCCCTGTGTTGTGATGCAGGGAGCACATCATTGTGAGCTCATTGGCTCCTTCCGTGTTTGGGTGGCATGTGAGCATTGCCATTTGGCTTTGCCCCCAAATCAGTGGGTTCTGTTTCCAGGGCTGCTTTTTTTAACCCTACTGTGGGATTTCATGTGTGTTTGCTTTCCCTTCCCCTCCTCAGCTGAACATGTACAGAGTTCAGTAGCCATTCTGCTGGCATATCAGTGGAACCTCTCTTCCTCCCACTTGCACAAGTTTCTTTTGTCATACAGGTCTCTAATACACCCCACACTCTGGGTTGGACAAATTTCCATGCCAAACCACATTTGCTCACCTTTCCCTGAACAAACTATCCATTGTTCACCCTCTTATTCCCTTTTGCATGAAATATTTTGGTTCAATGCTGCAGAGGTGTGTGTGTGCGCGCAAACACACGCACAACTACACAGACAAATTGCAGTGGAACTGATGGAATGGAATATGGAGTCTGGAACTGCCATTTAACATGTTGGATCTTCTCTGAGCCACAGACTTTTAAGTGCATCAGATTCTCACTTGGGTTAGGATATGACAAGACTTATTTACTTTCTGTCTGCACGACTACACTGGCTCTTTATAGATCTCTCAGTAGTAACTGATTAGGGTAGATGCACACCATACATTTAAAGCACATTTATTGCACATTTAAAGCTCACAACTCTCCCCAAAGAATCTTGGGAACTGTAGTTTGTTATGGGTGCCGGGAATGCCAGAATTATTTGAGAGAGTTCATGCTATTTAAATGTGCATTGAATGTGCTTTAGATGTAGGGTGTGGATCTGCCCTCAATGTTGCATTTGTTCTTATATTTCCTGTTGGTGATGGCTCTCCTACCATTCCTTGCTTGAGGGAGAGAGGGAGAAAGAAATTAAAGGGAAAACAGGCTTTGACAGCATCCTTCTTTCCTAAGTAGCTGGCCCCCTGTGCAGCTTGAATGGGAAAGTATCTCAGCCTTGAGGCTGGTCTTCAGCTGGTGGGTTTCATGACCCACAGCAATGGGGATGCAAAGTTACCCAGAGTTGGTCATGCTACTGGTACCAAGGCCATCTTAGGAGAAAAAGAGAGAAGAGAAAAGATTGGTGAGAGAAGAAAGATGACGAGGAGGAGGAAAGGGACTCCAGGACAGGTGTAGAGCATGATCCAATGGATGTTTACTCAGATGTCATGTTGAGTTCAAGGTGACTTACTCCCAGATAGGTGTGTGTAGGGTGGCAACCTTGGATAATGATAAAAATAATAAATAATGTCATTGGTTTGTGTCTTGTTGCATATGGGTGCTTAATTATGCTATTCACTCTCCACTCTTACATTGAAAAGTTCATAGCGGGCTGTTGTTGTTGTTACAGTGGTACCTCGGGTTACAGACGCTTCAGGTTACAGACTCTGCTAACCCAGAAATAGTACCTCGGGTTAAGAAATTTGCTTCAGGATGAGAACAGAAATCGTGTGGCGGCGGCACGGCCACAGTGGGAGGCCCTTTTAGCTAAAGTGGTACCTCAGGTTAAAAACAGTTTCAGGTTAAGAACAGACCTCCAGAAAGAATTAAGCTCTTAACCTGAGGTACCACTGTATTAATATTTGAATAATGCTTTCAAAGTGCCCAAAGCCCTTCATATGTAATATTTAGTTGTCCACCTTACAGAACAACCTTGTAAGACAGGGGTAGGCAACCTAAGGCCTGTGGGCCGGATGCGGCCCAATCGCCTTCTCAATCCGGCCCGCAGATGGTCAGGGAATCAGCGTGTTTTTGTTGTGTATTGAGTCAAAGGATTTTATATCTGTATTATTATTGTCTGTATTTGCATTAGGATAAAGTAACTGCCTTTTGGTTCCAGAGGGTACAGCTACTATTGGTTCATTTAAGCTGCTGTATTTGGATCCTCTGTCTTATTGGTTTCCTCCAAAAGGCAGCACTGTGATTGCTTGATATTGTTCCCTCCAAAATGTATCCCTTCCTAGCTAGTCCCCTGTCCCTATAAATGTAGCTTTCCTCTCCTCAGTCTTCAGTCTTGTTCACTTTAATAAAGAGCTGTTACTAGAGAACTGTCTCCAGCATGTTTTGTCAAGAGAGCTGAAATCACAAACCCCACGTCACAACAGTTTTCACATGAGTAGAATGTGTCCTTTTATTTAAAATGCATCTCTGGGTTATTTCTGGGGCCTGCCTGGTGTTTTTACATGAGTAGAATGTGTGTTTTTATTTGAAATGCATCTCTGGGTTATTTGTGGGGCATAGGAATTCGTTCATTCCCTCCCCCCCCCCAAAAAAATATATAGTCCGGCCCACCACATGGTCTGAGGGACGGTGGACCGGCCCACGGCTGAAAAAGGTTGCTGACCACTGCTGTAAGACAAGTCTGAATTATTATCCTCCAATTCTGCAGAAATTAGGACCATGAGACAGTGCCTATGGTGAGTTCGTGACAGAGGTAAGATTTGAATGAGGGACTTCCTGATCCACAGCTCAGTTTCTTAGCTGCTACACTATACCAGCTCTTGTGTGGTTCCTAGGCAACACTGTATCTTGTTGAGGTGATTTATAAAGACTTCTTTATCTTCAGCAGTAGACCTACACCATGCACTTTTCAGACCAGATCTTGACCCTCAGAATGTTAAAGGTCTACCTCTGCTCTTGCATCCAAGAGGCAAGAAGTAACTCAATTACTTCCTGCTGTTGACCTCAGTTGCAAGGTGAGTTTGAAGCAGGAATAAATAATCAGTGCTGGATAAAGCAGAATTAGCCAAACCCGTCAGAGAAATATTGATCATTAGGGGAAATTTAGGTCAGGGAATGGTGGGACTCGTGGGAGGCATTTCAGTGGCTACTAAACCACTTCAATAGTGATAAATCAACAGTACAGACACACACTGTCATTCAAAAAAAAAAACTGGGGTGAGGAAGGAAAGAGTTGGAGTTGTACTAGAAATTACAGGAAAAAACATTTCCCTCTCTTCCTCTGTTCTGTCACCCTTGAGCTAAAAGAGCATTCTTTCCATTCTTTAAGGTGTAACTGCTGTGCAGCTGCTCAGCTATAACTAATGGCACGATGTAATGATTTCAGATGGGCAGACCTTGGCATGTTGTACTTGCTTCTGCAAACATCTAGCTGTCTTGCTGGTTTCACGGCAGATATTAGGATAAACAGCTTCATGTCTCAGCTGGTATGAAGGGAGTAAGACAGCAAGGTAGTTCAGTCCCCAGGGGGCGCCCTTCTCTCAGGTTCCACTGAGTTCAGTCCGGCTTTCCCCCAGGTAAGCATGGGCAGAATTGTAGTCAATGTGGAAAGAATCCAGAAGACTTATGCAACAATAGCATGCTTCGAGATAATGCTGAGGTGGCTCTGAGATGGGATGGTAGCACTTGTGAGAGAGGGATGTAAATGCACCTGTGAGAGAGACCCTAGAAACCAGACTTGGTCCCTCTGGAGAGCTCTGGAGTTTTCTTTGACAGCCTTCACATAATGATTAACGGTGGGGAGCTTTGCACTGCATTCCCTTACTGAAGTAATGCCAGACTTTGCCCTGCATATGAGGGCCTATGCTTTTCGGATTCAACCAGTGGAGTACAAGAGGCTGCTGCCAAAGGAACATCTGGGTTCACGTATCTACAATGTCAAACCCATGAAATAGGGGTAGCATCGTTCTTTGTGTTAGTGGCTGGGCCTTCAAAGAGTTATGAGATCAAACCTATGTAAAAGCTATAGAAATAAATTTAAAGCAGGAACTAAACATCCTGGCATATATTCTCAGCCCTTGGCAAATTTAATTGGTTGGCGCAAGGTGGACAAGTCCTTGATTTGTTTGGTCCCTGGCTCAGCTTCTGTATCTTATCTGAATTAGTTTTTTTCAGACTGATGCAACTATACAGTTTCCCTGCTCTCTTATCAATGGTGTTATCCTGTGAAAGGGACTGGCAGTAGATCCAAGCCACAAGTTTTAGTATGATAAGAACGGGGGGGGGGATGGGATGGGTGTCGAGGAATAGGAGGAGAGGCAATGAAGGTCTACTGTTGTCATGCCCTGCTAATGAGCTTTCCACAAAGGATGCTGGATTAGACGGAATCTTGTTCTCCGGTAGGGAAATATTTATGCATGTATCAGGTGTGGGGAACCTTTGGACCGCCAGATATTGCTGAACTGCAACTCTCACCATCTCTGGCCAGTGACCATGCTTGCTAAGGCTGATGGGAATTATAATTCAGCAATGTCTAAAAGGCCAATCATTCTGCACTCCTGGCATATGTATATATATATTTAAAAGAATTCTTCTCCACTGCAACAGTCTGTCTGAGCAGGTGATTTATTATTCATGCAAGAGCTCACAATCCATCTATTTGAAAATTCAGTAAAAATAACCCGGCCTCTTTTTTAAGGATTTTATTTAAAGTGTTGGAAGTCTCTGTTAGAAACGACGCATTATCTCATTATTTTCTGGGATCAAACTGATGCTTCATCCAGGCAAGATGGAGGTTCTTTTGCTTGGAAAAAAAAGGTTAAGCCAAGAATAGCAGATTTGCAGTTTGGGAGTGCTTTTAAAATTTGGCTTTGCTTCTACATAAATAAGTAGAATGCTTGTGCACACTTTATTCTAGTGCACCAACTTGTCATAGTTCTGCATGCTTTTGTTACATCCAGATTAGGCTACTGTAATATGGTCATTGTAAAGCTGCCTATGAAAACCATTCAGAAATTTCCAGTGGTGTAGGAGTCTGCTTTTGTGATCGTATCAGGATTGTACCAACAGGAATTGTCTCCCAGTTGGCATCTGGGCTGAATTCAAAGCACTAAATCTCAAATGATTTGGGACCTCAGAACTGAAGGGCAATTGAGGTTCTACAGAGGAAGTGAAAGGTGAGATATTGAAATGAGTAAAATATAAAATCCTTGGCCTAAGACAAAGGTGGGGAACATGAGGCCTTTCAGAAGTTGGTGGATTGCCAACTCCCACCAGCCCCCGACAGCGCAGCCAAGTGAATGATTGGAGTTTGAGTCCAGCAACATTGGGGTGTGTGTGTGTGTCACATGTTCAACGGATTTACCCCAAATGGGAGTTATGGGATTATGGCTTAAATCTCACCTGGTATCATGGTTGGCTTGATGCCAATTAAAAGTATATCAGAAGACTGCTACATATGCTACATTAAATGTTTCTGTATGGGAAAGTATGACACATTATTGCTTGTACTGATTGCATGTATTTCTAGGTACTGGTGGAGAAATTGGCACCAAAGGCATTAATTTACTGTGCATGCAGCAAAATGCACATGATGGTACATGCAGATGGCATTTTATTTCCTATGTAAAAAAAGCGTAAAATTGTAAGTCATTGAAAATCTGGGGCTTACCTTCACCTACCACATCCATCATAATCAGTGCCAGGGCTCAGCCCTGGAACAAGAGAGGGAGAGGCAATATTGATCAGTGCCTCTGAGCCTGGGTAGAGTAGTCAAATGACCACTACTTAACCCTACACACCTGGAACTAGGAAGAAGCACGTCTAAGCATGTCTGTCTAACTCTGCTGGGGACCTTGATAGACCACAACTAACTAGATGGTTTAGGGATGCATTGGCGCATCCAGTGCTGCTGAAATGTCCTTATAAGCAACTGCTCAGCTTATTTTAAAATGTGTGATATTCTTTTGTTGTAGCATAATGGAAGAAATTGCTATCAGAGGGTATAGTGAAAGAGCTTTGAACATGTGCATGTAACATTTTCAGGTCTGATTTACCTGCTTGAGTGTATGTGTAGATCAGAGCTTTCCAAACTGTGTGTCACGACACGTTCGTGTGTTGGCTGCAGTGTGTAGGTGTGTCGCGCAAATGCTCCCCGCACACCTTCCTGATCTGGAAAGGGGCTAGTTCAGCCTCTGGTTTGCTAGTAAAACTGAATTACTGTGTCCCAAAATGATGCATGTCTAAAAAGTGTGCCACCAACATGAAAAGTTTAGAAAGCTCTGCTGTAGATAGACCTTAGCTTGTGTATTCATTATCTTGCTCCATATCACACATCTAAATAAAGGCACACCTTCCTCTCCACCATCTTGCCTGGAGCTCTGTGGGGCCTAGCAACCCACCCTGATTATCGCAGGATAACAGAGATCAACTACTCAATGTTTAAAATGTTTTCTGAATGAGAAATGTACTTTGAGAACTACCACAATCCTTTGGGGTAGTGTTTCATTCTTGTTTGGGACTGAGGGTATGTTTTCCAGATGTCTTTATTTTATAGGACATTCCAGATGTTCTAATGCTCCAAAGTGCAATCCATTCAACGTTCTGTATATTACCATGGAAATGATACCCAATACCACCAGATCAGCTCTAAAGGGACACAGAGAACAGGCACATAGGGTCAACCCACGGAGTCTTGTTTCTTTCATTATTTGATCCTTGAATCTCTGAGTATTAACTCAGATTTTGCCCCATAGGAGAACTAGTTACTTTGTTAAAATTAGTATTATGAAAATATTGGATTTTAGGGGGGGAAGCCTTATTTTAAATGAAGGTCTGTTGGATATTGGCAGCACATCTGACCCTATATTTACTTAGAAATAAGCTCAAATTGTGCCAGAACTTGGATTGCATGCAGTAGAACCACCCTCTTAGACTGAAGCCAGCTGGTTGAGGGACCACTCTTAGGCCAGGGATGAGGCATTTTTGCCTTCCAGGTGTAACTAGGCTACAACCCCCAGAATCCCTGGTGGTTGGCTATGCTGGCTGGTGTTGATGGGACTTGTGGCCCAACAACATCTAGAGGGTCACAGGTTCCCTACCGCTGCCCATGCACCCTGCTTAGAGCTCCCTCTCCAAAGACACACAAGGCTGAAATGTGAGGGTGATCTGGCTGCGACATCTGTCACCCCATTGATCGCCAGGGTTGATTCGGCTGATCTGGTTGGCTAGGCGGGTGTCCCCTCCCTCCCTCCCTGCTCCATGTGCACCCCTCCCAAAGCTGAGCATTCGGTGGAAGAGGACGACCATCCCAGATAGTATACTGTTCTTTGGTCAAGCGTACAGTATACGATAGCTGTGCTCCCCTGCAAAGAACCTCCAAACAAGACCATGTCCCCTTTTGAGATGGATCCACTATTAAGAGCTAAAGAGCTGAACTAGACCAGAGCAAGGCCCAGTATCCTGTTTCCAACCGTGGCCAGTCAGCCAGATGCTTCTAGGAAGCAGGGCAATCAAGTTAGTGGTTCTTCTTCACTGTTTGCTTTCCTTGCACCTAGCACTAAGAGGCATATTGTGTCCGAAGGTCGAGGTTCAATTTGGTGGCAGAGCTAATAGCTGGTTTTAGGTTAATCCTTCTCCACGAGTTGGTCTACTCCTTTTCCAAAGTCATCTAAGTGCCAGACAAGTTCTGATGGTAGCAGATTCCATGTGTAGAATCAGGATTGCCACCAAATCCCTAGAAATCCTGGGGTAGACTGGGTGATTTCAAGTATAGCATTGAAACCCAGCCATGTCCCATTCACCCCTTAAAAAAAAGTGTTTCTTCTGTTCAAGCAACCTCAGCCAGGAGAAAACTAAATGGGGCACAGAGAGGATGACGGGTCTGCTCCTTTTTTTTTTTTGGTATGCTATGCTTACATCTCCTCCCTCTTCAGAGGAATCCATAAGATTACAGAGTCTTGCTGTCAGCTTCATGTTTGGCTGCAACCAAAAGCAGTGGCCTCCCATCACAAGAACATTCATGCTGAATCAGGCTGAGGGCTCATTTAGTATAGCATCCCATTGTCATTGTGGCCAACCAGGTTCCTGTGGCAAACCATTGCAAGAAGAACATGAAGCATATCAGCACACTCCACTTTTTTTAAAAAGTTTTTATTAAAGGTTTTCTTGGGTTACAAATGTATTTAGTGTCTGTTTCCCATTCATAGTCTTTTCTACAGATCAGTTATATTTGATGTGAGACACTAATGTTATAGACCCTCTTTCCCATTGGTATTCCGGGACATCCTTCCTCTGACGGAGGAGGGAGAACATTCTAGTGAGTCACCATTGGAAGCATAATCCTCAATGAATTTCTAGTGGAGAGTCAATTAAAAAAATTTTTATCTGAATCTACTCGCAGTCAGTTTCATTGGGTAACCCAAGTTCTAGACTTAAGAGGAAAAAGAAAAAATTAATTATTCCATTTATAATTTTATACACTTTTTATCATTTCCCCCTTCTTCTAAACCAAAACACTCCAAAACGTTTAGCCTTTCCTTTAATTTCCTTAGAGTGAATGTGCTTCAACCCACTGATCACTTGGGTGAACCTTTTTCAAAATTATCATTTTAACAACATCCTTGTTGGGAAGGGCAGGAGAGAACCAGAACTGGGCTTAAGTGAATTCCGGGCAGGGGACAGCAAGAAGAACGCAGAGGCGGACACGCACCACGTACTACCTGAATAAATGAGAATTTGCGGGAAAGGGGCCAGCGCGGGAGGCCACCTCACTTTCCCCGCGCCCCGTGGGAGGGTCATGCCTGCCTCCCAACATGGTGGAGGTGTGCATGGGAAGGAGGGCGCGCGCGCTCTCTCGCTTGCTCCAGCCGAGGCTGCGGCTCCTTTGTGTCTCTCCCTCTCCCGGAGAAAAGGGATGGGGCGCTCGCTTGCAGCCTAGAAGCGTTATGCCAGGAGGAACGGGTTGGGGGGGGGGAGGGAGGGAGGGAGCAGGAGAAATCCCAGCCTCTTCTTTGCCGCGTGTGTTTGTAAGTAAGATCAATGGAGCTCCAGGCTCCCCCCACCAGCGCCAGGCGGCCTGCTTACTGCAAGGCGCGCACGCGCCCCACCCCAACCCGGGCTGCAGCTCCATTCCACCCAACCCTCTTACACCGCCGCCTCCGCCTCCGCCCCCCCCCCACCGCGCACCCGGGGCAATTACCTGTCTGCAAGCCCCGCCCCCGCGCTGATTGACGGCCCAGATCACGTGGGGGAGGGGAGAGGAGCAGGAGGAGGACGCCGGGGCGGGCGCTCGCACCTGGAGCTGGAGGGGAGGGAAAACCGGACGGGGATGCGCTCGGCTGGGGCCGCCGCTACCGCCACCAGCTCGTTCTGCGCCGCCGCCGCCGAAGCAGGCCGAACCCAGCTCCTGCGCCCGGTGGAGGGGCCATGGTGGCTGCTGCCCCTGCTGCAGCCGCGGCCATGAGGAAAAGCTTCCTGGTGCCCGAGATCAAGCCCTTGGATCAGTATGACTTCCCTCGGGCGCGCAGCGCCGCCAGCCTGGCCTGGGTGCTGGCCAAGGGCTACGGGGGTGCAGGTACGGCGGGAACCTCGCGGGTAGGGGAGCGAGGAGCAGGCAGCCCGTCGGCGGGGTCGGGGTTTCTTTCCCTTCCTGATCTCCCTTCCGAAGAGGAGGGGCGGGATCTCCAGTGGCTGCTGCGTGTGAGTTAAGGAGAGAGGAAGCAGTGATTCCCTCCCCCCCCCCACCGCATTCGACACAATCTCTCAGTCCCTGGCGGCTTGCGGGCTCCTGGGTTTGTGTTTCTTCTGCGTACTCCTCCCCGGCTAGGATAATATGTCCACCTCCCCATCGCGCTCGGCTCCGTGGGATCCCCTACCTGCTATAGCACCCGGGGAGGGATGGGGTGGGCTGCCTTGGCAACCAGCCCTGCTGCTTCCATCCCACCCTTTCAGCGCTAACAATGGGCTCCGCTCGGTCGCCGCCTTCTCGACTAGATAGCCCGGGTGGGGCTTAGGCAGAGGTGGAGGGGGGGGTGGCTCGAGTCTGCTCCTTTCTTCCTGGCGGGGGTCGCCTAACGTCTCTCCCCACGCAGGTGCCGGGCTTCCCCAGGTGTGGATGGAGCTATGATTAGGAGAGGGGAATTGGCGTCTGGGCTGGGAGGGCGCCTTTTCCCGCTAGGTCGAAGTGGGGCGTGTGAGGGGAGGGGGAGGCTGCCATGATAGCAGAGGGGTGGGTAGATGTTCTGCCATGTCTGCTGCAGCTCCTTTCCTAAGAGCAGCCCCGGGTAAACCTCAGCCCTCCTCCCCTTCACTAAGCTCAATTCCTCACTGGCTTTTTGTGTCGCCTTTTGTTAACAGTGTTGGCAGCACCTGCATGACTAGCGTGTATGTGAGATCAGAGCTGAAACATGCTCTTCCCTGGGGTCCAGTTGGTCTGCGGAGCCTGAGGGTGTCAGTGCCGCCCCACCCTGCTTAGTGACAGCATTCACTGGCAGAAGCCGAGAGCAGGGCGCTGCTGTTGGTGTTTACCTTTGCTAAGTGGCATTATTTTGTGGCGTTAAATTCCTCCAGGGGAAGCCCTGCCAATGGGTGCCACCAGCATGGCCCCAGCTGCAGAGCTGTATTCTGAGGCTAAGCTGTGGCAGCTGGAAGGCAGGGAGGAGAGAGAGAGATGGGAGGTAACTAGTGAGGCTTCTGTGCTTGTACTTGATCCTCTGGTTTTGCCATCTCAGTAGGGACTACTCAAGGACCACTTTGCATCCTTAGCTTGGTCCTCTTCAGCTCCTTGGCAATGCCAGGCCCAGGACTGTGCTCCCTTCCTTGGCAACCCTGGGCTCTCCCCGCTGTTCCCTTTGTCTCTGCCAGGCCTGGAATTAATGTTCTGTGAGGATTTGCAGATTGGCGTTGCTTTCATGCATGATGGAGGAGGAGGAGGGGAGGGGGGGGAGCAGACAATCCCTAGTGGGGGATTGACCTTCTTGCTGTTGCTTCATAGAAGTGTGTGCTCTTTGTCACTGCTCTGGTGCCCCTGCTAACCCATATCCCTCTCCTGGCTTCGTCCACCCTGCTGACAAGAAGGTGGTGGGCCAGCCTATGCGCTTTGTGTTCATTGAGAAGCCATGCTTCCTTCGCATTGCTCCACAACTGTCAGACTTGTAAGGATTTGCAGAGTGGGGTGGGGGTGGGGAATCATTCTATGGATGAAGGAGCCTAAGCACAACTTACATGGCAAGGTGGAGGTGTGGGTAAGTGAGACGGCCCATGACAGTGGCTTCTAAAAGTATAAGGAGCTCCATGTTGCTGGCATACCTGTAGCCAGGAGGCTACCAGCTAGTGTGTGGCAGGCCTTCCTCATTGTATATGGGCTGCTATGGGGAGGGGAGGAGAGGAGAGGATGACAATGGGTGTTCCTCGGAGGCTGTTGACCTGAAAGTAACATAATAGGGTTTGAAGCCTGCTGGTCCACAGCCAGCTCTGAAGCTGGGAGCAACAGGAATGGCTTGCAAGGTTGTGTGACAATGAATAACTAGAGTCTCCCTCCCTCCTGAAACTGAGGGCCTTTCTGCCCAGAAGCTGTTTTCTTCTTAGAGACTAAATGTACCCTGCTTCTGGGCTGAGGTGGGAACCACCATTCCGTGAAGCAACAGGAGGACAGTGGATTGCTGTGCTTGGTGGATGTTGAAGTGCCGTGTGTGTGTGTATGTATTTCTGTGTGTGCATTCACAGGGGTGTATTTGGATGACCAGTTCTCTCATTTGGAGTTAGTGTAAATATAGGATCTGGTCAAGCCCAAGCAAGAACAGGTTCCCCTTGTCCCTGCCCTTCCGTGTCACCCCGATGACACACAAAACAGTACACTTTGGTGGTGGAAAGGAGAGAGCCTTGTCATTTGCCTTGGATGGAGGCCAGGGTGATCAGCCTTGCTCAGCCAGTGCTGGGTTCAAAGTCTAGTGAAGTGTGCGGAGAATATGCTTGCTAGGGTTTGCCACAGTTTTCCAAATAGAGCCCGAAAACCCCTTTGGCCTGCAAGGCAAGCCGTTATGGAAAAGACACCTGCTTGCCTCACGTCAGAAAATGCACATGGCATTGCTGGTGGGAGTCATCAGTCGGCCTCAAGCCAGGGATTTTGTGCGACTGCTATATGATGCGGGGGCTGTAGAGAAAGTTGATGTGAAATGGCAAAGAAATACACGGAAGTGGCTTTTTCAAGTTTTGCACGACTAAATTTTAAGTAATTTCAGTATGCATTTGAAAATAAAGATCTGCGAGTGAAACTGAGTGCCAGCTTGCTTTACTAGACACACTGCTGCCTGCACTTATTTCTTCACCAATAAGTAAAAGAGCCAGATGCTTTTAATTTACTGAAAGCCAAATGAGGAAGGGACTTGGAATTCCCTCAGCCCAACCTGTAGCTACAGGGCCTGTGACCCAATGCTACGTATTGCTCAGCTGATACATCCGGCAACTGGTCCCTTTCCCATAACTGGGTCAGGAACTGGCTAACCTCTGCCAGGTGTCCTGATTGGCACTGCTGTATTTGTTGCACACCCAAAACAGTTGCTGGTAATTATGTGCAATGTTGTAGCACCCTGAGGTTAATTCCCTGTATTACTTGTGATCCCCTTTGTGTTCGTTCACAAATTGGGGTAATCACCACCCTCAAGGGTTTGTGGCAAAGGGTGGGGCAGGAAATGGAGGAGGAGTGGGAGTGACCAGAGTGAGGCTCACCAGCTGAGATAGGTCCACACACGCATGTGGCGCTGTGGTCTAGACCACTGAGCTTCTTGGGCTTGCCGATCGGAAGGTTGGCGGTTCGAATCCCCGTGACGGCATGAGCTCCCATTGCTCTGTCCCAGCTCCTGCCAACCTAGCAGTTCAAAAGCATACCAGTGCAAGTAGATAAACTGTTACCTCTGCAGTGGGAAGGTAAACAGCATTACTGTGCGCTCTGGCACTTGTCATGGTCCTCCATGCGCCAGTAGCGGTTTAGTCATGCTGGGCACATGATCTGGAAAGCTGTTTGTGGACAAATGCCGGCTCCCTCACCCTGAAAAGCGAGATGAGCACTGCACCCCATAGTTGCCTTTGACTGGACTCGACCGTCCAGGGGTCCTTTACCGTACCTTTATACACCTATTGCTTGGCTAGTGGGAAGGGTCATAGCTCAGTGACAGAAGCATCTGCCTTGCATGTAAAAGGTCCTGTCAGTCCCTGGTATATTGATCTAGGACTGGGAGAGATTGCTGCCCCAAGCTCTGGAGAGCTGCTGCCAGTTCGTGTAGAGAACACTGAGCTAGATGAACCAATGTTCTGACTCAGTAGAAGGCACATTCCTATGTTCCTGGTAATCAAGTTAGGAGGACTGAGCCCTGCTGTCCCATTAACCACTAATTCAGTTTCACTTGCCGTTCTGTAGGTTAAACAGGTGCGGCTACCTGGATATTGACTCCTGTCTCACCTTCGCCCAAGTGCCAAGTTCTTCCTCCCCCAGCCAAACTGTACCCTGGTCTGTAGTGCAGGCATGCGAAATGAAATGTTGCCCCTTTCCCCCAAATAGCGATTCATATACAAATCAAACCCAGCTAGTTTCATGCAGTCCTGAGCCATAGCGGATGCTTTTTGCACTTTAGCAAAACTACCTAGAGTCTTCTTGAAACCACAGAATGGAAGGCCTAAAATGTGATATACAAAGCCCAGTATGGGAGAAGAAACTACATTTAAGGCAGCGGGATGGAAGATGCATGGGTACAGCAGTGCTCTGTACTTCAATGTCCCAGGTACATGAATGCTTTCTGCCCTTCTAGAAAGGCACCTGAAGCTTGGATCATCTAATTTATCTCAGTCCAAGGATGGGACTCCTCCTGCCTGGTGCTAGTCAGACAAGATGTTTCAGAGACCAGCCTGGGCAGCTTGGTCTGTTGTCCACTGTTCTGTAAATCTATTTTGTGGCAACTGGGACCCATGGTTATTTATCATCCCTGGTTCTGGTGAATGGTGGCTGTACCTATTTTTTGGGGGTGGTTTTCAATGTTTTATTCCTAGTATATGGCATTTGGGACTGCAGAGCTCTTGAGTTCAAGGCCCTGCTTGGCTTTAGGGAAATCATCATATTCTATCAGTCTAATTGAACCTGATGCAGTTATGGTGAGGATAAAATGGGTGAACCCATGAACACTGCTTTGTGCTTCTTTTGGGAGGGGCCATGGTTTAGAAATGCAGATAAGTAGCATATAGATGTCTTATATCAGGCATCCCCAAACTTGGCCCTCCGGCTGTTTTGGGACTACAACTCCCATCATCCCTAGCTATAACAGGACCAGTGGTCAGGGATGATGGGAATTGTAGTCCCAAAACAGCTGGAGGGCCGAGTTTGGGGATGCCTGTCTTATATTTAAAAAGGACAGGATAAAAACCTTCATTTTCCACATGTAAAATGTATTCTTTAGCCTTTCTATATATATTATAGAGAATAAAATTGTATTCTTTAGCCTTTCTATATATATTATTTTGCTAGCCCTTCAAAACATTCCTCTGAATCTTGCCCTTGTGTTCCTAGAAGGTAATCTCTAAGTAGAACCTTTTACTACTTCTTTGTGGTTTGCTTCAGTGAGTGAAGCTATGTTTTTTTTAAAACAACACCTCATTGCCAATTCCTATTTAGTTTATGTTGATTCAAAAGTCTTAAGTCCTCCTTTTGATTCTTTGAGTGCCTTGTTTGTTCCTTGATTTTGTAAAGCTACTTTGGAGCTGCGTGCAATTACTAGAGGCCCTGGATGGGGGCGGTGCCTTGTCATCAGCATAAAATATCAACATTGCTTATTTCATTTGTCACTTTTTTCACAGAAGTGACTCAAAGTGACTTACATTAAAACCAAGCATTAAAACCAAGCATTAAAAACAACAACAACCAAGAATGAAATAGGAACCGATCCAGAAAATGGCCTACTGATGTTATTTTACTGCTTGCACTTCAATTAGTCAAGGATACTCATTTTAATCCTGCCCTCTGTGGTGTCCCAAATTCCTTTGAACTTTTGCATCATCTACAAAGTTGAACATATTACCTCCTTTTGGACATCACACAACAACGCCTCCAAGCTCCCCCACATATACCTTTAACGCCTTATTGGTTGTTCTTGTGCAGCTTGAAGGAACAAGGGTTGCTTTCCTCATGGTAGTGCCCTCTGATCCACCTGCCAAAGAATATTCTGTAGAACTGTGTGGAACCTTCTCCCAGAGACTAACCTACTTCCACAGAGTGACATTGATGGGGCAAGGCCATGCCTCAGTGGTAAAGCATTTGCCTTGAGCACAGAAGGGCCCAGGTTCAATCCCCAGCATCTCCAGGTAGGGCTGGGAGGGACTCCCTGCATGAAACCCGGGAGAGCCTCTGGCCGTCAGTGCAGACAGTACTGAGCCTGATCAGTCCATGGTCTGACTCAGTATAAGGAAGCTTCTTATGTTCCACATTGGTCTTGGCAAGTCCATGTTGGTTGTTAATGATCACCTCATTTTCTTCTACATGCATACTGTATATTCTTTTTTTTTAAAAAAAAAGATGAATTTGTTCTCATAACATCTTATAGGTAGACATTAGACCTGTAATCTCCTGGTTTCTTCTATTCTCCCTGTTAAATAGAGATGTGGCGGCTATTTTTTGCTAGTCTGCTGGAACCTCACTTGTCTTGAGAGATTTCTCGAAAATGACTGTTAGCAGCTTTGAGGTTTCTACTTCTAGTTCATTTAGCATTTAAGGCTGTATTTTGTTGGGACATCGATGCAGATTTTAACTAGTTCTGCCATTCCTTTCACATCTCTTTGATCTGATCTGGCAACCGTGTGTGTGTAGGAAACTGAAGTGAAGCAAGCACTAAGGAGTTGGACTCTTCTTGTGAAAAAGGACTGAAACAGGTATGCTTCGGTCTCCTGTGGTGCCATTGGATTTCACTTGTGGACCATGAAGTTGTGTATTCGCCTACTATGGAATCCTGTTCTGTGCACCATTTTACCTCATTTTGGTGGGGAATGCCTTACCATGTCAGGCTAGATTGGCACAAACCGAATCCTCTGCTAAGTGCTTGCTATAGTAGCCTGAACTGGTGCCAGGTTAGTTATTGATAGGATCCCTTGCTGGTACTTCCCTGAGATGATCTGGTCCTTTCTAACTGTGCCATAGATGCTTGTTGCTTGCGGCCTATTTTTTCTCCATTGGCCTTGCCTAGCACTAACCTGACAACATGCACAGCTGTGTATGCCCTGTAAATCTTGTGCTGTTGCTGAGGGTATTTGAACCTCTGCTAGGCTTTGAACAGTAGAGAACCCAGAGATACTCTGTATCTAACAGGTGCTCAAATCTGGCTCAGGAATTATGACTGCAGGCACATCCATATTGCCATATATCAGGGGTGGGGCACCTTTTTCAATCCAAGGCCCTCATTCCCACCTGTTGTGAGGGGGTTGTCCATGGTGGGTGAGTCTGGAGGCAACGGTGGGTGCAGGAGCACATGTAAATGTTGCCTTTGTCTAGCAGGCAAGCTTCCACATAACAATCCTCTTTTGTCTGGACAAGGAAGAGGAGTTATTAAGGAGACACATTCCAACCAGGCAGAAGCTCTTAGTGTGAGAAGCAGTGCCAGGGGGAGATACAGAAGCCTGTGGGGCACATTTGACCCACCCAGGCCTGATGTTCACCACCTGTGCAAGGGAGGTGGAACGGAGAAACAAGATCCCAAACACTTCACAACAAAGGGCTTGCCTTGGTTAACCTTTGGGATATTAGCAAAACTGTTGGTTGCTATTGAAGTAGCTGTTTTCCATTTAGAGCCTGACTTCAATTCCATTCTGCAGCTTGGACCTTCACTTTTACTTCCTTTGGTACCATGTTGTGCAACCCACCTTTGTTGGGATGCATAAGCCCAAGAACCCTCACTGGAACATGGCACGCAAACGTCATAAGGGGCTCTCACTCTTTGTGATGCTTTGTGGAAGCTGATCTGCTGCTTGACCTCTCTTTACTTTCAGCAGGTGCTGGCAGGCCCACCTTACTACCTTGCAACTCAGCGTAACCCTGAATTTTGCCTACAATTGCCTGTGTGCATGTGCTGTCTGTGCCCCTGCTGCTGATTGCCTTGTCTGTTTGCTTAATCTCCTTCCCGTGCCCCTTGACTTAAGCAGTCCTTTCTCTCTTGCAAGGAGTCAGAAACCACTGATGGGAACCAGGTTCTCGCGTATTTGTAGCTGTGGAGAACGACCTTGCAGGTGGGAAGAGGTTTGAATTCTGCTCCGTCATGCCAACTAGAGTGGGGTGGAAGTTGGCTGACATTTCCCAGCAACTCCCCTTTCTTGTCTGTGCCTCCAATCTAGTTTAACCTGCTGGAGGCACCTAACATGACCATGAGCTTGACAGCCTTTGCCTCTTGGTGCTTGCTGGGAAATGGGTGGGTTTGTTTCGCTGCTGTGCTGATTGGGTACGAGATGGTGCGAGAGCTTCTCCCAAAATGCAGCGCACACCCACTGCTGTCAAGGACCTCACTTAGGGAGTGGCATTTGGCATAGCAGTTTTTCATTTTCTGCTCCACCCCCATTCCTGGCAATCCTATAGATGTTGCTGGACTCCAGCTCCCACCAGCCCCAGCCAGAGTGACCAGTGGTCAGGGAAGATGGGAGTTATAGTTCAGCAACATCTGGATGGCCACAGGTCAGGTGATATTTTCCCACCCATTCTCCAACCATTTCCTGTGGTGTTGGATGTTTGTTCAAAGAAAGGGCTGCCAAAATGACCAGTAGTCTGGGCCAAGTCCCCAGTGAGGAAAATTTCTAGCATTTGAGAATGTTTTTAGTTAAGGAAAGAAGCAAGTAACGTGGCGCACAATAGAGGTTTTTAACACTTTTGCATGAGAGAGAGAAGTTCTTCTCCATCTCTCATAATATTAGACTCTGGAGCTGTCCAATGAAGCTGAATGATGGGAGATTCAGGATAGACAAACGGAAGTCCTTCTTCACACAGTGCATAGCTAGAACTATGAAATTTGGTCCCACAAGAGGGACTACCAATTTGGGTGGCTTTAAGAGGGGATTAGTGGGATGTGGGTGGCGCTATGGTCTAAACCACAGAGCCTAGGGCTTGCCGATCAGAAGGTTGGCAGTTCAAATCCCTGTGACGGGGTGAACTCCCATTGTTCGGTCCCTGCTCCTGCCAATCTAGCAGTTTGAAAGCACGTCAAGTGCAAGTAGATAAATAGGTACCACTCCGGCAGAAAGGTAAACAGCGTTTCTGTGTGCTGCTCTGGTTCGCCAGAAGTGGCTTAGTCATGCTGGCCACATGACCTGGAAGCTGTCTGCAGACAACCGCCAACTCCCTCGGCCTGTAGAGTGAGATGAGCGCGCAACCCCAGAGTCGTCCGCAACTAGACCTAGTCAGGGGTACCTTTACCTTTAAGAGGGATTAGACAAATTAATGGTGGATAAGGCCTTAAATGGCTGCTCATCATGAGGGCTTTATTATCTCCCATATTGGAAGCAGCATGCCTCTGAATATGTTGCTAGGGAGCATAAGCGGGAGGGTGGCATTGGGCTCATGTCCTGCTTGTGGGCTTCCTAGGATGGCCACTGTGGGGAAACAGGAAGATCCAGCAGGTCTCTTACATGAAATTGAAAGCATACGGCTGTCCTGTGCCTTGATCCTGTGTGGGCCTATTGACATTGTCTTGCAGCTGGCATGCCTCTGGATTTCATAAGATTGCCCCTTAAGCTGCTGGCTGCCTTTGTGCCCCTCCCTCTTGCCTGGCTGTAACCCTGCCACAGAGCTTGAGCTGCGACCTTGGCCGTCTGAGAGGGTGGGGGAGGCGGTGGCGGCTGCCCTGCTTGTTTTTCTCTTTAATCCGGCTGCTTGGCTAAGGCTCCCATATGCAGGTTTCCCCTGCCTCAATAATAGTTTCTGGGCTTGAGTCAAACGCCTTTGCCCCTTGAGTCCTGTATCACACTCTTCTTGTTGCCTCCTTCAGGGTACCTGTCAGTTTCTGCTTCTGTTCTGTGCCCAACACCCTCTAGACTTCTTCAGTCGGAGAACCTCATGCCTATGGTAGGCATAGCCAGAGGCAAATGTGGGTGGAGCAACAAATGTAATAATAATAAAAATAAACTTTATTATTTATATCCTGCCCATATGTACACTAGGCTGGTTTCTGCACACTCTTACACCTTTCTCTGTCCTCCATTCAAACAGACAAGAGGCATTATCAGAGCTCAAGGACGCATTCTAGCCATACAAAAACCTTCAAGGAAGGTACAAAGCAGGGTTGCACTGCACTCTGATAAAAGTCTTGAGGGCCAGATAGAGAGGCGTAAAGGGCCACATTTGGCCCCTGGGCACGGGGTTCCCCTTCCTACTCTAGAATATAAACTTATCCATGAAGTTTACGTCAAGGAGAAATTACCTTCCTCACCCATCTTGGTCGTATTTGTTATTTTGTTTAGAATATTTTTATGCTGCCTTTCTACCAAGAAAAGACATTAATAATTGTAATTCCCTGAAAAATTGACTCTATGTTGGGACCAAGAAATTTAGGCCCCTGTTTACAGGGACAGTAGAATGTGGGGGCAGAGTTGGTTACAGGGTTTCAGATGGCGGTTTACGAGCACCATTGAGGTAGACCACGAAACGATTGTTAAACAGTGGCAAATGTCTGTATTTTGGCCTGCGCATGATTTATACTTTGTTGGCAGTGGAAGGTGAGGCCATGTTGATCGGGAGCGGATAAGGTCCAATGATGTCCTGGTTTAAGGCCTGTGATTTTCATTGTATGGTGCTGGTGCAGTTCACTCATTTTTGTCTTAAAACAACAATTGAAGGGACTCTTCTCAGTGCCTTGACCTACGGCTCCTTATTTTTATGATCAGGTTCTGGTTTTGAGAATGCCAGCCCTGAAGGATGAGAAGTTTATGAAGTGGTTTGTCAACATCCCCAACAATTTTCAAGTGGTCCATTGGGGGGCGGGGAAGAGATTGAGAACTGACTATACCGGTACTTGTTGAGAAATAAATTGAGCAGGGCACAATTTTTTAAATCTCCTGCAGGTTAAAAACAAAGGGCATTATGGGGAGACGTTCTAGCCTTTCTCTGACTCTCAGCTGTGCTAATTTTCTACCTGAATGGGTTTTTTTAAATGGCAAAACATTCAAAGATGTAAAACCTCCATATCTATTCAGGAGCACTGCCCCATTTTACCACCTTGAGACTCGGCCACCTCAGCCCCTTACTATGTATTGATCTAGTCTGCATATCTAACTTCCAGTTCCTCTGAGACAAGAGTCCTGCTGATTAACATTACAAGTATATATTCCCTTGAGTTGTCTGGACTCTGTGCTCCCTTTTCACAGAGCCTTGCCATCTAAAGCTGTAGAGTAGCAGCCTTTTGCCAAACCTGGCTCCCTGGATTGGACTCCCAACACTCTCATCTCCAGCCAGCATGGACAGCGGCCAAGCATGATGGGAGTTGTAGTCCAAAAACATGAGGAGTATGAGGAGTCATATTTTCTTCCCCATGTCCCCATCCACTTCAGTGGTCATGCTGGGGAGGCCGGCAGTCCATAGGAGGAATTCAATGTCACACTAAGGAGATTGTTCAGTCAGAGGAAGCATTTTTTAATCTCTCCTCTGCTCTACTGCACATTGTTCTGGGGGGTTCTCCCAATCCCTCATGAGCTGTTTCTGGGGCTGAGGAAAAGCTCCATTATGATAGCAGGGAAACCCTTGCCTGGATTTCTGCTAGTGGGACCAGTTACCTGAATCTTGCCTCATGTTTGCCTGCTTCCTGGTGATAGCAAGTTCCATCTTTCCTCATGAGTTTTCACTACACTGTTTCCCCCTCTTCTTAGTTTGTTCAGACCTAACCTTCCTGAGATGCAGGCTGTGCTGTTGCATCAGTGCGATCATTTCTCACCAGAATTGCTGTGTGTGTGGATGAGTGCTTTAGAGGAAGGACGCTGTGCTGGGAAGTAGAGTCTGGGTAGCAGGCCTAGAATCATAGAATTGGAAGGGACCATAAAGCTTGGTGGATAACGGCAAGGATGTGTTTTGTATGTGTGTAATATAGCACTGATGTCATTTCAGGGCACAGTACTTACACCCTGGAGCCTGTGTTGCTTGTTGGGGCCTGTTGTCAGGTGGGAGGTGTGGTGCTATGCCGGAGACAGGTTTTGCCTTCGCCCCTCTGGCTCTTGCATAGTTCCCGGGGTGCTCTTGTCACGTGTGATTGTACAAGCCCCTGCAGCTTCAGATTGCAGCTGAATAGGCTTGCCGAGGCCTATGGCTGCTCTGTGGTGGGGCAGTCTGAAGCTGCTGCTGCTGTGCAAAAGGGTGGTGCAAGGCTCCTCGGTTCATTTCCTTTCTGGCCTTACCTGCTGGGACTGGAGGCACATGCCAGTGACTTCTGGATGGAGTGTGGTTCCTGCAAATAATGCCCACTTCCTGTGTCCCAACAAACTGCTAAACCTGTGTTAGAGTTGTCATTTGAGGCACTTCAGGGCACATTCCCATCATTAAGTCATGACTTAACGTGGATTAGTAAGTGCTCAAGGTGTTTTAACCACATGAGTCTTTGCTACCTAAGGCCCAAACTGCGTGCTAATTTCAAACATGTATAATGGTAGCTCAGTGACCCTTTTGGAATAGGGGAAAACACCCAGTTTCCGGTGGAGGCTACTGAAAGCGCTTGGGAGAGACGATCCTTTTTTCTCATGGCTGTCCAAATCTTTCTCTCCACCCCACCAAGGTTTTTCCCTCTGCAGGGTTTCAGGTGCACGTGTCTGAAGGCCAAACTAGATGTGGCTTTCGGTGCATCGTGACATGTGGTGTTAAATATGCCAGTGGGGGATTTCTGTGGCTCAGTGGTAGGCCATAGGGTCAGCGGCAGAGCATCTTCCTTAGATGCAGAAGGTCACAGGTTCAATCCCTGACATTACCAGGTAAAGCTGGGAGACGCTTGCCTGGAATCCTGGAGAGCCACTGCCACTCAAGGTAGACAATATGGGATAGGTAGACCAGTGGTCTAACTCAGTATAAGTTGGCTTCCTATCTTTCCACAATGCAAATATTAGCTTCAGAGTATTTGTCATAGGACAGGCACCCCCAAACTTGGCCCTCCAGATGTCTTGGGACTACAACTCCCATCATCCCTGCCTAACAGGGCCAGTGGTCAAGGATGATGGGAATTGTGGTCCCAAAACATCTGGAGGGCCGAGTTTGGGGGTGCCTGTCTTAGGACCACAGCAAGGAAAGAACTAGTTAAGCTCCCCTTCCATGTCTGCTACTATCACAATAATTGGCAGCCCCCTCACCTGTGATGCTATTTGAATTGAAAAATAAAAAATAAACCTGCATGTTAAATGCTTTGTGTCTGGTTTGGAGTTGAGAGAGCACAACATTGCTGGGAGCGCTGAGGCTGAGAGCAAGGACTGTTAGCTTCTTTTCCCAGGCTTGGGAGTTCCCATTTCTCTGAAACATGATGAGGCTCTCATTTGGAAGGTGTTCTTGTTGCACCATGGTGTGTCCCTGCTTTTCTGAAGTTTGTTTGAAGGAATCGGCACAGTGATATTTTATTAAGTTTTTGCCTGCATTTCCCCTTAAGACCTGCGGACCTAAAGCTGATCTTAATCATGTGTTGCCACTCATCTCCCATTGCAATTATGTCTCCATGATGCTTTTCTGCCTATGTCCTTTGTGGCTACAAGCTTACCACATTGGGATGTTGCCTGGCATCATTTTTTGCTGCTCATTAAATGTGCAAAAGCTCATGCCAGGATGGCTGGGGGCAAGGGAAGAGCAGTGGCCCTGGATATAATTGTTGGAGAGCTTGTGTTATTTGGCCTGCCCTTTGTGGTTCAGATTTTTTTTATTAAGTCAGTGGCCTATGTGGCACAGTAACTCCCTGTCATGAGAGCTGTGTTTATACCTTTCTAGCACCTCATTCGGTGTCAGATTAATATCTTAATGTGGAGAGGAAACTAAACGAGACATTTGTTCACTTGAATGTCTGATTTTAAAACAAGAGGTAGCCAATGGTGAATTTTTTTGGGGTGTGGGAGATTCTACCCAGATTGGGACCATGGCACGGGAGACAGAGGGGCTTTAAACCTTTGCCTGCTTGGAATCAGCGAATAACCCCTCCCTATATCTGGTTTTTGTAAAAATCAGAAAACTCCTGGTGCCTATTTTCCTCACAGTCCTTCCTTGCTTGCTACCTTCTTTCTATTGTCAATAGCAGGTGTGGGGACCCGATTCTAGTAAGTACCCTAGTGGGGACAAAGGGTTAACATCCCCCTGCCCTCCCCACCCCCACCATGGTTTCTATCCAACTTTGTTCCCTCTGCACGCGCTATTTGTTTCAAATTAACAGCCACACAAATCAAAGCCAAGTGCCAAACGTCACATCTGATTTGTCCCCAGGCTGGCAGGACCCCCTTATCAAGTAGCTCCTTCATCTGTTGTGAAGTATAAAACAATAATATCCCCCTTGAAGTTGGTGAGTCCAGGACTGAGGTGCTCTTGACCTGAGTTCTTGGGAAGCATCAGTGACAGGCTCTAACTTTCACCATATCTCGACTTTCCCCTTTGTGCTTCCCTTACATCTCGTGTGGTAAGGAATGCATATTTAAAAGATCATCCTTGGTTTGGAGCAAACTCCCCTCTCTTTGTAGCTGAGCAAGTCAATTTCTGTACTCCACTCATGGAGTTTCTGACAATGGTTCTGCGCAGTGAGCAAGCTGCCATCATTTTAAGTTTCTTCGCAATGGGAACGTGGTTATTGTCATGTGAAAAGGGGCTGATCCCTTTTCAATTCTCAACTCTGGATACTGCTGCAAAGGCATCCAGGAGAGAATGTTAAGAGACAGTAAAACCTGTTGGCTTCATAATCCTTAGAGCTGCATTACTGCCCACCCCAAATATTGGGTTTGCCTCTTGTGCAGAGAAGCCACCCATTGTGGTTGCAGATGGGGCAGGAGAGGACATGGGTCAGTACTAGCAACCATGCTAGCCCTGGGCAATAATTGATGTGGGGTGGGTGTGTTGTGTGGCAGGGACCCAGAGTATTATACATAGCCATTCATGTCTAGGCTGACCTCTTTGCACTCTCTTAAGTTCTGGGCTACTATATGCAGGCTCTGCTTTGCGCTTGCCCCCCTCCCCAAAAAAGTTTGGTAATGATCTTAGCATCTATGCCAATGTTGGTGAGCACGTGAAAACCTGAACCTTTTGGCAGACATTTCACAGGTTGCTCAGTTGGTAGAGCACCAGACTTAATCTCAGAGTCATGGTTTCGAGCCCCATGTTCGGCAAAAGATTCCTGCATTGCAGGGGGTTGGGCTAGATGACCCTCGTGGTCCCTCCCAGCTCCACAGTTCTATCCTGTGAGGTTTCAATTCAGCATTGGCCTGTGGCCCCTGTTAGCTCTGTTACCTGCTCTGTCTATATTTCTCAGTAACAACATGTGCCCCCCTCCACAAGTTCAGCTGTGCTTGGGAGGGAAGCTGTGCTATTCACAGCCTAAAAGATTTGACTAGGGACTTGTGTGTGTGTGTGTGTCCCACCACTCTCCTTATCCCTCTCAGCCAAAGTAGGCTGCTCCCAATGTTGGATGCCCCGAAGACTTGGAGGTGGGTGGGATGGGCTTTCTGCCAAGAGGGGTGGCTGAGCTTTGTTAGTTCGGGCTCTGGGCCATGGGGCGGAAAAGGAGCTGGGACTGCAGCCACAAGTCTGGTCCCGTGCAGTTGTGGCTGTGATCAGGTGCTGCTGAATCAGCTGGCGAAGCTGTTCCACCTGTTCCCCTTTGCACACTCGCGCGCTCAGGAATGTCCCGCCCTTCCCAGCCCTGCTCACTGGCAGGAGCGGACACGTAGATCTCCAGTCTCGTGGCCTCACCTCTTGAGGAAACAGCTGGTATAGCGTGTGCGTGTAAGCCTTGGCATGATCTTCCTGTCAGGAAGACGCTAATATGTCTTGCTTTCCCTATACCTGCCATCCGCAGGCCAGAGTATCGCAAACCCAGTGGGAGGAAGAGAGCTTACAGTTTCCGAAGGAGGAAGGAGAAGCTTGTACCGCTGCCATTTATTATTGAGCCTGTGGGAGGCCTGCTTCCCAGTTCCTCCAAAGGCCTGCCCCTTTCCCAAAGCAAAAAATTGGCCTGACTTCTCGCTTAACCCTTTAAATATAATTTGCCTCTTGCAATCCAGAGGCTAAACACAGGATTCCCAGCCTCCGGACACTCCACTGCCCCCTGAAATAGTGCTGTGATAACATTGCGGATCCCCTTTCTGTCGTAAGCCTGCAGTGGGAGGATGTGTCTGAGCCTGCTGATGTTAATCGTGTTGTCAGGGTAGAAATTAATATCCTCCTCTTACGGCTGGATGCCAGAGCTCTTGCAGTGGGTGCCCCCAAGCTATTTGTCTGCTCTGCACTTGCTTGTTGGGGTGTGTGGTTTGCGTGCAAGTCCCCGGCTGATGCACAGGCAAGGCTGCCCCTGTGAGGCTCCATCTCTGCCTTCTGTCCTGTACGGTTTTATCTGAGATTGGGAGCACTCGCCTAGCATTCAAGGGAATCTGGCTCCTAGCCATGCTGTTCCTTGCTTCTGCCTTTTTCCTCTTGCCATACTAGGGGAAAGGTGCTCAAAAGAGGCAGTGCTTCTGCTGTGGAGATGAAAGTGCATGAAGGGGGAAACCCGTTTTCTCAAAATCACAAGTGTTGCCAAATCGCATCCATCTGGGGATGTTGTTCTAGTGTGTGCATGTTTTATGATGCCAGGAGACTTGTAATGTGAGGGCAAAGAGGGATTAGTATTTCCCTAGTCGCCTCATATCTATTCCAGGGGTGGACAATCTTTTTACCCCCAGAGGCTACATGCAGCAATGGTGGGTGCTTACATACATGTACATATCACCACAGAGATATGTGCACACATCCTTTGAAAGCAGCAATTGTGGTGGCTAGCAAGTATGATACTTGCTTTCTTTCCCTGCTCAGAGGAGAATAATCAACTCCCACCTCAGAATGAGCAGCTGTGTGGTGTGCTGTGAGTAGCACAGTTTACATACTTCCCCCAGTAGTAAAATTCAGCAAAATTCAATTGGCATTGGGAGTGGGTAGCTTGGGAATACACAGTGGGCTGCATGTGGCTTGCAGTTTGCTTGTGTGTGATCTAAGATGGTGACTTGTGATGCCATCATGGCCCGCCTTGGCCACCAGGAATGTTTGTTTCTGCTCTAAGCTCTTGACAGCACTAAGGAAAAAGCTTTGGGAAGAGGGGACTTGCCCAAGTTCCTGGGACTTTATTTTATTTTTCAGAAGCTATTGTTCTTTATAGACAGGCCAGAAATAAATTAGGGAAAGTATATTAGCAAGCAACGAATCTGTGCAGTATATTTTGGCTTTCCACATTTGGAGAGGTGATGTCGTTGGCCTAAGTAGGGCTGGAAGAGGCCATGCAGGGAAACCTTCTACTGCCTGAAATCGGCATAGTTACAGGTAGGTAGCCGTGTTGGTCTGAGTCGAAGCAAAATAAAAAAAATTCATTCAGTAGCACCTTAAAGACCAACTAAGTTTTTATTTTGGTATGAGCTTTCGTGTGCATGCACACTTCTTCAGATACACTTGAAACAGAAGAGTCAGACCACCTTACAGAGGGTGGTGGGGGTGGGTGGGAATGGGTGATGGGCTGATGGGAGTGGTAAACCTGTAGATGGCTGTTAACGACTGCTGATGACTGCAATTGGTCCTGCGGGGACCAATCGGCATGTTCACCTGGGCATAGGAAGGGAACGAGGGTGCAACAACCTTCAACCAGCCCACCCTCCAGGTATGCCAGGGCAAGTGTGGGAAAGCTGTGCCCACCCCCAGACGTTGCTGGTCTGCATCCTTGACCTATGGATATGCTGGCTGGGGCTGATGGACATTGGGAGCCCAGCAATATTTGTAGGCCACTGGTCCCCCCTTCCCACTTCAGAGCCCAACTACTTGGGGCACTCTCATGTGCTGTGAGTGAATCAAAATGAGGGGCAGCTTCCTTTCCACTGTAAGTCCTTTACCCTAGATTCCTAGCTGCTGGTGGTACTGTCATAAATCTAAGGCTAAGGGACTGGCTAAGTGGGTGGGCCAAACAGCATTGTTTGTGAGCCCTGGTATGATGCTTTGGTCCTGGTAGCTGCTTGAGCATGGGTAAACAAACTAAGGCCCAGGGACCTGGATCCGGCCCAATCGCCTTCTAAATCTGGCCCACGGACAGTCTGGGAATCAGCGTGTTTTTACATGAGTAGAATATGTCCTTTTATTTAAAATCTATCTCTGAGTTACAGTGGTACCTCGACTTACGAACAACTCGACAACCGAATTTTTCGACTTACGAATGGGGATAATGGCCGAGCGCTTACGAATGTCACGACATCCAGAAAAAAACTGCGGCGGTTTTAGATAGGGATTTTTTGACTTACCAATTTTTAGATAGGGTTGTTTCGACTTACGAATTTTTCCGTTTCCAATGCATTCCTATGGGAAATCGCGTTTCCAATGGCGTTCAGTCTGGGAATCAGCGTGTTTTTACATGAGTAGAATATGTCCTTTTATTTAAAATCTATCTCTGAGTTACAGTGGTACCTCGACTTACGAACAACTCGACAACCAAATTTTTCGACTTACGAATGGGGATAATGGCCGAGCGCTTACGAATGTCACGACATCCAGAAAAAAACTGCGGCGGTTTTAGATAGGGATTTTTTGACTTACCAATTTTCAGATAGGGTTGCTTCGACTTACGAATTTTTCCGTTTCCAATGCATTCCTATGGGAAATCGCGTTTCCAATGGCGTTCAGTCTGGGAATCAGCGTGTTTTTACATGAGTAGAATATGTCCTTTTATTTAAAATCTATCTCTGAGTTACAGTGGTACCTCGACTTACGAACAACTCGACAACCAAATTTTTCGACTTACGAATGGGGATAATGGCCGAGCGCTTACGAATGTCACGACATCCAGAAAAAAACTGCGGCGGTTTTAGATAGGGATTTTTTGACTTACCAATTTTCAGATAGGGTTGCTTCGACTTACGAATTTTTCCGTTTCCAATGCATTCCTATGGGAAATCGCGTTTCCAATGGCGTTTTTCGACTTACGAATTTTTCGACTTACGAAGGTGCCTTCGGAACGGATTAAATTTGTAGGTCGAGGCACCACTGTATTTGTGGGGCCTGCCTGGTGTTTTTACATGAGTAGAATGTGTGCTTTTATTTAAAATGCATGTCTGGGTTATTCGTGGGACATAGGAATTCGTTCATTATTTTCAAAATATAGTCTGGTCCCACACAAGGTCTGAGGGACAGTGGACTGGTCCCCTGCTGAAAATGTTTGCTGACCCCTGTGCTTGAGGATGCTGGGTGCTGCTGCTGGCCCTGGTCCTGAACGGTGGGATTCACCCTGATGCAGCCTTGAGCCACTGTATGAGCCTCTAACCTGTCTGATTCCCCCCACACACACCCAGACTGAGAGGAGTAAAAGAGACAACCTATATCATTAAGAATCACCTGCTGGCCTTGACTTTTGGAAGGCTTTTCAGGATCCCCTCCTGTTGTGTGCCTTGGCTTCAGCCCCCCTCCACCTGTGGAACTATTCCCCCCCCTTAACACTGGAAGACAGGCCTGTGGGGACAGGGGAGAGAGACAGCAAAAGGCCCTGGAGGGGGACAACAACATTATATCTGCAGCACCTCCTTGCCTGGTATAATTTTTCATTGCATTTCTACCCCATTCTTTATTGGGGGAACACGGGGGGCAACGTACATAGGATATCTTTTTCTCACAACACTTCCTGTGGGATAAAATAGTCAAGGCTTCCCTAACCTGGTGCCCTTTAGATGTCCTCCAGAACTGCAGCTCCCATAATTACTGTCCATTGACCATACTGGCTGTGGTTGATGGGAGTTGTAGTCCAACAACTTTTGGAGGGCACCAGATTGGTGGGAAGATGCAGATCTGGTGTCTGAGCTTCAGGGTGGATTGAGGATTTATACTTGAATTTATTGCATGAAAATCCACTCTCTTAGCCACTGCAGCTCACTGACTGGGGGCAGATAGTGGTGACAGAAAACTAATAGGGGTACCGAGGATCAGGAGGCTCTGGGGGTTGGTGTGCCAAAGATACTGTGAGGCAGATGGGATATTTTAGAGAGGCTTGCTGAGCACAAGGAATAATGTGACTTTTTCTCTGTGTGTGTACAGAGCACATCCCTGCTGAGCTACGCGAACCCTTCTATACAGACCAATATGAACAGGAGCACATGAAGCCTCCTCTCATCCGCCTGTTGCATTCGTCTGACATCTACTGCCGTGCCTGGCGCCGGGCCCTGCCGTCGGGCGCTGATGGCGCCCCTTCCCCCAAGGACAATGCTGCCTTGCTCCAGCTTCTGGCCCATCGTGGCTTGGTGCCCACCTTCCAAGACAAGCCCATCAAGGAGACAGATCTGCACCACAAACCAATCAGACTGGTAAGTCCACAAGCTTGGCATCTTCCCAGGGGAAAACACTTTGACTTGGTGCTCTTGCAGAAGGAGGGGGGGTACTGTTTGTTCAAACTGGAGTGGGTGTTGGTTGCTGGAGAAGGGAAAGAAATTAATTGCCCTCCAACTCAGCTGAGACCAGGGGCAGAGGTTGGGAGCTCAGTTAGTGCCTTTCCAGAATGAAAGTGGTAGGATTGTTTCTTCTAAATTTCAGTGGGGTGCTACGATGCATGGGGTGGCTAACTTGCGGTTCTTCAGTTGTTCTTGGCCTCCATCTCACATCAGCCCTTGCTAGCATGTCCAGCAGTCAGGGGTGATGAGAGCTGGGAGTCTGGTAAGATGTGGACAACTGCAGGCTGTGCTGACGTGAGTTGGAAGACCTGCTCTTTGAGGATTCAGGAGCAGAGCTAAGTTCATCATGTTCGGTTTCCCCACTGTACTGCAACAGTGTGGTGGGAGGGGCCACGCTTGTGGTAGGCTATCCAAGATACCCACAACTTGCACACATTTAACTTGTGTGCATTCAGCTTTATGCGCTTGGCAAAAATTTTTTTAAAAAGAGGTGAAAAGGGAGCAGACGTCCAGGGAAAAAGGCTTTGGCAATCACACCCACCATTGTTCCCAAAGTGTTTTGACGATACACGGATTTTGGCTTTAGGCATGATCTCTGCAAGGCACCAGGATGGCGAAGGCAGCATTAGTGGCTGGGCGCTGCTGTACAGAGGAAGAGCACTGGCTGTTCTGGGCATATGTTTAATGTAACTGATGACTTTGGGGGAGAGGGGGGGGCGGAGAAAAAGATTTTCTGTGAAAGGACCCCCCTGCCACCGGCCCAAAGGCAGGCTCTGAATTGTGGGGAGGATGCTCGCTGCTCCTGTTGACATAAATGCTGCTCTTCCCAGCACTGTCCTAGTGGCTTGGTGGAGCCCTGAGGGTGACAGACAAATCCCCAAAACTCCTTCCCTCCTCCCTCCCTCCCTCCCTCCCTCCTTGCCTGCCTGCCTCTGTTAATACAAGGAGCGTCCTCTGTGGCGCCACAGCTTCAGGGTGGAGCCTTTACAAGCTTAGATCCCAGCCACCCCGTGGGAACCCCTTCCCTCATCTCTCTGTGGGTGGGGAGGGCTGAGGTGTGGCTAAAGACACCACAGGAGAAGTTTCTTTCTACCCCCCCAACCCCCCACCCCAAGGTCTGTTGACTCTCCCTCTTGGGAAGCTGAAGCCTCCTGTTGCTCCCTTCGAAGCCCTGTTGGTTTTTTAAAGTGCTGATTTTATCCAGGAGAAAAGATGGGCAACAGTGCACTAAAGGTTACAGGTAGGTAGCCGTGTTGGTCTGGATCGAAGTAAAATAAAAAAATTCCTTCAGTAGCACCTTAAAGACCAACTAAGTTTTTATTTTGGTATGAGCTTTCGTGTGCATGCACACTTCTTCAGGTATCTGAAGAAGTGTGCATGCACACGAAAGCTCATACCAAAATAAAAACTTAGTTGGTCTTTAAGGTGCTACTGAAGGAATTTTTTTATTAGTGCACTAAAGGTTAGGTGGCCAGCATTAGGAACATCTGCCTCATGCCAGATGAGGCCACTGGTCCCTCCAGCTGAGTGTTGTTTACACTGACTGGTAGCAGCACGCCAAAGGTTCTTCCCTCCCTGGAGACTCCTAAGGGACCCTCTGCTGGCAAAGGAAGTTATTTGCTGTTGGTCTAAGGCCCGGCATGCACAAACATCTGTACATGTGTGAGAAGGAAGGTCCTCTGTACAAGCTGCTAGTCTTTTTTCACTTGTACACAAGCACATGGGAATTCAGGTTTCCTTTAACTTGGGTGGTTTGTAGCATAGCAAATCCTAAGAACAGGAGAATATCATAGAAGGAAGGGTGCTTTTTGTTGTTGTTCTGGTTTGCTGCTGCAGGGGCGAAACAGAGGCCTAGCTTTGTGTTCTCCTTTTAGAAACACCTATAACTAGCCGGCTTGGAGTGAGTGTGGGATTGAGCAATCGTAAGTGAACTTGGGGAAACTTATCAGCAATAGCTGACAACTCCACATCCTATCTCCCTTTCCAGTTTATCTATTTTTGGAAAGGGCTGTTGTGGGGAGGGGATGTGGTTGGGAAACACTGCGGGTGTCTCCCTCTCCCCTCTGCAAGAAAACAGATGGGAAACAGAGAGCAGTGAGGGGTGGGAACTGTACACTTATTTAGGTGTGAAAGGCAAGAAGTGTGTGAAAAGGGGGGGGGGGTTCAGAAGGAGGCTGAGGTTGGAGTCTGTCTGTCCCTCACACCGAAACCCACCCCACTGTGTATGGGGGTATTTAAAAATGAAAATGGTTGAGGTGTTGATATGAGGATTCCAAATGGATACACTGGCAACACTGGGTGGCAAAAGAAAGAAAGCTCAGTTAAAAGGATCGGAAACCAAGCAAAGAGTGGAAGGGGAGTAAAAGTAAATATATACAGTGGCACTTTGGGTTACGTACCTGATTTGCTCCGGGGTGCGATTCGTAACCCGAAAAGCACGTAACCTGAACGAGCGCGAAAGTACGCTTCTGCGCATGCGCGAACTGCACAGAATGCTTCTGTGCATGCGCAGACCGTGTGCGGGGCGAAAAATACTTCCGGGTTTGCCGAGTACGCATCTCGAAAGTACGTAACCCGAAGCAAACGTAACCCGAGGTATGACTGTACAGTCGTACCTCGGGTTGCGAACACTTCGGGTTGAGAACAACTCGGGTTACGAACTGCGCAAACCCGGAAGTGTTTTCGCCGCGTGTGTGTGTGAAAATAGCAAAAATGGCGCTTTGCGCATGCGCAAAACGGCGGTTTGGGCCTTTTTCGGGTTACGAACTGCAACCTGGAACGGATCGCGTTCGTAACCCGAGGTACCACTGTATAGGATTTAAACAGCTTGGAGAAATGTATATATATATATATATCTGTGTGTGTGTGTTACTATTATTAGTACACGTTTATGTTTTATATTTATGTTACCGTTTTCCTTTTCATTTTGTGTATGAATGTAACAGAGTATGTGTTGACGGCAAAAACAGAAAAGCAAATAAAAATTTGGGAGGTGGAGTTTGCTTTTGTGGTGGAGCATAGGAAGACCTGGAATATGGGGGAAGCCACACAAAGCCAGCGCTAGGAAGGATGTTCAAATTGTTAAAGCCCAGAAAGGGGGCTTGGGGATTTCTGCTTTCTCCTCCCTGGGCCCAGCAATTATCATTCTTCCGCCTGGTGCTTGTGTAATGGGAGGGGGAGGCGGGGAGGGGGAATCCCTGCTGCTGGTGCGGCTCTGCTGGCAGGTGCCCGGCGGGATTGCTCCGCGCTGAGCGGGTATCTCTGATTGCTATTAATTTTGCTCTGGTGATTCTGTCAAGGCCAGGAGAGGCAAGAGCGCTAGCTAGCTGAAGGGAGGGGTGTCCTCTATCTCCATTGCTCCCAGCTGTGTGCTGGGGAAATGGTACCCATGGAGGCAATTGGAAAGGGAAGGTTTAATCTTGCCCAGGGTTGGGGGTGGGGAGAGTGATGGAGACTCTTGATTTTGATCGGGGCATTTGGAGCCCCTCCCAAGGAAGGTGTAGGTTGCGCTCCACATGGGACAAGATGTTTAGAGAGCACACAGCCAGGCTGCCGTCACACCCAGAACTCCACAAGTATGGGAGAGCAAAGCGGAAGATTAGTTGCTCTGTGGAGGGAGCTGGTCATGGCAGCCATGTTGGCTTTCTGCCAGCAGTGATATTGGAAAGCAGACATCAGAGCCAGAGCCGAGCAGTGTGGCTATTATCCGACTCCCCTGGCCTTGTCTGACACGTCCTCAGTGTATTTATCCCACAAAGGCCTTATTGAGGCTCGAGCAGCTAGAGGGAGCGTGGCTGTGGCTGTTTTGGGCCTTGTCTTTGAAGGAGGGGCAGAAGAAACCAGGGGAACAGGGTTTTTTAGCCAGAGGTCCCCCGTCCCGAGGTGTGCTAGGTGTGGCCCCAGGTCTGAAGGGGAATGAGAGGCTTTTTCTCAGGGTTCTCCCTTCAGGCTTGGCACATCCCTTATTCTGCATTATTCGCTCTCTGTCTCCCAAGTAGGAGCGCCCCATTAACACCCAAGCTTGATTCACTGTCGAGTCAACAGCTTTTTCCTCTGCTGCAGTTCCCACTCTGCTGATGCAGAAAATCAGGCTGCCGGGAAGGGCTGGGGTGTGGTGCACCTAGAGGTCTGTATCTGGCCAGCTTGCTCCCTTTTGCTTGCAAGGACCCAGTTGCTGTTGGGCACTCGGTGAACTCACATTTTGATACTCCTGCTCTTCCTCCTTTGAACCCCCCTGCTCACCAAAAAACCCATCCCTGGATCAGGCTAGAGCTGTAGTCATTTGAATAAGCAAACAGACATGCAGTGTTTGTGTGACTGCAGTACATAGTCTGTTCTTAAAACGTTTGCCATGATAGCAGTAAGTTTTATTTGACCATAGCCATGACAAAACTTGGGTCCTATGATCTGCATTGAAGAGGGGTGGGAGCTTTCATTGCATTTTACAGTTGTGGGCTGACTTTCCTGAACTTGTTAAGGCAGGAGTTTCAGTAAAAACTTTGTGCAGGGTGCATCAGTTTGGACAGAACTGAGTAGCAAAGTTTGTCCCTTTTTGAATGCTGTAGAGCAGGCACCCCCAAACTGCGGCCCTCCAGATGTTTTGGCCTACAACTCCCATGATCCCTAGCTAACAGGACCAGTGGTCAGGGAAGATGGGAATTGTAGTCCAAAACATCTGGAGGGCCGAAGTTTGGGGATGCCTGCTGTAGAGAATGAGCATGTCAGGGAGAAGAGTTCAGTTTAGTCCAGGAGCAGAGAACCTTTAGCCCTCCAAGTGATGTTGGTCTCCAACTCCCATCAGCCCCAACTAGGATGGCCAGTGGTCTGGGATGATGGGAGTTGTAGTCCAGCAACATCTCTGGAATGCCACACATTTGGTCTAGTTTCATTAGTTCCACATTTTATTATTCCACACCCCAGGAGTTTTATGAAGCAAAGCTTCAGACTTGCAATTTTTTCCGTGCAGCCTGAAGAGGTACAGTCCAGAGCAGGGGTCCCCAGACTACGGCCCCCGGGCCGGATGCAGCCCAATTGGCCTCCCAATCCGGCCCGCGACGACGCCCGCTGCCGCCGCCCGCTCTTGCGGCGCGCTGCGCGGCGGCGCACTTCCAGATCTGAAAAAAATTGCCGAAAATCGTTTCTGCGCATGCGTATGGGCCTCTCCTGACCCAGAAGAGGTCATTTCCGGTGCACTTCCGGGTCGGGGGAGGTGCACTTCCGGGTCGGGGGAGGCCCATACGCATGCGCACAATTTTCGGCAATTTTTTCGGCCTGGAAGCGCGCCGCCGCGCCAGTAAATGGGTGTGCGCATGCGCACTGGCGCGCACCCCCACCCTCCGGCCCACTGCGTGCGCACTCCCCTGCCCTCCGGCCCGCCGCGCGTTCAGCGCGGCGGGCACCGGCCCGAAGGCGGGTAAGTCTGGGGACCCCTGGTCCAGAGAAACCTTCATCACTTGAATTTAGCTGATTATATACACTGTCCATCCTCATATCGTTGCGAGGCAAGCCTTGAGCAGTATTCAGCTGTCCTGTTGGCACAACGCTTTCCACTTGGGCAACTGGGCTTCCACCACTACCACCTTTGCCTTGCATGTGCCATGCACCCTCCCTAAATCTACTCCTGAGGGTTGGAGAAACCCCTAGAACAGCTTTGCAGAGGGAGGAGAGGGGGAGAGCATTCCGTTGCACAAGCAAAAATCCCCGTGCTGATGGAACATTCACTTTATGCTGCATTGGATATTCCCCTCCCCACTTGACTCAGCAGAGACTTCACTTTTTTTCATTCCTTGTTAGCAGATCACTGCTGGTAGAAAATCCTCTAGTGCTGCTTCTGCCATGGGGTGAGGTTGTAGGAGGGAGGGTTCCCTGTCACGTTTTCTGTTCAGGAGCTTAACAAAAAGTACCATTATTCAGGGCCTGGGACCTTCCTTCATACTTCCACCTGTGTAAGTGGTTCAAGTTTATCCCACCTGCTTAAACCTCTTGGCTAGAAGGATTTCAGCTTTGCTTGGAGAGACCACAGGCAATTTTGGGTCTTCCAGTCTAGTGTTCTACCTGCTGCTTCTCTCCCTATATCTGTACATCACAACTGAGCAATGTGACATTTGTCAAACACTGCAAGTCCACTGTGGACTGCAAATGGGTCCTATCAAGAAAGATGCTGTCTTCCGTCTCCTCCTGCCACTTTAGAATATCAGAAGGCAGCTGGCATTGTTGCTAGGGTCTTTGCAGAGATAATTGGCTTGTAGGCTATCCTATTAGACCTGCCCAGAAGCAGAAGAGGCTGTTGCTCCTGGACCCATAGTTCCTGGGTTTGGGGCACTGAGAGATCTTGCATGCAGAATTTGGAGGGAAACATGGGGGCAGGCAGACTGCAAGCATGATGACGATGCTGGTAATAAAGCCCAATATCTGCACCTAGCACATGTTCCCTTTGCCCCCAGGCTGTTCTCATCCAGGTTCTCCTTAACAGCATTAAAAGCTTAAGGCAACTAATCTGCTCTCCTGTGGTGTAAGACTGGGACTGAGCCTGCTCAGTCAGGCACAACAAGGGGGATTCTCGTGTTACCATGATCTGGCCCAAGACTCCAGTACTTGTAGTGGGGTGGGAGAGCTGAAAATAATGCCAATATATTTCACATCTGGCAACCAATGCAGTCTTTTGGCTTCAGATAGTACATGGGTAAGGTAAAGGTAAAGGGACCCCTGACCATTAGGTCCAGTCGTGACCGACTCTGGGGTTGCGGCGTTCATCTCGCGTTATTGGCTGAGGAAGCCGGTGTACAGCTTCTGGGTCATGTGGCCAGCATGACAAAGCCGCTTCTGGCGAACCAGACCAGCGCATGGAAACGCCGGTTACCTTCCTGCTGTAGCGGTACCTATTTATCGACTTGCACTTTGGGGCGTGCTTTTGAACTGCTAGGTTGGCAGCAGCTGGGACCAAGCAACGGGAGCTTACCCCATCGCGGGGATTCAAACCGCCGACCTTCTGATTGGCAAGCCCTAGGCTCTGTGGTTTAACCCACAGCGCCACCCGCATCCCAACTACCGTGTTTCTCATATTTTAAGGCATCCCCAAAAAATAAGCCATGACAGGATTTCAAAGGGTTGGTGAAAAATAAGACATACCCCGAAAATAAGCACTATCGCAAAGCCCCGACCGAGCGAGAGGCGAAGCCGCGGGACCCAGCAGGAGCTCCCTGCCTGCTTCCCCGAGCCGTAGCGCATCGGGGGACAGAGCCGAAGATCGGCGGGCGCTCCTTGCTGGGCTTGACAAGCCCAGGAAACAGCGCCCGCCGATCTTCGGACCTGTGCTGTGTGACAGGCGGGGGTGGGGGGGAAGCGGAGATCGTTCTCCGCTCTCCCCCCACCCCCGCCCGTCACCGAAGATCGGCGGGCGCTCCTTGCTGGGCTTGACAAGCCCGGCAAACAGCGCCCGCCGATCTTCGGACCTGTGCTGTGTGACAGGCGGGGGTGGGGGGGAAGCGGAGATCGTTCTCTGCTCTCCCCCCACCCCCGCCTGTCACCGAAGATCGGCGGGCGCTCCTTGCTGGGCTTGACAAGCCCAGCAAACAGCGCCCGCCGATCTTCGGACCTGTGCTGTGTGACAGGCGGGGGTGGGGGGGAAGCGGAGATCGTTCTCTGCTCTCCCCCCACCCCCGCCTGTCACCGAAGATCGGCGGGCGCTCCTTGCTGGGCTTGACAAGCCCGGCAAACAGCGCCCGCCGATCTTCGGACCTGTGCTGTGTGACAGGCGGGGGTGGGGGGGAAGCGGAGATCGTTCTCCGCTCTCCGCCCACCCCCGCCTGTCACCGAAGATCGGCGGGCGCTGTTTGCTGGGCTTGACAAGCCCGGCAAACAGCGCCCGTGTGCACTTTATTAAAAAATAAGACATCCCTTGAAAATAAGCCATGTCGTGTTTTTTTGAGGAAAAAATTAATATAAGACATGTCTTATAATATGAGAAACACGGTAGTACATGGGTAGAGGAGTCTATACTAGATTCTGACCAAACTAAGCCTCCTAGAGCAAAATATACGTCAGGAAGCTTAGTTTGGTCAGGATCGAGTACTTCCAGAGTAAATATACCTTCCTGCTCCCAGCCTACATCTGGTGGCAACTCCATTCAGTCATTCCTGCTTATTCACCCCAGCCAAGACGCTGTCCTTCTAGCATCCCCCCCGGCACTCTGTGTACTTTATTACACTGGAGAAAGCAGCCTATGCCATGGAGGGCTAGCCCGTTGCAGTACATAGTTGATCTGTGTTTCTCTGAACTTTAGGAAGCAGGGAGAAAAGTAAGCTGAACTTGGCAATTCATCCTGAGGAATGATGGAGCTTGCTTGCACGTGTCCCAGCATCAGTGGGAAGATAGTTCTCCCTTTTCCTGTGTCATCTCACACCTAGAGGTGGCACCAACTATGTGCCTGGCTCCATTTGTGGAGGATACCCTCATGGCTGAACTCAGGTTGTCTAACTTGTCTCTCTCTTCCTTGCCACACGTACAGGGTGCGCACCTGGCATTGATTGACTCATTGATGACAGCGTTTGCGTTGGAAGCCACCAGCTCACTGAGTGTTACGCCAGGCATTGATCTGGCAGCCATCTCCTGGGATCAAAAACTTCTGCACTGGATAGACATGGTACCTTGTTTATTTGTTTATCAATCAATCAATCAATCTGCCATTCTTGATAGCTGTGCTTCCTCCAGATTACTTAGGTGGGCACAGAGGGAGTTAATGTCCCACTTTATTCACACAGCAAGTTTGTTCAATTCTCTACTCCAGGAACCTTTACGTCTGTAGAGGTCAATGGACTACAACTCCCATCAGCCTCTGCAAGGATACCCAGTGGCCAGTGATGGTTGTAGTTGTAGTTCAGCAATATCTGGAGGGCCAAAGGTTCTCCACATCTGCCCTAGTCCATGCCCAGCTGCACTATCCAACCTCTGACATGGAAAATGTGAGGTTGGAGTAAAATGGTTGAGGTGGATTATTTACAATTTGTGAGCCCTTTGGGGACATAGATGTATGCTACTAAAAATTGCTATAAAATTTCACCTGGAGCCCAAAGGGTAGGAACAGGATAATAAACATAGTTTTTTCATTGTTTTTTTTAATATGACCTCATAGAAACTTGGGATAAAATATTAAATAAAGGGGGCAGTTCCTTGATTCTGTTCTGGCCTGTTTCATGCTATCACTAATTTGCCGCTGTTGTGAAGGGGCGCTGGGCTTACTTTGCATACATTTAAGCTCAAGTGGAGTTGCATTTCATTGCCTTTTCCCCTCGCAACAAAAGTGTTTTTTTACACCCACATGCCAATGGAGGATTAACTTCATGCATCTGATAAAGGTATCTCTAATCCATGGAAGCTTATCCCCGTAAAACATTTGTTATCTTTAATAAGGTGCCACAAGTCACTTCTCTCTCTTTTTGGCCTGGGCTCAGGAAGGCAGTCATGTTTTTGGAGACACTTATAACATGACCTGTTTGGGGAAGAGAGGAGAATAGGAGGGGAGGGACCTTCAGCACCTTAAAGTGGTCTGTGGGTGGAATGTGCAGGGACTGGTAAGGTGTGTGTGCCTCTTCCCAACACGCTTTTGAAAAATATATTTTCTTTAAATTAGTTTGACTTTTATTGTATCATGTGCTGAAAAAAACATCAACAAAAATACAGCTGCACCTTGGTTTTGGAACAGCTTAGTTCCTGAATGCCGCAAACCCACAAGTGACTGTTTCGGTTTGCAAACTATTCTTGAAAGCCAAACATCCAACGCGGCTTCCGATTGGCTGCAGGAGCTTCCTGCAGCCAATCAGAAGCCATGTTTTGGTTTTCTAATGTTTTGGAAGTCAAATGGACTTCCGGAACGGATTCTGTTCGACTTCCAAGGTACGACTGTATTTATAAAAAGCAAAACGAAAAACAACAACATGCTCCTTGCTTCCTCCCTCCAGATCATCCACAAGATACAGCAAAGCAGCGAACAGGAGTGCACTCAGCGGGCTGCTCCGGGAACAGAAGGCCAGACCCAGGCCTCCAACAGCGGTCCCAAGGTGCGTTTGCCTGGCTCATGCAGCTTCCTTCTGAATGGAGCAGGGAGGGAGTCTGGACTTGTGGCGTAGCTGGAGTGGGAGGGAGGGAAGCCATTTGTGGGCCCTGCCCCAGTTGCTAAAGCGAGGCGACGGAAGGGTGGCTTTATCCATGCTGGCTTTGTTCTGTGTACGAGCCACACCCTTTCCCTCCCGCTCTTTCCTTCGAAGATAGAATTTGCTTCTTCCCTTCTGACCGACCCCCCCAAAACTCTAGTTCATGTTTGGGAACTCCCTGCACCCCAAGGATCCCCCACCTCTCCCCCTTGTAAATCTGCTGCTTCGCCCTCCTCCTGTGAGGTGGCCTTTGTCTGCTTTGTCCCTGCTTTGTGGGCAACCAGAGATACTTGACTTCTCCCCCAAATCCATTCTGTGGGGCTGGCTCACTGGCTCCGTTGGCCAGAGCGGTCAGACCGTATTGAGGGGGGCGGAGGCGGGTTGCCTGCCTGAGAAGCTGCCCCGTTCATGTTCCCGATGGGCCCAACGATGAGGCCTCATCCCAGCCCAAGCTGCCTCTCCGGCTTTCTGTGCTGCGAGTGCGATACCGTCACGGTGTGTTATGTGACAGAGTTGTCTTTTTCTGCATCTTTTCCTCTGCTTCAGTGTCCCACAAGGTGGTACTGGAAACTGGTTCCTGTAAGTGGGTGGCTTTACTTATTATCTCCCTGCTGCTTTTGGCTCCTGCGCTGCATGCCAGGGGGACCCAGAGCAAAGGATGCTGGGGATTTAGGACCTTGGAGCAGAGATCCCTGAGTGTGTGTGTGTTTGTTTGTTTCAGTGAGGGCTCCCCTTGAGGAAAAGGCTGAGGGGACGACATTGCCCTGCTCCCTGTGGGATGGGCACCTGGCTGAAATTTTGGGAGACTTTGAGGGCAGAGGGGACCCTGTCCTGGGAGGAGGAGGAGGAGGCGTGTTCCCACATGAGACACCAGCTGCTGGGATGCTGGTATATCCCAGCATCCTTTGTTCTCATCTCCCTTCCCTCTGCAACCCGCTCCTGCTTTGCTCTCTCTTAGCTCCGCGTGTTGGGGCACATGAGGGTTGGGTTCTGGCGGTGGCGGTGGGTGCTTAACGGATCTCTTCTTCCTGCCCTGAATAACGCAACCTCCTTGGGGTTACAGGTGCCCTGGGGTCTAACGGACAGGCAAGAGGGACTGCCTCAGAGATCAACCGAGAAGCCCCGATTTTCATTTGTGCAGAGGGGTTAAGAGACAGCCAGAGCAGGGCAGCTCATGCCTGGAGCTGCCAAGTAGGAACAGCATGCTAGTTACATGACATTCCTTTATTCCCCCCTTCTGTGTTGCCTTCTGTCCCCCCTCTCCCCTGCCTGCCATTTGCTTGCTGCCCAGCTGTACTCAGTGCAGCCGAGAGTGCGGATTAGTCCGAACTTAGGCCTAGATTGCGTTTAGTGTTCAGGAGTATGGGGTGCTCCGGAAGGGAGAGAGGGCTCTCTCGGGAGCCCCAGGTGCATGCTGGGGAGGCTTTAATCACTCCAGGCAGAAAGCTAGGCCTTGGCTAGGCCTTCCCTGCAGCCCCCTACCCATACCCCGTTCCCCAGCCTTGCAAGGCAGAAGCAGCAGCCCTTTCCTCCCTCCTCCTCCCTCCTTGCGGGTGCATTGATCAGGCTCTCTCTTTTCTTTGCTATTGCATCCAGCATGCCATCGCTTTTTGTTTGAAGGAGTCGGGGAATAAGCCTCCTGTGGTAATGTATCCGTCGGCGCGTGCCTCTCACCGCCCGCCTGCACCACCTTGCCATCCACCCGGGTTGCTGTTTTCTAGGACTTCGGGCCGTTCCTGCTGCAATGGGCCTGGGCCACCTTTCTCCCCTGCCCCACAAGCTATTGACTTGCCTGGGGCTTGGAGAGGCGAGCTTCCCCCTCCACTGTGGACATTTTCCAGGGTCCTCCTCCCTCCACCTTCAGAGCAACCAACAGCTGCCTCCAAGGGCTCCCCCCAATGCCCACAAGAGATCTGCCATTTGCCGGCAGTTCTTGGGAGTTAGCCTCATCTCGTTGCTCACAATCAGCCCCTCGCCTTTCCAGAGCCTGCAGAAATCCTGGGTTGCATTTCTTGTTTTTGTTAGACACTCTGGTTTTTGTTCTATTTTAGGACGTTTAGTGTGGGGCCGCCCACACTCTCTAGAGCTGTTAAGGTGTCAGGAAGGGAAAGATGTGGGTGCAGCCAACAGCACAAACCCTTTCATTACCACCACTGCCCACCAAAACTCCTGCTGTGTCAAGAGTTGACCTGTTTTGGCCTCTGGGGCCAGGTGACCACTTCCTCCCTTGGTTTCTTTGGGGTCTTTCCTGGGCTGGCAGTTGGGGGGGAAGGCTTGCTCTATTAATTCCTGGCTTCAGCAGGGTGAGTGGTGGAGGAAGGGGTGGAACATCTGTCAAGCTGGTCTCCAGAGCTTGCTGCCTACGGCCAACTCTTTCCCGCCCCCAGGGATATGGCCCTTTCCCTCTGAAACCTCCCTCCAGCTCATTGCAGCAGGAATGGAGGTGCCCCATTTGCCTCTCTCTTTTTTTTTCTTCCTACCCTTTTTTATTTTTTGCTGGCCTGCTGGGTGTCTGTGCCTGTTTGTCTGTCTGTGCACCCCCTCCCTCCTTCTTTTGCCCTGTGCAATGTCTGCGCACGGCCTGCCCTGCTCTGTGTGTGTCTCTGGTGTGGGGGCTGCCTTTTGTTGTCTTGTCTGCTGTGTCCTGGGGTGAGGACAAGCATGTTTCCTTGGAGTGGGAAATGCAGTTACTTAGCAGGACCGACTTGCTGGTTCCTCTGTCTTCTCTCCTACCCAGGGCAGATCCCCCCCCCCATTTAGCCTCCCCGACGGCCATTGTGGCGCTGCAGCCAACTGGACCTAGTACTAGGCCAGAACCTCCCCTTGGAACATTTGTGTGTTGGGGAGAGTGAGGGGAGCTGGCAGCTGGTCTTTGGGGTTACTCAGAGCTGCTACAGAAGGGAGAGTGTCTCCTTTTCTCCTCCTAGGCTGGCTGCTTCCTCCTCACTTCCCTCCTGCTTTTCTCCTTCTTGGCTGACACAGAGGGACTTGTGCCTTCGAGGGACTCGCTTGCCCCCCCCCCCCGCGCTTTATATCCTTTGCCTCCCTCCCAGCATGCACTCTGCTGTTGGTATTGGGGTGGGGTGGGGGAGGTATCATATTTTGTGCACACACATTCTTGGGGTGGGAAAGAGGGTGTTAATCTTGGCTGGTTCTTCACCCCCTGGGTATTCCCAGGAAGAATTCCATGAGGGCTTCTGCATGGTGGTGAAGTTGAGGGTGGCATGGAGGAGCTTAGGGTGTGAGGCCCTGGACCAAGAGGAGGCAGGGGGTGCATTCTTCAAGCTTTTTCAAGTGGCCCTCGTGTGGGGACCAGCTCCTTCCGTTGCTGTGTTGACTTCCTCCTGTGTTTCTGCCCTGCACAGATCCGCTATCGGAAGGACAAGGCGCTGCCCAAGCAGACTCCCTGCTTCCCTGCCATCACTGGCATGAAGGACCTGGCCAGCGGGGGCGCCATTGCTGCCACCATCCACTACTACTGCCCCCAGATTTTGCGCCTCGAGGGTGAGTCGGTGCTCTGGGTCCTGGGGGTCGAGGGATGGGGCAGCTGCTTGGAGCTTGCAGCCATTGTGTGTGCATCGCTTCCACTTGCACGTGTGTGTGTGTGCACACGCATGTGCCCCACACGCTGACGGCTGTTTTGCACTTCCCTTGCCCGGTAGACGTGTGCCTGAAGGAGACCATGTCGGTGGCAGACAGCCTGTACAACCTGCAGCTGATCCAGGGCTTCTCTGCGGACTATTTGGGTGGCTCCTGCTTCCTCTCCTTGGAGGACCTGCTGTACATGCCGCCTATGCTGAGGGTGAGTGCTGGGACTGGGCAGGGGGTGGTGCCTTTGTACCTCTAGAGAGGAAAACATGGCTGTCCTGGCTGCAGTAAGGGAAGCCCTGCAGAGCTTCAGGGCTGAGGAGCTGCTTGGAAGGAGCCCTGGCATGGCAGAAGGAAGCCTAGTTCCGTGCCCTGTGTGGCTGCTCATGTGGAGCAAGTGGGGATTAGTGTTTGGTCTGAGCGTCCAGCCTGCCTTGGCCCTAATGAGGTTTGGCTGGGGCCTCCGGCTGCACTAATTGGAGGCTGATCGTGCAAGAACAATGAGGCCCTTCTGCAGTGGGTGGCAGGGCGATGCTGAGGGGCGGGGATTGCGGTGGATCAGGAGAGAGACATTTTAGGCACCAGGAAGAATTCTTCTCAGGAGTGCTACCTGCAGATGGAGATGGTGGAGCAGAGACTAGGTCCTCTCCTCCCCCTTGTTCTCTGGACCTAACTCTGGCTAAGGGAGGGGGATGAAGGCTGCTTCCTCCTCAGACTATTTGGCTAACTCATTGCCCTTCATCCCCAGATAAACATCGGGGTGTTCCTGGCAGAGTTGTTCCTGTGCTTTGAGGTGCTTAAGCCTGACTTTGTGCACCCAAAGGAGCTGCCTGGACTTCAAGGTAAGAAGGTGGCAGGAAGCTGCCCAGGTTCGGGGGCTCCCACTGCTTCTGCTTACTCCTTGTTGTGTGTAAACTGGCTGGTAGTGGCTCTCTGGGGTTTCAGACCCAGAGCCTTTCCCCCTGACCTACCTGAAGATGCTAAGGATGCTGGAGTCTAAGGTATGGCTCCCCCCACCCTCCATACCTTAGTGGTAGCAGTTAGCTTGAGCAGCAACTAACTCACTCCTGTGAGGCAGTCCATTTCCAGCCTTCATAGCTGTGCTGTTTTGCAAGATACTTGTCAGTACATTCATTATGGGCAGGCTCTTGTATTCGATATACTATGTGCTGATAATTTCCATTGTGTGTGAGCAGGCAGAAAAACCCAAACAACCTCCCCCCCCAATAACTTACACCCACCCCATTTAATAATTGTAGCATATATGGCAAAAAAATTGTATCTTGTGAACGTGAGAATTAGGATTTTTGAAGTATATGGAATACTGGTGGGATAATTAGAGTAGAGGAGGGAGCGTAGTCGACATGGGGAGAGAAAGGAAGAAGTGCAGAACATCTTAATTGCAGCTGTATCTAATTGTTTCTGAAGACATTATTACTAGTTGCATGCTTTTCAGACATTTTGCAAATCTGGGGCCCACACGCCTGCTTTTTGTTAATTTTGAAAACGAAAAGCTTCTCTTAAAGCCTTAGGAAATTTGTCTTGCACACATTGTCTGTTACAGTTTGTACAATATTTTGGACTAGATAATTGGTGATCAGGTCCTCCCTCCCTTTTAAGGGGGAGATGGAAAGAGGGTACAGCATATGCCTCCCATGTTATGTGGTATAAACCAAAGGTGACTGGTCTGTTTGTTTCACACCTTATAGTCACTTTGGTCTGATTAATTGAACAAACATTATTCTGTCTGTGGAGCATCAATTGATCCTTTTGCAGGATTTAGATTTGTGCTTGCCTTGGCTTTATCTTGACCAGCATTCACGGCTTTTCCAAATACTAGTTAAAACCTTGGCCCTTCCTGGAAAGTTTGCGTTTTGATGTTGCAAACGCTTTTCTGGTCTTGCTGCATGAAAATATACCTTTAATTCCCATTGTGCGTTCTGTACATCGGGTGGTAAGTTGCATGCCTGAAAAATAAGGAAAAGTAAAGGCTGGGCTATAAAGCCTGTCTGTGCACACATGCAACACAGGTATTTGATAGCAGCCTATCACTGTCACACTTTCCCCGCTGCCCTAAATCAGTTGTTCCATTGAGTAAGTGGAGCAGAGGCATGGGCTGCTGGGAGCTGGCATGCTCCAGCCCTGGAACAATGGCCTCCTGTGTGAGCCGAGATGGGAGCAGGTTCCTCTCCTGCCCTTTGGTACACGTGGTTGGCATTCCCACCCTTTCCTGAACTTCTAGTGACTTAATCCTCAGCGTGAGCCTTCTGCTCCCTTCCCCTCTCTGCTTGTTCAGTAAAGTGGCTGTTCTCTTCCAGATTCCCCTGGGCTGAATGACTCCCTGACGCCCAACAGTGCAAACAACAGCAGGTAAGGGAGCCTCTGCTATTCTCACCACCGTCACTTTGAGCCTGAAACCAGGCTTGCCCTCTCTTGCCCATGCTGGGAGTCAGATTTGGATGCTGTGCTTTGCAAGGAAGGTGTTTGTGGGCTGCTCTCTCTCTCTCTCTCTGGTGCCTCATTCCAGCGCTAGGATTTTGTAAATGGATGATGATGTAGGAGCATGAGAAACTGCCTTATGCTGAACCCCATTGACCCATCTCTCTCAATATTGTCTACACCAGGGTTTCCCAAACCTGGGTCTCCAGCTGTTTTGGGACTACAACTCCCATCATCCCTAGCTATCAGAATCTGATCAGGAATGATGGGAACTGAAGTTTCAGACAGGGGGCCTCTCCCAGCCCTACCTGGAGATGCCAGGGATTGTCTTCTCCAGGGCACCAGTTCCCTACCTTTTCACCCACCAAGAGGACGGTCCCTGCAATTCTGCCACGTCAGCTCCAGTTCCAGCATTTAAAACGAAGCTGCTTTAGCCTGAGTGTGTTGCTGTCGCTAACTAGCTTCCCTGTCTGACAGCGTGGCTAGCCAGTCTCCCATGTATGAATCAAAACTGTTGGGAAGCCTTAGACGGGAGTCATGTCCACAAGCCATGATGCTGCTGACAGAGGACTCCAGGCAAGGAGCCTGTGGCTCTCAAAATGTGGCTGGACTCCAACCAGCAACAACCAATGTGGCTGCTGGTCAGAAATGATGGGAGTTGTACACTGCTGGTGGCTTAACTGTGCCTTTCCCAGTAATGCTCAAAGACCCCGAATCCCTTTAGGAATAGCTAAATATTGTCTCTTCAAAAGGGCAATTTTGTACAGGCCATGTTGCTATTGCAGCTGGCAGAGGTCTAGGAGAGTCCTTGAGGTCCTTCACGATTTCTGTGCTGTTGACATAAGAGTCCTTGCTTTCCTAAAGTCCTTGCTTTCCTTAAAAAAACAACACCACCACTCAGCAACTTGCTGTTCAGATGTGTTAGTACTCCGAAGTGCCAAAACTTGACTTTCCCCCTCTCTGCTTGCCTAGGGGCCTCTCCACATATTAATATTCGACAGTCTTTGGGGAAACGTGATCTGGAAGGAGTTATTCCTGCAATCAGGGTGGGGAGAGCTCCTTATGTGTTTTGTGGTGGCTCAGTGCCTCCTTATATTTCAGGAGGGTTGGACCTTCCTTTGCTCTGGGGAGAAAACTGCATCCCTGGCACTTCCAGTGTGTGAGTCGGGTGCTCCCTTCCCCTGATCAGCTGTAGTTGCTGATCAGGGGAGTCTTCGTGGTTTACCTGGATTGAGTTGCACTGGTGGAGTAAAGGGTAGAGCACTCTTGGCCAGAGCAGCTGCTCTCCCATTGCTCCAGGCCAGCAGAAATTGCAGGGCAGGTGGGCGGGTGTGTGTGACTGGGCAAGCTTCTCATCTTTAAGGTAGGCACAGCTTTCCTCCCATGTGCAAGTTATGGGAATGCCTTTAGGCAGCAAATTAAAGGAACTTGTTCCTGCAAGTCCGTTCACTTCATTTGCCAAACGAATGAGCGGAATCAACACTTAGTAGAGTGCCTACATGTTCCACGTATAATGTAATGCAGTGATTCTAGTGTTGTGCAAATTCCTTCTTGGGTTTCTATCACCCCTCCCCTTTAAAAAAAACAAATGCAACAACCCACACCAAACTAGTCCTATTTCCTCAAAGGACTAGCTTTCAGCACCCAGTTTCCCTCTGCTGACTTCACTTGTGTGAGTGCAGTCTGTGTTGGTGCTGCCAGAGGATTGTGGCTGGAGACCTAACCAGTGTGCAGCAGTATCTGCCACTCTGTGTGTGACAACAAGTTTTGTAGCAATATTCTTAATCTGATCTCATCTCTTTTCTCCCTCAGTAGCTCCCCAGTTTTCAGCTTCCGCCACCCACTGCTGCCTGGAGGGCAGGCGCAGTCCCCACTCTGTGGTTCTTTAGGTAAGGTGCTGCTGCTTTGTCTAGTCTCTCCCACCCCACCCCCTTGCCCAATAAAACTGTGGGGGAAGAAAAGAAGTCCCTCAGTTCTGCTGGGGGTGAAAGGTTAAGCAAAACACATGCAAGTCTCTTGGAGGTCCTTCTCAAGGCGTCATGATCATGACTGTCGGCATCCCCAAGGGCTTGTTTCTGTGGTTTCCAAAGCTCTTGGTCCTGGATAGCTGTTCAGCTTCACCCAGCAGCTGCTGCACATTTCTCAAGAGCAACAGAGCCATACTATGCCTGCCTTAGATGGCACAACTTTCAGATGCTTTGGTAAAGGCGCAGTATGCTGGATTCATTGCATGAGTAAGGGTGAGCTCTAATGAACCTCTCTTAAGGCAATAAGGGCTGCAACCCTGTGCAACCAGAGAGGGGAAAGCTCTGCCCTTCTGGGTGCTTTGAATCTCCTAACTCCCATCAGGTCCAGCTGGCATGGCCCAAGGCCAAGGACAATGGGAGTTGTAGTCCAATTATGTTTGGAGGGCTGCAGGTTCCTCCTTCCTGGTTTACATCTGGAACTCAGGGGAATTTTGCTTCTCAATAGGCATGCACAAGATTGTGCTGTGTAAACTTGCCTATCATGGGGAAAAATAATTCCGAGAAGGCAGGTTTTAATCTACATCTCACCTCAAGAGATGGCCCTAGACAGCCTGAGATATATCTGACGTGATCTGAGTTTGTGCTGCTGACGTCGTGCCCTTATGGGCTTTTGGTTTCCTTTCAAACACATGCTTTGTGAAGGATCCTTGTCAAAGCAGAGTGGCTCTCCTTTTGTGTACTTGCTCCTCCTTATTTTGACATGGAGGATATTGTCCCCCAAGGACAGCCTGGGCTAACTTGGAGCCCTCCAGATGTTTTGGGTTGTCACTCCCATCAGCCACAGCAAGCATGGAGTATGGTCAGGGAGGGATGGGAGCTGGAGTCTGAAACATCTGGCAGGCTCCTTGGATTCCTCCCATCCCTTGAGTTGAGGGCCTTGACTCCTGCCACCAAGTCTCTAGGACAACCCAGCAGTATCTTCTTGTTCCTCTGCTCTCTTGTGATTTGGGTCCTTTTTTGTGTCCTTAGGCTCCCTGCATCACTCCACATCCATGTCCCATGTCGAGGGTTTTGGCAAACCATGGAGCAAGAAGCAGCTCAGGTGAGGAGCACAGGGGTTGGATTTAATATGGCCAGAGGAGGGGACGTCTTCCCAGACCTCTGCTTATCCACCGACTTGGGTTGTGAGAGTTGTGAGAAGCAGTACCAGCAGGTTGTGTGTGGAAGGTGGGCTTGGAATGTCCCAGCTTGTCCGTCCTTCTTTTGCTCCTAATCTTATCGCTTTGCTCTGCTTCCCTAGCCACCCGTTGTCACAGGCGGTCTCCTTCAGCATCCCCTTTGGCTTGGACAGCGACGTGGACATTGTGATGGGGAACCCAGTGGGCATGCTGCGCTCTGTCAGCTCAGACAGCCTGGCCCCTGCCCTCTATTCCTCCTTGCCTCGCTCTCCGCGCCCACGGTCCACTGACGTGGTTGAGGCCCCCAATGGCTTAGTGACAACACCGCTCCACGGGGCTGGAACCAAGGCTCAGGAGGGGCTGGCCCTGGAAAACGGGCTGAGCGACGGCTATCCTGACCTGCCTACCATTGAGGAGGCCCTGCAGATCATCCACAGCAGCGAGCGCCTGCTCCCCGAGGGAGCACCCGATGGCTTTTACCTGCACTCTCCGGAGCCACCAAAAACTTCTGTGCCAGAAAAGGCACCCATGGCTACTGTTTACCGCTGCCACAATGGCCCCCCCAATGGGGCCGAGCCAGCCCAGGATGGCAGCCTAGACTCAGACGCCGAGGAGCCCATGCGGGCCCCTGGTGGCCCTGATGACTCCACCTCATGCGTCAGTTCGCTGAGCTCGCAACCTGACAGCACAGCTTCATCCGCCTCTGGCGTGCGCATGACCAGCTTTGCGGAGCGCAAGAAGAAGCTAGCAGCGACAGACAGCAAGTCCAGTGGGATCAGCTCCGAGGGCTCTGAGGTTGGGCCTGTCCCGCCAGACGAGAGCCCTGCCCAAAGCCCCGCACTCAGCTCGGAGATGAACCAGCTGGGGGCGCGGCTGGAGGAGAAACGCCGGGCCATCGAGGCTCAGAAGAAGCGCATTGAGGCCATCTTCACCCGGCACCGCCAGCGCCTGGGCAAGAGTGCCTTCCTGCAGCTACAGAAGGCCCCCGATGCTCAGGGCCAGGCGGAGGATGGCCGCCTTGCTCTCGAGGAGCGGCTTGCCCAGCTGGAGGCTGAGGAGGAGGCCGGAAGCCCTCGGGCCCGCCTAGACAACAAGCAGGTGACCTTTTCCCCGGAAATCACCAAGGGCGGAGCGTTGGACGAGAACCTGGGCGATTACAACCGGGCAGTGGCCAAGCTGAACACCGCCCTGAGCTCCCTGCAGTTGGACATGCAGCGTCTGAGCGATCAGCAGCAGCGCCTCCTGCTGGATAAGAAGCCTAGTGTGCAGGCCTGGGTGATCCCAGCCCCAAGGACCGGCCGTGAGGGGGCTCCTCCCCGCTCCTCCCTGGAGCTGTCCTCCTCTTCGCCATCACCATCCCCTTCCCGCAAGTCCCGCTCCCCTCAGCCCACCCCTAAGAAGTCTCCCGCCCCGGCTCCACCCAAGAGCCCCCGGCACGCCCGGCCAGTGGAGCTGAAGCTGCCTCCCCTCACACGGGTCCTGACGCCTCCCCACAACGTGGACACCCTCCCGCACCTCCGCAAGTATTCCCCTAGCCAGGTACACATGCAGACCCGCTCCTCCATCCATTTTGCCGAGGACGAGGAGCTGCCCGTACCGGAGGCCCAGGGGAACTTGCGGCCTGTGGCCTCGGTGCCCCCTCAGGGGGGCAACGGCCGTGTCTCAGGCGATGGCACCAGTGATGTCTCCTCGCCCAGCGACCGGCGCAGCAGCCTGATTGAAATCCCCTTGTCCAGCCTGAAGGGGGAGGAGGAAGACGACGACGATGCAGATGGCGACGACTCGCTAGAGGGATCCATCACTGAGACCCTAGACTCTGAGCCGTCCCGGGCTGGCATGGGCTTCTACTTCAAGGTAAGTGCTTGAAGCTGAGGCCGCTAACACTCATGACGGGCATTCTGCGCTTTCTATAGAAGAGCTTTTGGAGCATGGGCAAGAGGGAGCTGGGTATGGCTAGGCCCTTGGAGCCAGCCAGGGCTAGGCTGGGCTTCAGGTGGTTGTGCTGGTTCACTCTTGCTTGGCTGGTTCAAGGTAACGGGAGTAGGAGGCCTGCAATGGGGCAGGGATTCCAAGGGGCCCCTTTTGACTGGCAGGAGTGTATGCAGAATTTGCAGGTGGGATTGCTCAATCCAAGTGCTTGAACAAAGAGACTGTGTGTGTGTGTGCAACTTAAAACGGACATCTTTCTGAGATCCTTGTTGGTCAGGGAATATCTTTTTTCAGACGCGTTTTTCTCCTGCGCCGCCTTAAATCACACCAGCTGCTGCTGCTCTCTAGTGGCAATGCAGATCTCTGCAGCATCATGGACTGGCCCAAAGATAGGACCATAAGCATGAGCTCCAGAAGCAGAGCTCAGCCTCAAATGAAGAGAGGATGGAGTGTGGATCATGTACAGTATGACCTCCGCCAGGTTGACTTGGGGTTTGTGGTGGGAGTTCGTGGCCGCAGTTTCTGAGCTTTCTGCCACTTTTGGACCTCATTCTGAGGCTCGATAATCCTGGGACCTCCAGGCATCAATAAATCACATGAAGTTTTTTCCTTCTCTCTAGCACCTACCTTTGGGATTCTGATCCTATCTGTAGGTGCTCGGAACCCCATTTTGGGCAAGGATCACACAGGAGTGGCATTTCCAGAGGGGTTGAGAGCAGTTGGCTCCAGTCCAGAGGAGGGTAGAAAAAGAACCTAAAAGCTCTGCTGGTTCAGACCAATGGCTCATCTAGTTCAGCATCCAATTGTCATTGTAGCCAACCATAAGGACAGGCCTGGCTGCTGTGTGACTCCTGAAAGTGAAAAGTGATCCTGCATCTTAGAGGACACACCCACCCTTTCTCTCTACTGACACTCTGTGTTTGTTCAGGATGAGGCGAAGGCTGAGGAGGAAATGGCGCAGAAGCGCGCAAGCTTCCTAGAGAGGCAGCAGCGACGCACTGAGGAGGCAAAACGCAGGAAGCAATGGCAGGAGGCGGAGAAGGAGAAGAAAGAGGAGGAGGCAAGGTGAGGTTGGGATGGGGGAAGCCACAGGGTCCTCCTCATTCTTGGCCCTCTTTGTAGGCATGGTCATGGTAGGTGCTGCTGGTTTCGTGGAAGGCCTTGTGCTTCCAGTATCCCCCCCCCCAAGTTCTTTTTAGTTTCTCCAGTTCCCATGCACTTATAGAACCGACACTTATAGAAATCAGGTCACTCAAGTAATGCTTTATACATCCATAACTACTGCTTCATTTATATTTGTATTGGTTCTGATGCACTGGGATATCCCATTGTATGGAAATGGTTCTCATGTCACAGTGGGGCTTTGTGTGAATGGGTCCCTTTTCACTCAATCTTCCATGGCAAAAGGGGCAAGATTCAGGGCCTGGCCATTCAGAATGAGGGTATAATATGCAGATTGGTTGCACTTATTCCAAGGACAGTGTCTGGATCTTTCCTGGAGCAAAATGTGCCCACCTTATGTAGAGCCAAGTGAAAGAACTCTGACTGCTTGGGGTGGCATCTTCAAGGACTTTCTCCTGTACAAACCCTGCTGCCTAGAATGAGATTTGCGTGTGAGCAAAATTGTCTAGTGCAAAATAAGTTCCTGCTGGCCCTCCAACCCATAGATTTTCTTCTAAGCTGGCAGCAGAGGTGTGTGTGAGTAAAGGAAATAACCTGGCAAAGTGTCATCTGTTGCTTGCACCTTCCCCCAGCGGGCCTCACTGCTTGTGCCATGGAGGGCAGTGGTATCGCTGCCATCTCTGGCAGATGCTTGTGAGCCAACCACCATTTTGACAATCCCACATTGACCCGATGAACCATTGTCTTGGGACATTGTGGGAATAATTTGCAGGGGATTCTAGGGGATATATTCTAGAGCAGGAATAGCCAATGTGGTTCCCTCCAGATACTGCTGAACTACAACCCCCCACCTTGTTCTAGGGAATGTTCTTGGTTTGCACACTGGGCATCAGTTGTGCCTACTGGACCTGGCTGTTACAACCCATGAGCTGATAATGTAACCACCTCCCATTGTTGCTTCATATTGCAAGAGAAGAGGAGTAGTTCTGGGAGGCTTGTCTGTGGATACCATACCCCCGCCCCCATTAAGGAACCATAGAGGGGGTTTCAGAATGCAGATGAAAAACTAATGCATTTTACCTAAAGAGTAACTAAGGGCAGAATTCATTTGATGAGTCCCATCAGTGGAAGACCTGTGTAAGGACTTTCATTTGCACAGCAGGGTTTCCCCCCCTGCGCACACTAAAACTGGAGAGGGGAGAGGGGATCAGCCCACTTGGTGAGCTGCAGTACACTTTAGTATGATGTTGAATCCTTCCTCCTATAACTACAAAATGCCCGGTGAATTTTGGGTTAATAGCAGATACTGTGCCTGGTGGGCTTGTAGTCACTTTTAACCTCTGGCTGTATTCTTGACTGTGCTTCTCCAGACAGCGGCAGGCAGAGGAGCAGCCCCGGCAAGAGGAGGAAGTGGTGGGGCCAAGGCGCGGCGACTTCACCCGCCTGGAATACCAGCGGCGCCATCAGCTCAAGCTGATGGAGGACCTGGACAAGGTGCTGCGGCAGAAGCCCACCACTGTGCGCGCCCTCAAGAAGGGGCGGCCCAAGACCGTCTTCTGTGACGACTCTGCCCTAGCGCGCAGCCCCGTGAAAGGCCTCCTTGGTAAGAGCTGTGGCTAGTTGGGAGAGGAGCTGGGCACTCTCTGCAGGGCGGCGGAAAACTTGTAAACACAGCTGCCATGTGCCACGGTGGCGCTAGAATGCAAAGGGACCGTGGTTCAGGAAAGGGACAGCTGTGGCCATGTAAACTTTGCCCCCAACTCCTGACCATGTGCCTGCCTATTCCTAGGCTGCAAGCTCAGCAAGGTGTATTCCCAGTCGACTCTCTCACTTTCTACGGTGGCCAATGAACCTGGCAACTCACTCTCCATCAAGAGGTCTTCTCGGTGAGTTTGTAGTACTTCGCCTTGTTACTCTAACACATTAGGAGGGCACAGGGCAAATGCAGAAACCCTGGCAGTGTGCTCTAGGGTGAGTGGGATTTGGGTTGGCCTTCTAGCTAGTACTAGGCCCAAGGAAAATGGGTTTGTGCTGCACTTGCAGAAATTAAGGGTGAGCATTTCTGTTTTGCAGAGCTGCATCTCCTTCTGGGCCAATGTCCCCCAGCCGATTGCCGTCAAACCAAAACCGGGAGCGTGACTGGGAGAACGCGTCGACCGCCTCCTCGCCAGCCTCCATTCCAGAGTACACGGGTAAACCTCTTGCTGTCTGTCCTCCCTTCCAGAAAATTCCAGCTTTCCTCCTGTGATACTACAGAGGGGGTCTACTAGATCCCCTTCTCCAAATGCACTGTCTTCTCTGCTGAACTCTTCTTCTCTCTGCAGGGCCCAAGCTGTACAAGGAGCCCAGTGCCAAGTCCAATAAGTACATTATTCACAATGCACTATCTCACTGCTGCCTTGCTGGCAAAGTCAATGAACCCCAGAAAAATCGCATCCTGGAGGTAAGCTGAGGGGGCAATTACACGGGGTGGGATGGCAGGTGGTTAAATGGCTGTGGTCTGGGCAAGGTGCATCCTTTACCCTCGTCTTGAACTGTGCACATCATGTAGATATCCTCCTCTGATCTCTGTGAATTTGGAAGAACATCATGTTGGCTCCAGCTCCTGACTCCGCATGGGCTCTGTAACTATGGGCGTTTGCCTATAGCAAGGCCAAGTGTTTTACGTGTCTGTGTAGGCTTACCTTCCGCTGTTAGAATATAGCGGCATAAAAGCATCACACTGGCTGCACCACTGAGAGATGTTAATCATAGAACCCCATGTGCAAAGGTGTTTGGTCACCTTCATTGGCTGTGAGCCTAGTGGCGGTTGAACCATACTGGCAGAAGGTAGGAGAGCCCCCTACGCTTTGATGCAAAAACAGTCTCCCTTTCCTCAGTGGAGATGAAGAAAATCATGTGTGACAGCTGCTGGTTCACTCAGTTTCACAAGAACTTAGAACTGTGTTTGTTGTTGGTTCTGCGGACATTTCTAATGTTCTAATGTGCCTCGACTTGATTCTTACTCCTGTTTTACATACATCTTCCTCCCTGCCCCCCTCCATTTTAGGAAGTGGAGAAGAGCAAAGCCAATCACTTCCTCATCCTGTTCCGTGATTCGAGCTGCCAGTTCCGGGCGGTGTACACCCTGTCGCCAGAGACGGAGGAACTGACACGCCTGGCAGGCTACGGGCCGCGCACCATCACTCTGGCCATGATTGAGGGCATCTATAAGTACAGCTCTGACCGTAAGCGCTTCACGCAGATTCCCAGCAAGACCATGTCCATGAGTGTGGATGCCTTCACCATCCAAGGACACCTCTGGCAGACCAAGAAGCCAGGCACCCCCAAGAAGCCAGGCACACCAAAATAGCCAGGCCTTTCCAACCTCAGTCCGTTTACTGCTTTTCTCTGCCTGGACTTTAGAGCTGCTACTTGTTAGGTTGACGGGCCCAAGTTGGATATATGGAACCCTACACATAGCCCTCCAAAATGGGTGGCTACATCTTGTACTGGACCAGCGTTATCTCTGGCTGGATCAGAGCCACACAGGAGTCTTGCGCATAGTTCTGATGGCTGCTCTAAGGAGACTACTTTTGGGGGGGGTGATGACAGATGCTCTGGAAACTGCCAAATCCCATGATAATCTAGAGGCTCAGAGTTGCCATAGTGACACCGCCCTACATGCGGCCTGTGCGCGCTCGTCTGGGCTTCTGCATGCTCCGTCTGCCTCCAGCCACCACCTGAATGTTGGTCCACCACCACAGCAATGAAGGGTCTCTTTCTGACTCCTGCTTGCCTGGGGAACGGGGCCCAGGCCTTCCTTGGTTCTTTTCGGGGTTTCTTGTTTCCCTGGATGCCCCTGTTTATATTTATACATACTATACATATATATATATATATAGATATATATATATATCTTGGAGCTATTTAATGATTTTTCAATTATTTGTATATAAAGAGGAACAAATTGCATTTGGAACAGTGGGGCAGGGTGAATTTGTATATGGAGGTAGGCATGGTGGGGGAGGGTAGCACAGAACAAGGTGTGTGTGTGTATGGATGTTTCCTCCTTTGGCGTTTTGTCTTTCTTCCTTCCCCACTTCCCCTTTGGGCTCCCCCCCCCCCCCCCGCTCCCTTGTTCACAAGGGCTATTTGGTGTAGGGATGGGCAAGGGCTGTTTACATGTAATAACTTTTTAGCAGGCATTTGGGGGGATGGCAGGGAGCCTGTGAATTTGGCAAGCTTCAGCAGGCCATTCTCATTCAAAATATTTGGAAGCTGGAAGTTACTGTAGTCACAGAGCAGGCCTCTGTGGATCCTGAACTGACCTGCCAAATGGAAAAAGCAAACCCCTACCTGGTCTAGGAAGAGAGCAGGCTCCAGCCTCTTCTTTCCTTCCTTCCTTACCAGTTTAGAGCTGCACCTCTGGGCTGTAGCAGGCAGTGAATGTAGGCTGCTCCTTCAGTTGTCCTCCCCAAGAGCCAGAGGAGGCCTGGGCACTGAGGGGCTTCTACCCTCTTTTCTCTCTCTTCTCCCCCACCCCCTACCCGGCCCGCTTGCTGTTTGGGTCTTTTCCTCCGCCTCCTGCTCTTTTGGGGTAGCAGTTGCTCTCAAGGCAGAGTGCAGGAGGGAGCTGGGGGAAGCCAATCCTGCTCAGCTTGGGGTTCTGTCTTGTTCAACTTTATTCCAGGTCTCTCGTGGTTGCTTGTTGATGACCGAATGTCATGTAGGTGTTTGGGGATACAGTATAGTGCAGGGTTGGTGTTAAAAAAAATTAAAAAGGCAGGTGGGAACTTTGTCCCTGGCTGCTTAATAAAGTAACTTAAATGAACTCTTTGCTGGTCTTTACTTGGTGTACTTCCATCCCACATAGAGTTGGGTGAATAAAAGACACTAGAGGCAAATTGTGTCTCTGGTTTTGAAAGTCTGCCTGTCAATAATTGGCTTTATGTTGCAAGTGTCTGCCTTCAGCTTTTAGCCTGTGCCCATTACTCAGCTGCTTTGGATAGCAGCACAGAGGCACAGGCAAGCTAGGAGTCTAGCCATTTTAAAGCTTTTTTTTGTCAGATGTTTGTGCACTTGTTCCGTGTTTAATGCAGGGATATAACTACTGGGGTGTGACCAGCTGCTGTTTCCTTGTTTGGGTTTAATTAAGCGTTGCTTCCTTGAAAGCAGTGGAGGTTTGGTAGGTATTCAGCTGGTTGGTAGAAAGAAGTAAGGTCATTCTCCCTGTTCTACCCAGCTATTTGTTGGACTTTCCCCCATGAGCATGACCAAGCAGCACAGGAATACAGTGGTACCTCGGTTTACAAACACAATTGGTTCCGGAAGTCTGTACTTAACCTGAAGCGAACTTTCCCATTGAAAGTAATGGAAAGTGGATTAATCTGTTCCAGACGGGTCCGCGGAGTACTTAAACTGAAAATACTCAAACCGAGGCGTACTTAAACTGAGGTATGACTGTATACTTAAGAACAGGACTTGGGAGAAACTGCTATAGCAGAGAAGACAAATTACATATCGACATTCACAAAAGGTATGTGGTAACAACCTCATCACTACTGCTTAACCCCCTTAATTCTCATTGTTCCTAAACATCAAGAGCTTATTCACAAGTCTGTTTTAAGCTGCCAGGATCTTATGAACTAACTGTTCCACAACAGTTAAGCTAGTGAGGGAGGATGAATTCTTATCAGCAGCACAGTTAAGGAAATTCCATTAGGAAGGTGGGGGTTAAGTACTCCATTGTATTGAACATGCCACTGAACTGAAAGCAGTGTTTGACATATATTGAAGAAGTCCCTTTTATTACACTTTTTAAGCTTAGGAGAGAGTTAGAGTTTCAGTAATGAAAAGTATGCCAAACTAGCAGCTGGCAGTGCAGGTTGCTTATTCAAACTAGCAGCTGGCATCGTTGCCCAACTTTTCTCATAGAGCTGCAAGTCCAACCCCTTGCAATGCACAAATTTGTAGCAGTCCCTTACAGGGATCAAAACTGCAACCTTGGTGTTACCAACACCATGCTCTAACCCAGGCATCCTCAAACTCGGCCCTCCAGCTGTTTTGGGACTACAATCCCCAGCATCCCTGACCACTGGTCCTGTTAGCTAGGAATGATAAGAGTTGTAGTCCCAAAACATCTGGAGGGCCAAGTTTGGGGATGTCTGCTCTAACCAATTGAGCTAGTTTCCCATACAGACCTACACCAGACATTTGATAAAAATATTTTATAAATAGCAAGATGACAGAATAGAAAAGGATACTATCAAGGAAAACAAACAAATTACACCAAGCCCAGCTTTTACAGATACGACACCTGTAGCCCTAGTTCAAAAGCAATTCATCCATCTGCAGTCGCTCAATCATCCTTAAGGCCTCCAAACACAGCGGAAGGAACACTCTTCTGCTCCAGCTGCACCTCTGTAGGAGAGAAGATTTGGGATAATCAATATAAAGCCAGAACAGTCAGATGTCAGGCTAAGATAAATAACGTTGCTGGGTTGAACCTCAGCACTCTAGCAACCATTTCTGATTTGTGCCAGAACTAAGCTGAACTCTCCTTTTCACACAAAAATATACTCTTAGTTTTGCCAAAAGTATCTTCAGCAATCCCCCTTTTTCGTGTGTGGAGACTTTTTAGAGACCTGGCAGATCAGAAACCCTTGCTGCTCTGTTGCAAATCACCTAGAGGTCTACTGCTAAACCCTAGTCTACTTTGTGACTATTCGCTTCAGAAGCTAGACCATACAGCACCCTCTCTTACTTACCGTCAGGCTCATTATCTTCACTTTCATCTCCATCATCCAAATCGATGTCTATCTCATCAGGGTTAGCCTGCTTGGAGAGTTCAGCCAGCTCACTACGGGAAGCATCACTCCTAGAAATAAGGAACAAGAAACTGGTGAATCGTACAGGAGCCAGCACAGTACTATTCACACAGTGACTGCCCCATGCCTATACTGCAGGAAACAGGTCCATCCTGAGAAGATCAAGCTGGTTTTACAGGTTCACATGTCTCTTCTCCACTGCAGTCTGCAACTGAAAGCCACTAGATAAGCTACACCAACTATTAGAACCTGCAGCGTTAACTCAACTCTACAGCTTCACTATCCGCATGACCATAAATGCATTTGGCTTCACTGTAACAACCATCAAAGCAAAACACAACACAACAAAATGCATAGTGAAGGGGCCACTGGAGGTTAAAACACAAGTCACACCATTGCTACACTCCTCCCTCTGCCTTGATCTGCAAACACTCCTAAGAGGAGAGGAATCCTGTTTTGTGTTGGTTTCAGGCTTTAGTCTAATGTCAAGATCTTAAGACTTTTCACCATAACATTTAGCAGACAAGACTCCAGGATCAAGTCATGTAACAACTAAGCCCAGCTTGGATCTGACAGTGTGTGCCTGCCGCTACCCAATGGAGCCACAAGTTTAATCAGGATAAGTACTAGAATTCCACCACCTATCCAACTTGAGTGCATGTGGACACATACAGAATTCTAACACAGCAGATGGACAAACTGAGCAATTGTTTAAAAATGTCTCTTCTCCCGCCCAACAACCATAAAAAAACATTTGCAGTAGTGGAGACAGTAGGCACACTAATAAGCACAAGAAGGTTTCTGTGGCCCTGGCTATACTTCTGTGCCTCTTCTAGCCAAATTCCAGGGGAAAATATTTTTAAAACCTCTAAACAGAACATACATGCATTAAGATAAAAAGTAATGTACACTCCACATTAAATAGATTCTGTCTACTGCCTAGTTTCTCATGGCAAGAATACTGCATGTTTTCCCATTTCCAGCAGCAGCCACCTCATGTGGCCATCCCTACTTCTACAACTCTGCAAGCTTAGGACAAACAGCTTGGTTCTTGCCCAACCTGAAATATGACCCCTGGTGTATTGCATGCTGGGTGGTGACCTACAGCGAAGAGGTTAAGCAAGTCTCCCTGGCCTGCAGTACACTCACCTGACAAACAGGATCTTCTCTTTAGCTTGGGGCTGATCTCGCTCTGCTTCAGCTGCCAACTGCTCCGCCCGCTGCTCTAACAGTTTCATGTCATCCATGCCACTCTGCCCCGGTGCCAGGTCAGACACTGAAACCGAAAGACAAGCAGGAGGGAAGGGCAGAGGAGGGGTTAGAACGGAACAGGAGATGTAGCAGCAGACACCCCTCTCTGCCAGGACCTGTGCAGGGGAGGGAGACCTACCTGTTCCCGTGGCATTGCTATACACCTTCAGCATCTGAGAGGCCATGAAGTTGACTTGTGTGTTGTAGGTTGCTTGCACACTTCGTTTAATGCGAAGCATCTCCCGGATAGTGTCTTCATTCCCATGCCGGATTTCAAATTCCTTCCATGTCTGCCAGAAATTGGCAGTAGTCTGGCAGGAGAAGAAAAAGTGTTTTGAGGGGTGGGGTGGGAAAGAAGGCAGTCACTGCACAGTTCAACAGATCAAGTGGAACTTCTCCTTCTTGTTTCACTAGTCTTTCCCCTGAGCTCTGCTATGGGAAAAGCAAAACGGAGGTGTGTCTGTGTTCAGAGATGAGTTGTTCCTGTGCAGTGTATCTTATGCACCAGAAATGGAAATCCTTGCATCACTGCAATAAATAAGTTATACTACTACTACTACTAATAATAATAATATACTAATGATGCCGAAAGAGTTATCCTTGAACATAATGGAGAGTTAGCTTTTCTCACCTACCCACACTGGGTTCTAAAAGGTCTTACTCAGGCAGATGTATGACTAGTTCTCTAGTGTGTGAGAGAGATCACAGAATCATAGAATTGTAGAGTTGGAAGGGTCCCCGAGGGTCAACTAGTCCAACCCCCTGCAATGCAGGAATTGCAGCTAAAGAACCCCTGACAGATGGTCATCCAACTTAATTAGAAACTGCTCACGAAGGAGAGTCCACCAGGTGACTTACTCTGGGATCACACATCTGCGAACAGTAGGAATAGATGGCCCGAGCTCGGTCTATTTCACCCAGCTTGCACTCCATGTCGGCAAAGCGCAGGCACATCTCCCGAGCGTGTTCATCCGTCAGCACCTGCAATGGGGATACATGTTAAAATTGCACCCTGACCATCAATGGCCCGCCCACCAATGGCTAACGAGTTAAAAACAAAAGCATCCAAACACATATTGCAAACCGAAAGGGACGCAATAAGAGCACAGCAACAGAAAAAGACACAAGTTGAATTGATGTTAAGCAGTTCTGTTGCATGATGACAAAGATTTGTGTGGACACCAAGTGAGCCTCCCCGAGGGCAGCCTTCCAAAGGTTGGGGGTCGCAATCAAAAGGACTGGCTCACTCACTGCTATCCATCAGCCCTGTTTCTGCAGTGGACCTCAGGGCACAAGCAGGTATCTCTGGGAAGTGGTCCCAAGCTGTTATAGAAAGGTAGCACTCAACACTTTGACCTGTGCTGAATAATAGCAAAAGCAGCATATTGCACACTATCCTCATTGTTGTAATAGTGATTACAGAAGCTGTATTTGTATTTACCCCATATCATGTAGGGGAACACTATCCTATTCAGCCATTACCTAGTAGACTACTTCCTCTCTAGGCGAGGGCAAGAGGCTTAACCTGGAGTTTTAAACGCAGCATTATTTATTTGGAAAGAAGGAACTAACCTCAATAGCCTTCTCGTAGATGCTACGTGTGTGTGTGACCCCATAGATTTCAGCTGCTCTCTTGATGTAGATATTGTACATGTCATACTGCTCCGACGGTTGCACAGCCTGAGTGGCCCTCTCATACACTGCCATGGCATGGCGTGCCAGCCCATATTCTTCCTCCAGTTTGGCATACAGCAGGTAGATAGCTGTGAACAGAGAAGAAATTAAAGCAAAACTACATTCCTCCCCCACCCCCAATCTTTGGGTCAACTCTTCTCACAAAGACATTTTGGCCCTGTATGGACTACGCTAGTGACACTCCAGAGACCATAGGAAAAGTTTTAAATAAGCACTGCCCTAAGGGAGAATTATTCAGATTGCCCTCTTGCACTGAAGAGGATGTGACAGAGATGTTCTCTCCATCTCAACAGCTCCTGCTCAATACAGATTGGCTACCTTAGGGGGCGCCC